>NC_056061.1:82371897-82674553 GCF_016772045.2 Ovis aries | reverse complement strand
TGGAGCCCAAAGCTTCCCACTACTCCACTATCTGTGTGCACTGCATGGGGTCCTCTGATAACTTATTGAAGTCAAGGTCGCTCAGTCATGTCTGACTCTTTGCGACCCCATGGACCATACAGTCCATGGAATTCTCCAGGCCAGAATACTAGAGTGCATAGCTTTTCCCTTCTCCAGGGGATCATCCCAACTCAGGAATCGAACTCAGGTCTCCCACATTGCAGGCAGATTCTTTACCAGCTGAGCCACAAGGGAAGCCCAAGAATACTGGAATGGGAAGCCTATCCCTTCTCCAGAAGATCTTTCCGACTCAGGAATCAAACCGGGATCTCCTGCACTGCAGGCAGATTCTTTATCAACTGAGCTATCAGGGAAGCGCCTAAAAACTAGAGGGGAATAAAAATAAAAAGCAGGATGTCCTTCCCTTGTTAAAGATAAGCCGTTCAAGTGGGATTAGAGTCAACAGACCACGAAAGGGTCAAACCAGCTACACTGGCCTGAGAGAAAGAAAAGGTGGCCACCCAGTTATGTGGTTTCTGGGTGATGAGGCCCTGCTGGGGAGTCAGACCCCAGGAATGTCAGAGAAGTCTCCTGTTACCCAATCACCTGCCTTCCTTTCTGTTGTTCTTTAGTCGCTCAGTCGTGTCTGACTCTGCAACCCCATGGACTACAGCCTGCCAGGCTCCTCTGTCAATGAGATTTCTCAGGCAAGAATACTGGAGTGGGTTGCCATTTCCTTCTCCAGGGTGTCTTCCCAACCCAGGGATTGAACCCACATCTCCTGCATTGGCAGGCAGACTTATTTGTCTTTTACCACTGAGTCACCAAGGAAGCCTAAGCTTCCCCTAAGAAGGTGGGTATCTCTTTCAGAGGAAATACACTTCAAATGTTTCACAGCCCCGGACAGAAGGAGGTATTCAATGTTTGTACAGGCATGTACACAGAAGGAAAGCTTCAAGAACAGTTTACTTGTAAATAGACCAAGGTGGTGACTAGTCACCATAAAACTGTGTTGGTTGGTGCCATGGACAGTTCTGAATATTAAGTTACAATGATCTGACCAAAAACTAAGCCACAGTAATAAAGCTGGCTCAGGACTCATTCACCCAAACCTCCGTTTTAAAAGAACATGCACCATTCTTGAATCTTGTAAGCAGACAACCCCAGAAGGAACTTTTTCATCTATTTACAGCAAACAATGGGAAAAGCATACCTATGCCAGCTTTGTGAGAATAGGCAGAGTTAATTCTCAACAAAAGGAGGCAAGTACAATTTTTGTTAAGAGTCTCCTTCAAGAGCACAGAAAGTCAATGACCATCACTCACTTGACTTTTCAGTGTCCACACTATCTTCCTCCTCTTTTAATTTTTTACCCAAATATCCTACATTAATACCTGAACCTTACAGAATGTACGGTGATTCTACCAATCTGCCTTTAATACAGAAAAAGTTCATAAAGCTAAAACACACAAACCCCCAAAATCCAACAAGCCAACCAAACAAAACCAAACAAAAACACACTGATCTGAATTACTGAAGCCTTTGAACTATAGTCAGTGATGCCAACCTTCAAACTCTGTGGTCAGATTATCAGATATGCAATCATGTATGTGCGTACTGAGCCGGTTCAGTCGTATCTGACTCTTTGTGACCCGATAGACTGCAGCCCGCCAGGCTCCTCTGTCTATGGGGTTTCCAAGGCAAGAATGTTGGAGTGTGTTGCCATGCCCTCCTCCAGGGGCTTTTCCTGACCCACGGATCTGACTCTCATCTCTGGCGTCTCCTGCTTTGGTGGGCAGGTTCTTTACCACTAGCGCCACCTGGGAACCCCCAATTACATACAGATGGTCACAGATAGCAGCTGGTGAGATGGACTCTAGACTTTTAAAATATGACAGGGAGGAAGGAAAGGAAAATGAATTAGAGTGCATTTCCTTCTAAGAGCATCAGCCTCAGGCGTTGCTGCTGTGAGTAACTCAGGAGAATCCGTTTTAAAGTGAGGCTGCCACCAGTCTGTGCCGGGCACTGGCTTTGTGCGCAATAACCTATAATCTCATTAACCTGGAAATAAATTATCCAATCTAAGCTGCATTTAGTTCTTTTTATAAACAGCCCAATAAGCTGCCTAACTTCCTTCCTGCCATAAAAATGTTCCTGCCTTTGGACAACTTGCACAGCACAGTACAGACACGTGATTCTAGAATCATTACAGACGACAGTTAAGCTGCTGCCACACGTAATCGATACTGTATTTGGTTTTTAAAAGCATCGTTATTTAACTGTATATTACTGAAGTAATTTTTCAATGCCTGAAACAGACCCTCAAATGAAAAAAGAGTCAACAATTTATTAAAATGCAGGGACGCTATGTGAGTCTCTTTTCCAAAGGTAGATAAGAGAGCCAGTCTGTCTCTTATCCCTGAGCCTCAAATGGCTTAAACTCAGGATCTATGCTAGTTTCATGTGATAACTGATGAGAACTCTTGCAAATGGTTAAGGTCGTTGAGCTTCTACTGCATTCTAAGCACAGTGAAGATCAGAAAAATAGAGAAACTGTGGTCTTTGACTTTAAGAAAGTAAAACAAGTGAACAGAAAAAGTGGAATACCCGTGCCAGAGGTAGTAAACACCTTGAAGGTTCACAGAGAAGAGGGGTTGCAGTCTTCGGGCAGATTTACCAAAGGACGTTGTCTGTGTGGACAACAGAGACGATGGATTTCCTCAAGCTGAAATGGCCGGGAAGGACAGTCTCTGTAGGGGGGATGCAAGGCTGGTGGGAAGGGTGCCCTAAGTCAGACAGAATCATGGACGATGCTCAGTGCACTGGGAGCGTGTTTCAGCGCTTCAGTTCACAAATGCTCTAACAGACATAAAAGAGCTTAAGTCAAAAAGGGCTGCCGAGTTCCCAAGCTCTCCTACTTGTCTCTTAGTTAGCCAAGAGGTAGAAAACTGGCATGAGATCTAATTGAGGGCACATAGCCTACCGGGTCAAATATTCAACAGAAAGAACTAAAAAACCGTAACTGTCTATCCGTCAATCCACTGAACACGTACTTACTGAGCACCTATGCCAAGTTCCAGGAAATAGACTGGCAGTAGGGTCACAGTTACTGTGTAAGCAAGGCAACCTCTTCTTCAATCTCAAACACACAGGGACTCCAATATCTACATTTACTTTGCCACACACATTAGCCTCCTGCTAATGGCCTTAACTCTGCTCCACTTCAGCGCCTCCCGGGTTCGCCTCCTCACTTGGAATCACTTCACTTCTAAAGCAGGAGTCTGAATTTCCTATCCAAGCACAGCTTCCCACCCTGTGCTCATCACTTCTTTCTGAGAATGCCTGATTATGACTTTTTTCTGGCCACTCTCAGGTCACAGAGCTTCTTCCCACTCCAGCTCCATGGCTGCCCATTTCTGTAATGTTCTTCCCAGTTCCCTAAGTTCCTTCCATTCTTCATCTTTCTGCTACATGAATTTCTCCAATTCCTAGTATCAGGCAGCTTGTACCACTTCTGACTCTAGGGGTTGCAGAGGCGGCCTGGGCAACGCTGAATCTCACTTTAAAACCACACTGCCCTTCTCTGGCTGGGGCGTGACTCCAGCTCGTTACCTTGACTGGCTCCTGCATCACCTTCTATACTCCAGCACTCAGAGCTCTGAGCTCAGGGCCCAGCTGCATAGGAGCCCCGCAAAATACGTTTGCTGGATGCTTGAACAGATGAACAAAAAAATATGCTTATCTGCTCACAAAAGATTTTACATTGTCGAAACATACATTTAAATCCTGTAATTTGGGACCCTCCCAGCAGTCCAATGGTTAAGAATCTGCGCATCCACTGCAAGGGGCTCAGGTTCGATCCCTGGTTGGGGAACTAAGATCCCACATGCCATGCAATGCAGCCTATATAAATAAATAAATAAAACTTATACCAATAAACATCTTTTTAAAAAAATCCTACAACTCAACAACAACAACAAAAGAACAATCTAGTTAGGAAATGGACAATGGCCTTGAAAAGACATTTTTCTAAGGAAGATATACACATGGTCAACAAGTACATGAAAAGATGCTCAATGTAACTAATCATCTGCTGCTGCTGCTAAGTTGCTTTAGTCGTGTCCAACTCTGTGCAACCCCGTAGATGGCAGCCCACCAGGCTCCCCCATCCCTGGGATTCTTCAGGCAAGAACACTGGAGTGGGTTGCCATTTCCTTCTCCAATGCATGAAAGCGAAAGTGAAGTCGCTCAGTCGTGTTTGACTCTTAGCGACCCCATGGACTGCCTACCAGGCTCCTCCGTCCCTGGGATTTTCTAGGCAAGAGTACTGGAGTGGGGTGCCATTGCCTTCTCCAAACTAATCATCAGGGATACACAAATCAAAACCACAGTGAGATCCACCTCACGACCATCTGGATGGCTATCACCAAAAAGCCAGAAAACAACAAGAGCTGGCAAGGACGTGGGGGGTCTCTGTACACTTCTAGTGGGAGTATAAACTGGAGCACCCACTGTGGAAACAGTATGGAAGCTCCTCAAAAAGTCAGAAAAAGAATTACCATATAACCTAGCAATTTGACTCTGGGCATTTATCCAATAGAACTGAAAGGAGCATCTCAAAGAGATATTTGTATATCCCTGTTCACAGCAGCATTATTCATAATAGCCAAAAGCTGGAAGGAAACCAGACATCCGCTGATGGATGAATGGATGAACAAGATGTAGTTGTACACATATAACAGCATATTCTTCAGCCTTAAAAAGGAACGAAATTCTGACACAGGCTACAATGTGGTTGAAATAAGCCAGACACAAAAAGACAGACACTGCATGGTTCCACTTACATGAGGTAAGTAGAACAGTCGAATTCATAGGAACAATAAAGCATAGTTTCAGTTTTACACAATGCAACAGTTCTGGAGACTGGTTATACAATAACGCAATACACTTAAAAAATGGTTGAGACAGTAAATGTGTATTTTACTACAATTAAAAATATATGTATTTAGATAATTAGTGCTGGCATCTGGATTCCCAGGTGGCTCAGTGGTAAAGACCTCACCTGCCAATGCAGGAGACACAGGACACATAGGTTTGATCCCTGGCTAGAGAAGAGCCCCTGGAAGAGGCAATGGCAACCCCGTCTAATAATTCTTGCCTGGAGAATCCCATGGACAGAGGAGCCTGGTGGGTTAAGAGTCCATGGGACCACAAACAGTTGGACATGACTGAACACACACACAACTACAAATTTCCTAAAATCTGGCACACCTAACTCTCTGATGAGCTGGGTCAGACTAGAACGTAAGTCCCTAGTTTATTATCATCCCCATCAACTCACTGTCAGACCTATCTCCACTATACCTCCATGAGAGTAGAATTGTGTCTCCCCTGTAATTGATCCACACCAGAAATGAGGCAGTCTACAGATTTCTGGGAAATAAGAACAAACAGAAAGGGGCCCACATGTGCCCACTTTCTTAAAGATCTTTAAGCTTTTCTATTTATTGTTTAACAACAATTTAGCTTAAATGTAAAAGTATATTACTGGCATAACAAACAAAATCAGAGTAAATAAATGAAGATGAACCGTTTACTTCTCTGTAAGTTGCTGATTTTTACTTTGTAAAGATGATAAACACTAGCTCACTCTGCTTACTCACAGTCCACCATTTAGGAATAGAAATGGATATATTTTGGTTAAAAGGAAAAAACATTTTTTTCCTCTTACTTCTTCTGGCTTATACCGTATAATTTAATTCATGGTCAACAAAAGATTAAAGTCTGCCAAAGATAATTACAATGAGTAGAAATAGTTCAGGAGTACTTAATGGAAGTTGGGGGCAAATTAACACACTGGTGTCAAGCGTGTGTCCGACACATGTCCTTACTTGCACAAGCGTGTCTAGGGTAAAGATGTGCTCCCCACGAACGTTGTAGAACTTGACCATGGCACTCTTCAGAAGGGGGCCACTGGAGAGGTCACTGAGCTGGCTTGGGCGCTCCATACCAGCAACTGCCAGGAGGTCTCCCTGTGTGCACCACTGGGCCACCACCTCTGAAACGACAAAGAGGGAGGCAGTCAACATGAGCTGGTGGTGGGTGGGGGTGGTAGTGTTCATCCTGAACAGAAATGGAGCCACTGAGCACGTACAACGGTGTCCAAGTTTCTCTTGTGAAGACAAAAGAGACTCTGAACACAGATGTTCACTACATGGGTGGGGAGTACTCACTACATGGGAGGGGAGTGCTCACTACATGGGTGGGGAGTACTCACTACATGGGTGGGGAGTGTTCACTACATGGGAGGGGAGTGCTTACTACATGGGAGGGGAGTGCTCAGTACATGGGAGGGGAGTGCTCACTACATGGGAAGGGAGCGTTCACTACGTGGGTGGGGAGCATTCACTACGTGGGTAGGGAGTGTTCATTACATGGATTCAGAGTGTTCATTACATGGATGGGGAGTGTTTATTACGTGGAAGAGGAGTGTGCATAACATGGGTGGGGGGTGTTCACTACATGGATGGGGAGTGCTCATTACATGGATTCAGAGTGTTCATTACATGGATGGGGAGTGTTCATTCCGTGGGTGGGGAGTGTTCATTACATGGATTCAGGGTGTTCATTACATGGATGGGGAGTGTTCATTATGTGGAAGAGGAGTGTTCACAACATGGGTGGGGTGTGTTCACTACATGGATGGGAAATGTTCATTACGTGGGTGGGGAGTGTTCATTCCGTGGGTGGGGAGTGTTCATTCCATGGATTCAGAGCGTTCATTCCGTGGGTGGGGACTGCTGTTTCCCCTGAAGCGCACCTAAGCCCGGAGAAAACCACACGATGCATCTACTGCAGTACCGGCACTTCCAGGATGAGAAGGGCACAACTATGAGAGTGCAGGTCAGATCAGAGAACCCACCACTGTCCATCCTGAGTGTCCTTCCCTCTGCCATGACCCCGACTTCCAGAGAGGACTCAGAGAGTTTACAAAAGCTCCAAGTGAAATGCAAATCAAGAGCAAAGCCTAAATTCAATTCATTCAATGTTGTGTGCACTACTAGACAGATGAAGTTCGCATAAAGGATAGGTGTGCGTATCAAGGCCTTGACTTTCACCCAGCATCTGGGTGATGTGATGTGGGGTCTCAGAAGAGAAGATGATCCCTCTGCTGGATGGCAGTGTCATCACACACACTGTCACAGAGATGTGATGCTCACCTATGAGCCATTCAGGACCTAGAAGAAACGGCTGTTAGACATTGTGTCTAATTCCAACGTGAGCGATTCACTTATTCTTGCTGGTAAAGCAAGCTGCTGGTACAGTAAGATTTATAGCGTAGCTTGTTTTCCCTCAAGATCCTGAAACTGGATCTGGCTTATCCAGAGATCCCTGATTTCTGGAAGTCCGTGGCTGATTCTGCAGAGAGGCTGGAGTTGAAAGGTGCACCCCCATGACAGGGATGGGTTTCAGAACTTGGTCTAGATTTCGGCAGTTCCTGAGCTCCACCTGTGAGCTCAGCAGCTCTGTCTCATTCACGTGCGGCACCGATTCTGTCATCAACACTGAGCACATTCTGAGGTCACCAAAGTTCCCCAGTTTCCCTGGAAGACTGAAAAGCAGTCCTGGGAGAAGACAGCAGTTCTGGACAAACACAACTTGGTGAAATCTCTACAACTGGAGACAGTAAAAGCATCTAAAAGTAAAAGTAAAAGTAAAAGTACATAGAGGGTTTTTCTTTTTCTTATAGACAGGTATAAATAAGCTTGAGTATTGGGTGGGCCCAAAACCCCATCCAGGTTTTTCCTAATAGGTAAGTGGGTGGTGACCCCCACAGGACGGGCCCAGACACACAAGTCATTCAAAAGATGCTCAGCAGCTAACACAGGGAAGCCCAAGGGCTCAAGGTGGCCGTTTGCTAGATGGCGACATCTGAGTAAAGATCTTAGTCCAAACGTTTATGAGCAAATGTGCAGGGATTTCTTTGGTGCAGTTATAACATTACATTGAGACAGCTGTAGTTCCCAAAGGTATATCATTCTTTTAAAAAGAGTAAGTTTCATAAGAATAATATCATTTCTTGTTCTGAAGATTATATAACCGGGAACATAAAAGGATGCAGAGACAAGTGTGGGCCCCTCGATATTGAAAATAAACCAGGCCTGCTCCACATGACAGGCATGCAGCCATCGGGGAAGCCCGGCCCTGTCCCTTCCTGAGATGTCCACATTAATGACTCATCTATTAGCCAGTAGATGTGTGCGCACTGTCTGTGTGCGTGACTGTGCCTGCACATGTGCACGTGTGTCCAGAGACAGGGAGGGAGAGAGAAAAGGAAAAAGAAAGCGAACGCTCCGGTTTGCCCCCCTCCACTCAGATCACAGCAGGCCCCTTTAGCATGGGGACCGGAGGCCGCCCTGGAGCTTCTGCACTGCACCATCCGACCCTGAAGAGGCAGACTGCTCTTCCGGAGGGTTCCTCAGAGCCACCACCTCAGCAGACTTCCTGAACTGCACATTTCACAACGTTCAGAATGCTGATGGACACCAACTTCCTCCTGAGACACCACTTCCTACTGCCCCCTCAGGAGGCCGTCAGCGCTGACCGCTGACCTTCACACGGATGCCTCAATTTGACAGGTTTGTCATAACCACCAGCTCCTCAAGAAGCCTCAGAACCCTGGGGGCTCCTGTGTGTTGTCTGGAGGCGAGCAGCCCCCGTCTGAGAGGACCGCTCCTCCCAAGAAGGGGAGGTGAGGACGAAGTGACTGTTGGGAGTGCTTTCTCAAGATGAGACTAGACAGGAATCGACTGGTCAGACAAGCAGAGGAGCGAGAGAAAAGACTTCACGGACAGACTCCGTTAAGCCCTGCAGAGGGGACTGCAGAGGCCAGTGGTCAGCAGGCCTGGGAGTGATGCCCAGCTCGCAAGGCGGGCTGCTCCGTACCTTTCAGCCCCGACTGGATGATGGTGGGAGACAAGTCGTCGTAGCTGTTCATCAGGCTGATGTCTCCAGAGGTGAAGCTGACGGTGAGCAGGGGCTTGATGTTCTGCACCGGGATGGGGTACGCTGCCGGACCATCTGCGGGAACAGAAGTGCCAGGTGAAAACGAGGTGACAAGCACATGACCCGAACCCAGGCCTGCACATGCAGCCCTGAGGATGCCTGGAAACCGCTAACGGTGCAGGCGAGACCCTGGGCTCGGCAGGTCACCCAGGAAGGCGGTGCTGCACAGCATCAGGCTCTAACCACATGGGCACGGGGGGAGCCTGGGATGACAGGCGGTGGGGACAGCAGCCCTGTGGGCACCGGGCGGGGCTCCCTGGGCTCAGGGTGCCCTGCTGAGAGTTTACCAACCTGCGTGTTTCTGGTGATGTACAAATGTGAATTACTTTAATGTCACGTGACATTTTCTTAATCCTGGTCCAATGTACCAAAAGCTGCCTTTCAACACTGGACGTACCTTCACTGAACATTACAGGCATCAAGCAGCCACCATGAGTTGTTTTTACCAGAACAGACCCCACATCTGGAGGAGGCCCAGACCGGCTATGGCTGATGCCCAGTGTGCGTGAGTGTGAGGAGATGTGTGTGTGTATGTGTGTGTATATTAAGGAAGGAGCCCTAAGGGGTGCTCCTCTGTGTCCACCCCTTGCAGTGGGTCAGCCTGACACCTGCTCAGCCCAGCTGTGGAGGCTCTTGTAATAACTGTTTTCTGCTTCACTTTTAAGATGCTGCAGGTACTGACCTCTGTGCTCAAATTCCCAAGGTCACCAGGAACACCCTGCTCTCTCTGAAGGCAAGTTTCAGTCTCCTCCAAACTGCCCCAGTGCTTCTGAGGAGGGGAATTGGTTAGAGTGCAGCTGGGAACTAATGCTGCTCTTAGACTTCACCTGGACTTGCTCCATCACCTTGGTCTCTGGACCCTGTTTCTCTCCTAGTAAGAGGGGAAGAGCAAGTATGCATTCAACCCAGTAAGTTCTGTTTTAAAAGTATGCTGAGCCCAGTGTTGAAAGACACCAATTGGATCACTGCCACTGGCAGTCAGTCCTTCTCACTCACTACTCATCACACCATCTACTTTAAAAAAAAGAGGCTTTTTAAAAGGAGCAAGGATGGGACCCCGGGGGAGAGTCAGAGCCTGAGGGGGCATGCTGAGGGCTGACAGTGGGGACGGCCAGGCCAGCACCCACCCCCAAAGCTTCTACTCTGGGGCCTCAGGCATGCTCAAGGTGGTGGGGGGAGGCAGAACCCGAAATCACTACCAAGGGGCTGAAACCATCTATCATGACTGGGCCAAATGTTCACAAACTTAGATGTCATCTACTCTAACATCACTGTAAGGCTTGGAGGCAGTAGGGTGAGAGCAGTGGGTTCTTCTGAACTGAGCAAGGGAAGAATCTGCCTGAAATAAACAGGTAGGGACATGGCATCCAGGCCAACGTGCTGGCCTTCGTCACAGGCACAACTAATCCTTTCCTCACATAGCCAGGGTCATCGGCTTCAGTAATGTTATGGATCTAAAGCACTATGGGTTAGGCCGTAGGAACAGCACAGCAGTTTTCACCTTCAGTTCTGTTTCTCCCTAGGCACCAGGCACCCCCCTCCCCCCAACACCCCAGGGTCACAGAAATGGCCATCAGTCTCGTTCTGCGTCTAGGAAAACCAGTGGAGGGCCAAGCCACCCGACCAGTCGTTCTGCGCAAAGGGATGGCAAAGAGGCAGGTGACAGTCCCATCCAGGTCAGAGACTGGGCGGGCCAGCTCTGCCCTGCACTCCGCTGAGAACCCTGCCCGACGGGAAGGGATCCTTCTCCTTCCTGCCCTCCCTGCAGGGCCACCTTGGGGCGGGGAGTAGTCGTCCGAGTCGGTGTCGCTCTCGCTGCTGTCCTCCACCAGGAAGGCGGGGTAGTTCCAGGACATGCTGAGGATGCCGTCCGACTCGTGCAGCAGGACGTGGGCCAGCATCCGGCCGTGGCAGTCCATGACGATCACCTGCCCGTCGGCGGTGCCGAACAGTACCTGCAGCAGAGGAGCGGGACCTCCGATGGGCAGGCAGAGAGGACAGCGGTTGTGGCCCCACCCCACTCCCACCTCTACGTGTTCACAGGACATAGTACCTAAGAACTGGAAGAAGAGACCAGCTAAGCAACAGAGGGATACACAAAGCTTGTTAGCTGGCTCTTTCTGGAAGAATTTTAGTCCTCTGTTAGCGAAAGGGAACTAGTGCTGTAATAAATACGGTATGTGGACGCTTTCGAATAATGTCAAAAACACTGTGTCACATTTTGTGAGTTTTTTTTTTTTTTTCAGTTGGAGGAGGGGGGGTCAAGAGGAAGATAATATTCTCTTATTTTTCTCTCTCTAAAAAAAAGCAGCATCAGAGGATCATCATATGCAAGTGTACGTAAGCCCGTTTATCTTGTGTTCCATTTCACTGAGAATAGTATCAGGGTTAATGTATTTAAGTAGTAATGTTATAGTAAATTAATGGTATTAATATATTAAGTGCTTACTTTGTACTAAGCACAATTCTAACAAAGTTTACCTCATCGACTGTCTGAATAATCCTGCCAGCTAAGCGCCAGCACTGCTGGCACAGAGCTGAGACGGGGCTGACGCCTTGTGTACTGAGGGCTGCTCCTGGGGGTCCCCTCAGTCACCCACCCCGAGCACATTCTCAGGCGTGTGCTGGGGTGTGGGCAGGCACACGGCCAAGGATAGGGTACAAGCAGGCAGAGGAAGGCTGGACGCGGGGGTGGGGGGGATGGTGGGCGCCCTCCCTCAGAGCGGCAGAGGAGCTGCTCACAGCTGCTGGAAGCCCCCCGATAGGCGTCATTCTGATGGGTGGCCCTGAAATCTTTGTATCTTTTGTGTCTAATGAGAATTCTCTAATCGTCAGCAACTCATTGTGAGAACCATGCAAGTTATTTCCATTTTATAGATGCAGAAACAACTTAACAGAGCTCAAGTAAGTTGACAAAGTCATTAAGTGGTCAAGCCAGGGCTATTTACCTAGAAAGACCAGGATTTACATAAAAGGAAAGTTATTTTAGACTTTTTAGGTCCATGCCTCTTTCTGCTTTTAAGATTTTGACACTGAGCTTTTGGAGGTCAAAGATTGTCCACAGTTGTACCCCTGGGACCTAACAAGAGCTTTGGGTACAGTGGACATTAAATAAGTATTTATGGTTACATGAGTGAGTTAAAGTCAGTGACAATCAGAAGGCAATCTTAGGACATAAATCCAGATGATTAAGAGAGATTAACTGCAAAAGAAGATATATTTCATTTAAGCAGTAATAAGCTGACAGAGCTGTTGAGATAAACCAACTGTCCATCAAATACTCCTTTAAACATGAGCTACATTTTAATGACTGGAAAGTAAGAAAAAAAAAAGAAAGCTGAAACAGTTTTCCTTCAGGGCTGGTGATGAATCATATTGAATGCTGCTTACAGGAAAAAGAGATAAGTTGTACTAGGAACAGAGTAAAAGTCATTTTAGGAAAAGCTGAATTCTTGGCTGCCAACACTGAAAATGAGTATCCACTAGCATGCCCACGAGGACCTCATGAGACCCGGGCTGGGGAGGCGGACACGGCAGGTGTCTCCTGAGCAGTCCACAGTGCAGATGAAGATGGAACCTGACCTCTTATAACTTCAACTACAATTTGCATATTTCAGAGGAAGAAGATGTATGGGAAGCCCTCTAAAGCGACATCCCAGGATGCAGGCTTCTATTCTCCGCTTCCCACATCCTCACTCACTTGTTCAAGCATGTCTCAAGGGCAGTGTCATACCTTGGATAATGTGAAGGGGTTATTTCACCAGTTATGACTTTGTTTCTCATAAACATAGCTCATGAGCAGGCAACAGCAAACAGTTATTCTTCTCAAGTCCCCAGAATTAAATGTGTCTCAACCGCAAACACGCTCCCTGGCCCCTTCCAATGCAGTTTCCAGTCTCCACTGGCATGGCGACCCTCAGTATTCTTGCGTCTTACTGTGTGGTTATCTGATCTGTCTGGCTCCCATGCTAGACTTAAGCTGAATTTTCAGGACATGGACTGTGTTTGCTCTCACTGCGCTCTCCCCAGGGCCTGTCCTCAGAGGACACACAGCAGCCTCTGTGAAGGGAGGGAGGAAATGAAGCATCGTTTGAGTAACACATTTTTCCATTTTGGAGAACAGACACCATCTAATTCCTGAATGAAGGACTGGTGGCTTAGAGAGTTTTCAGTGTTCAACATCACACTAAAGCAAAAGAGGACAAAGAGAACCAGCCTCCAAATTCCCCAACATTAATCAACTCTGACTACAGATCTTTTGGAAGTTAATGCACTATTAAGATCAGGGAGAAGGAAAAAGGCATCCCTAATGCTTGAGCTGTCAAGCAGTGATGGAGGAAGTTACTCTGTTTTGGAATAAGTATGTCAGATAACTGAAGAACACTGACGTGATATAAAATCAGATTTCTGAAGATCTCCTCTATTATAAATTCTTTAAATGCCTCACCACTTTGAATGAGATAAAGCTTCTCTGAGCCAAGGACTTCAAAGGAACAAGATCGCAAAGTCTAAACAAGCATGAATACACATATGGGCAAAAGCATCACTCTCTGCAGCCTCTCCTCCCTGTTCTGGGGCTCTGGACAGACTGGTCTGGCTCCTCTTGCCCAGGCTTGGTCTCCTCCTTTAGGCTTGGCCCAGACCCTTTCCCCTCTCTAGGAGGTCACAGTCATGTCCATGGCCTGGCTTGCTCCCTGTCCAGGCCATTCCCCTAAGCTCCAGACTCACACACTCCAACTGCCTGCCAGCTGTCGACCCCTGGATGTATTAAAGGCCAGGCGCGTCAGAGTCAACCTGTCCCTGATGAGGTGCATGACCTCGTCTGTCCCCTGGGCAACACACACAGCAGGTCCTCTCCTGGCAGAGACTGTGGTTTGTGCTTTTTCTCTGGTGTCCAGTACGGGGTCTGGTATGTAACAGGGGCTCAGACATCACGTGTCAAGGCTTTTGAGACCCACCACACAGACTTGTCCTCACTCTAGCCATGGTCCCTACAGTACTCTGTTTCTGCGGCACCATGAGCTTCCGAGGGCAGGTCTGCAGCCATAGGCTCTCACCTGCTGCCAGTCACCAGTGGACACTCAGTGACTCTCAGTAAATGCATTTCTGCCCAAAGCTTTAGCCTTTGCTCAAGTTTTTTCCTACACATGAACAGCTTCTTTCTTTTCTTCTTTTAACTAGATCAATGCTCAAAATTTCCCATAAAACTGGCCTCCAAAACACTTTTAGTTATAGATAGTTTAAATTTCTGTCTCAGATTTTCCCACCTATTTCTGCTGGATTGCAGGCTTCACAGAGGGGTGGAGATAATGGTCCCTCTGTAATATGTACACTAAGAACCAAAGGTGGTAGAAATCTGCCAGCCCTTGGGTTCGATGGTTGTCCCTCTGGACAGGGGACACCGCTTCAGTGCAGTGCTTAATACCATTGCTATGTTTTTAAAAAATTATGGTATCCACATACAATCTCTCCATTCTAAACTATTTTTAGATGCAATCATTTTAAAATGTAACACAATTATCCCCAGCAATTTAAAATGAACTAAGCCGCAGGAAGAAGACAGAAAATCATTCAAAAGATTTATGTTTTGCAACCAGTGACGATGTATCATCAGTACCTTTATCTCTGAAGACTGGTCCTCATCTAAATACTTGAATAAAGACCATGTTAGGAAATTTCAACTATAAAAATATATGCTTATGTAAACGCAGTAGAGTTCAACGAGTAGCATACAAACTAGTCACAAAAGGAGCTGATTTTTCCCATTTATTTGCTTTTGTGATTTAAAGCTGGGGGAGAGGATGACAAAGTTATTACAAATTCTGACTATAGGCATACCTTATTTTATTATACTTTGCATATATTGTATTTTTTTTAAACTAAAGGTTTGTAGCAACCCTGCATCAAGCTAGTCTGTCTGTGCTGTTTTTCCAATATGATTTGTATCTGTGTAATATTTTGATAATTCTCACAGTATTTCAAACTTTTTCATTATTATATTTGTCATGGTGATCTGAGACCAGTGACCTTTGATACTGACTATTGTAATTCTTTTGGGAAACCAAGTCCCTGTAAGATGGTAAACTTGATTATTTAAATGACAACAAAGGCTCTAGAATATGACATAAACTTAGTTGATAAAGCAAGGGTTTGTGGGAACTGACTGATTTTGAAAGTTCTCCTCTGTATAGAAAGCTATCAAACACAGCACTGCATGCTACAGAGAAATGGTTCATGCAAGGAAGAGCCAATTAATGTGGCAAGCTTCACTGCTGTCTCATTTTAAGAAATGGCCACAACCACCCCCACATTTAGCAACCACCACCCTGAGCAGTCAGCAACCATCAAAACTGAGACAAGGCCCTCTGCCAACAAAAAGATTACCACTTGCTCAGACGACAGCATTTTTCTTTTTAGCAATAAAGTATTTTAAAATTAAAGTATATACATTTTTTCCTTTTAGACATAATGTTATTGCATAATTTTAATAGACTACAGTATAGTAAAAACATAATTTTTGTATGCACTGGGAAACCAAAAAATGTATCTGCTTCACTGTAGTGCAATGGTCTGAAACCAAATCCACAATACCTGAGAGATGCCTGCAGCTGGTGTCAAGTGCCTACATGCACGGCCATGGAGGGTGGGGAGGGGAGTGTAGTAACATCCTTTTGCTCCTTGGCAGGAATCTTCTGTCCTGAGATGCACTGAAGTAACACTTTGGTTTTGAAAGACCTCCCTGTCGGCTTCAAAACACTAGCTTTCAAATGTGCTTCAAGGCCAGATTTGAGCATTTTGTGACTAATATTTTTCAGCCACTAACATCAGACAGTTGTAAAGGACAGAACTGCTCAACTGATTAACAGAGTATTTCCTGGTTCAAAAAAAAAAAAGGATAAAATATAACTTCACAATTGATTCTAATAATCATTTCTAAAACAGGCGTTTTAAGACTTATTCTGATAAACATGGGAAAGAAATCTAGCCCAAAACAGCTATAATAAAAATTCGTATCTCTGGGCTAAACATGTAATTTTGAAGTCGTTTCATCTCCTCACTGCAGGATAACTGCTTATAAACTAACCCATAAAGAAGAGAACCTACTCTATGTTTAAAGATTTTCAGAGAAGGAGATAAGTCTATCCACCTCAGGTACTGACTTTAACATTAAATAATTTTCACTGCTATAACATTCTTCCCCAAATCTTTCAGGTTCCATTTTAAAGTTTATTCATCCTTTTAAGACACCTGCACATTATTTCTGGGGAGTGGAGGGGAACAGTCTGACTACAGGAGTAATTTAAAAACACATTTAACTAGGATACCTCTGGAAGGACACACAAGTAATTGGAAACACTAATCACCTCTAGGGACAGAAGTGGGTGGCTGGGGGTAGTGGGGAGAAAGGGAACTTTTCATCATATATCCTTTTAAACATTTAGGATTATATACCATGTGAGTACGCTATTGAAATATACTTAAGTACACATGGAATGAAGTAGAGAGAAAAGGTTCAGGAATACAGCTCCATTATCAGATCTCTGGAGCTGGATGAAATGTGCTGGGCCTGTTTGCTGAAGATCATCTTAAGTCTACTGGCAAAACATGCTTTCCTTTGCAAAGAACTCAGAATTGGGAGTTGGCTTGCTAGGGGTCTGGTTCTATTTTGATTCCTAACTACTTATGTCACTTTGAATTGATCATTTGCCTTCCTGAGTACTGTTCTCATCTTAATCTAAAAAAAGTTGTATTAGATGAGTTCTCAAATCATTTCCTGTTTCAAAAGGCTCCAACTCTTTCAATAAATATCTAAATACATTTCTCATTATGTGGAAACAGTCATTTTTTCCTGTGGCTACTAATAAACTTCCTTAACAAAAGGGCTAAAAGGAAATGATTTCCTGGTCTGAGGAGACTGAAAACCTTGTGACTCAACAGAAGAGGTCAGGATGAGCAGTGATGGGGGTGGGCCCAACAGCGCCTGTGGCTGCTGTCGAAGGTCCGCGAAGCCGACACCAGTCAGGGAGGCAAGATCAGATTTTTATCCAGGAATCACTACTGCAGGACAAGGAGCTGATTTCAACTTCCACTTGTGCAGACATGACTGGGAGAAGGGGAGAGGGGAAGAGGAGGGAGGCGGGGTGCTGAATCTTGTCAAATGCTTTGTCTGCATCTACTGAGATGACCATATGGTTCTTATCCTGTATTTTACAGTGATTGATTTTTATATGGTGAACATCTTGGCATCCCAGGGATAAATCCCACTTGACTGTTGTGTGAGATTTTATTAATGAGCTGTTTCACTCAGTTTGCTAGTATTTTGTTGTGGATTTTTGCATCTATGTTCATCAGGGATATTGGTCTGTAATTTTCTTTCCTTATAGTGTCTTTGTCTGGCTTTGGTATCAGGGTGATGGTGGCCCAATACTATAAAGCTTTTAGAGGAAAACATAGGCAGAACACTGACTGACATAAATGATAGTAGTAACTTTTTCAATTCATCTCCTAGGGTAATGGAAATAAAACAAAAATAAACAAATGGGACCTAATTACAAAGCTTTTGCATAGCAAAGGAAACCACAAACAAAATGAAAAGACAACCTACAGAATGGGAGAAAATGATGCAACTGACAACAGATTAATGTTCCAAAATTTACAAACAGTGTGTGCAGCCCAATATCCAAGAAACCAAACAACCCAATCAAAAAATGGGCAGAGGATCTAAACAGATGTTTCTTCAAGGAAGACATACAGAGGGCCAAGAGGCACATGAAAAGACATTCAACATCACTTTTAGAGAAATGCAAATCAAAACTATAATGAGGTATCACCTCACACCCAGTCAGAAAGGCCATCATGAAAAAATCTACAAACAGGGCCTCCCTGGTGGCTCAGTGACGAAGAATCCGCCTGCCAATGCAGGAGACATGGGTGAAAGCCCTGATCAGGGAAGATCCCACATACTGTGGAGCAGCTAAGCTCGTGTGCCCCAAGCACTGAACCTGTGCTCTAGGGCCTGGGAGCTGCAACTATGCCACCCATGTGCCGTAACTGCTGAAGGCTGCATGTCCCAGAGCCTGTGCTCGGCAACAAGCGAAGCCACCACAATGAGAAGCCCACGCGTCGCAGCGAGAGAGCAGCCCGCTCGCCACAACTAGAGAAGAACCTTGCACAGCAAGGAACACCAGCACAGTCATAACTAAATAAATATAGAAAAATTTTTTTAAATCTACAAAGAATAAATGCTGGAGAGGGTGTGGAGAAAAGGGAACCTTCCTATACTGTTGTTCAGAATGTGAATTGGTATAGCCACTGTGGAGAACACTGATGGAGGTTCCTTAAAAAGTTAAAAATAGAACTATCATATGATCCAACAATAGCATATTAAAAAGCAGAGATATTATGTTGCTGACAAAGGTCCGTCTAGTCAAAGCTATGGTTTTTCCAGTACTCATGTATGGATGTGAGAGCTGGACCGTAAAGAAAGCTGAGCACCAAAGAATTGATGGAAGCAGTCTGTGACATATTATACTATGTATATAATTATTATTAAAATAAACTTGATGTAGTGTTTTGAGATAAAAAAACACAAACATATCTGTTAGGTCTACTTGGTTTATAGTGTTGTCAAAGGGCACTGTTTCTCTATGGATTTTCCATCTGTGTGTTCTATCCAGTATTGAGAGTGGCAGTGAAGTCTCCTACATTACTGGATTGCTGTCTGTTTAGGTTGCTGCAGAAGTAATTGTGGTTTTGCATTGTTGAACTTTGCTGTTTGATATTAAAATACATTCTTAAATGTGGTTATGTTATACATCATCTTAACGTGCATTTTTCACTTTATTTTTGCTAATGACTTGCTGTTTGTTTTATATTTATTTAGACTAGGGAAATGATATTAGACAAAAAGCAAATTTGAGCAATTTTCTTATTCGAGTTCAAAATGGGTAGTAAAGCAGCAGAGACAACTCACAATATCAACAACACATCTGGCCCAGGAACTGCTAACTAATATACAATGCAGTGGTGAGTCAAGAAGCTAGGCAAAGGAGATGAGAGCCTTGAAGATGAGGAGAGCAGTGGCTGGTCATTGGAAGTTGACAACGACCAACTGAGAGAATCACTGAAGCTGATCCTCTTACAACTACACAAGAAGTCGCTAAAGAACTCAATGTTGACCATTCTATAGTTGTTAGGCGTTTGAAGCAAACTGGAAAAGTGAAGGGGTTCCCAGGTGGCGCTAGTTGTAAAGAACCCTCTTGCCAGTGCAGGAACTATAAGAAATGTGGGTTCAATCCCTGGAGAAGGGCATGGCAACCAACTTCAGTGTTCTTGCCTGGAGAATCCCGTTGAGAGACAAGCCTGGCAAGCTACAGTCCATAAGCTCATAAGTGGGTGCCTCATGAGCTGACCCAAAATTTAAAAAAATACTGTTGGTTCCAAATAGGAAAAGGAGTACGTCAAGGCTGCATATTGTCACCCTGCTTATTTAACTTATATGCAGAGTACATCATGAGAAACGTTGGACTGGAAGAACCACAAGCTGGAATCAAGATTGCCGGGAGAAATATCAATAACCTCAGATATGCAGATGATACCACCCTTATGGCAGAAAGTGAAGAGGAGCTAAAAGCCTCTTGATGAAAGTGAAAGAGAAGAGTGAAAAAGTTGGCTTAAAGCTCAACATTCAGAAAACGAAGATCATGGCATGTGGTCCCATCACTTCATGGCAAATAGATGGGGAAACAGTGGAAACAGTGTCAGACTTTATTTTCTGGGGCTCCAAAATCGCCACAGATGGTGACTGCAGCCATGAAATTAAAAGACGCTTACTCCTTGGAAGAAAAGTTATGACCAACCTAGATAGCATATTCAAAAGCAGAGACATTACTTTGCCGACTAAGGTCCGTCTAGTCAAGGCTATGATTTTTCCTATGGTCGTGTATGGATGTGAGAGTTGGACTGTGAAGAAGGCTGAGAGCTGAAAAATGGATGCTTTTGAACTGTGGTGTTGGAGAAGACTCGAGAGTCCCTTGGACTGCTAGGAGATCCAACCAGTCCATTCTGAAGGAGGTCAACCCTGGGATTTCTTTGGAAGGAATGATGCTGAAGCTGAAGCTCCAGTACTTTGGACACCTCATGTGAAGAGTTGACTCACTGGAAAAGACTCTGATGCTGGGAGGGACTGGGGGCAGGAGGAGAAGGGGACGACCGAGGATGAGATGGCTGGATGGCATCATGGACTCAATGGACGTGAGTCTGAGTGAACTCCGGGAGATGGTGATGGACAGGGAGGCCTGGTGTGCTGCGATTCATGGGGTCGCAAAGAGTTGGACACCACTGAGCGACTGAACTGAACTGAACTGTTGTACTGAAGTGTTGTCTTCTCTTATTTTACACAACCACCATGAACTATTTCTCAACTGGATTGTGACCTGTGGTGAAATGTGTCATTTTACATGACAACCAGTGATGACCATCTCAGGGGCTAGCTGAGAAGCTTGAAAGCACTCCCTAAAGCCAACTTGCACCCAAAAAAGGTCATGATCATTGTTTGGTGGTCCGCTGCTGGTCTGATCCACTGCAGCTTTCTGAGTCCCAGTGAAACCATCACATCTGAGAAGTATGCTCAGCGAATGGAAACGCACCAAACTGCATGGCCTGCAGCCAGCACTGGTCAACAGAATGAGTCCAATTCTCCATGACAAAACCCGACCACATGTCGCACAACTAATGCTTCAAAAGTTGAATGAATTGGGCTATTAAGTTTTGCCTCATTTATTCTATTCACCTGATCTCTCGACAACCTACTATCACTACTTCAAGCATCTTGACAACCTTTTCCAGGGAAAATACTTCCACAACCAGCAAGAGGCAGAGAATGCTTTCCAAGAGTTTGCTGAATCCTGAAGCACGGATTTTTATGCTACAGTAATAAAGAAACTTATTTCTCATTGGTAAAAATGTGTTGATTGTAATGGCTCCTATTTTGATTAATACACATTTCAGCTTAGTTATGATGATTTTAAATTTATGGTCCAAAATCGCAATTACCTTCTCACCAACCTTAATATTTCTAGTACTTCTCCTTTCACTTGAGTCAGTGTTTGCTTTGTATAATAATTGAGTGTTCTATATATTTAGGTGCTCTTCTAGTGTATGCATATATATTTACAATTGTTATTTCTCACTGGTAAGTTGACCCTTTTGCCTTTATGTTTTTCCTTATCTCTTGTGACAGTCCTTAACATCTATTCTGTGTGATAAAATTACAGTCATCTTTGTTCCCTTTTGGTCATCATTTGCATGGAATACCTTTTTCCATCTCTTCACTTTCAGCCTATATATGATCTTCAACCTGAAGTGAGTCTCCTACAGGAAGCATATAGTTGGACCTTGTTTTTGTTTTTTTCAGCAGACCAGCTACTTTGTGTCTTTTTATTAGGGAGTTTAATTCATTTACATTTAAAGTCATTATTAATAGGGAAGGACTTATTATTACTATATTGTTAACGGTTTTCTGTCAATCTTTTAGTTCGTTTGTCCCTCTTTTCCTCTCTTGCTATCTTCCTTCGTGTTTCATTGATTTTTTTTTTATATTCATATGCTTGGATTTTTCTTTTTCATATCATCTAGAAGTATTTTTTTTGTTCACATGGAGCTTACATGAAATAAATTATAGCTAATGTCAGTCTATTTTAAACTCCTAACAATTACAGTTGCATAAAACTCTACTTCTAATTATTTCATTCCACTGCATTTACTGATGTCACAATTTCTATATTTTTACATTGTGTATGCACTGACACAGTCATTTTTTTTCATTATTAAATCTTTTTATTTTTTATTATTTTTTTATTTTTTAGTTTTTAAATTTAAAAATCTTTAATTCTTACATGCATTCCCAAACATGAACCCCCCTCCCACCTCCCCTCCCCATAACATCTTTCTGGGTCATCCCCATGCACCAGCCCCAAGCATGCTGCATCCTGCGTCAGACATAGACTGGCGATTCAATTCACATGATAGTATACATGTTAGAATGTCATTCTCCCAAATCATCCCACCCTCTCCCTCTCCCTCTGAGTCCAAAAGTCCGTTATACACATCTGTGTCTCTTTCCCTGTCTTGCATACAGGGTCGTCATTGCCATCTTCCTAAATTCCATATATATGTGTTAGTATACTGTATTGGTGTTTTTCTTTCTGGCTTACTTCACTCTGTATAATCGGCTCCAGTTTCATCCATCTCATCAGAACTGATTCAAATGAATTCTTTTTAACGGCTGAGTAATACTCCATTGTGTATATGTACCACAGCTTTCTTATCCATTCATCTGCTGATGGACATCTAGGTTGTTTCCATGTCCTGGCTATTATAAACAGTGCTGCGATGAACATTGGGGTACATGACACAGTCATTTTTAATAGTTATCTTTTAAGCTTTTTTGTAACTAAAAGGGGTATATCCATCACCATTACAGTAACAAAAGTCTGCATTTGTCTATACCTTTATTAGCAAGTTTTCTACTTTCATATTTTTGTTTGCCATCCTTTTATTTCAACTTAAAGAATTCCCTTTAGCATTTGTTGTAAGGCAGGTGTAGTGGTGATGAACTACTTTAGCTTTCGTGTGTCTATGAAAGCCTTTATCTCTCTATCACTTTTGAAGTACAGTTTTGCAAGGTATGGTATTCTTGATTGGTAGTTTTTTTCACTTAGCATTTTGAATATATAGTCACATCCCCTTTTGTTCCTACTGAAAAGTTCACCAATAGGTTTATGGAGTCTCCTTATATGAGACAAGTTGCTCTTATTCTTGCCAATTTTAAAATCTGCTTTGTCTTTGGACTTCTGATGACCTGATTATGATGTATGCTGGCGTGTACTTCTCTAAGTTCACCTAATTATTTGGGAACCATGAGGATCACTGAATCTGTATGTCTATTCCCCAGATTTGGGGAGTTTTCAGCAATTACTTCTTTGTGTAAACAGTCCGCCCCTTTCTCTCTCTTTTCTTCTGAGACTCCCATAATACACACATTGGTCCATGTAATGGTATCCCACAAGTCTCTCAAGTTTTCTTCATGCTTTCACTTCTTTTTTCTCCTCTGATTAAATATTTATTTCCAATGATCCATCTTCAAGTATGCTGCTGATTTCTACTGCTTCATCTAATCTGCTGCTGAAAGCCTCCAGTATATTTTTTCATTTCAGTTATCATACACATCGGCTACTTAATTTCTAATTTAAAAAACACTTTAAATACATTTGAAAGTCTCACTTGGTTCATGCATTTTCTCTTTAACTCACTGAGCATCTTTATGACTGTTATTTTAAATTCTCTGTCAGGTAAATTTATATCTCCATTTCACTGGGGTCAGTTTCTGGAGAGTTATCTTATACCTTTCAGACTTATTTCCCTGTTTCTTAATTTTTTTCCCTGTTTCTTAATTTTTCTTGACTATGTTGGTGTCTCTGCATCAGAAAAAATTACCACCTCTTCCAATTTTCATGGACTAGGTTTGGCCTCCCTGGTGGCTCAGACGGTAAAGCGTCTGCCCGCAATGCAGGAGCCCTGGGTTCGATCCCTGGGTCGGGAAGATCCCCTGGAGAAGGAAACGGCAACCCACTCCAGTACTCTTGCCTGGAAAATTCCATGTACAGAGGAGCCTTGTAAACTACAGTCCACGGGGTCGCAAAGAGTCGGGCACGACTGAATGACATCACTTCACTTCACTTCAGGCTTGTAAAAAAGAAGATTCTCACTACTCAGCCTGTTTAGTGATTCTGGAAGTTGCTCCAACCATCATACTAGTGCAAACCACCATCTTTGTTCTTAGTGACCCCAAGATGTATGGAATATGCTGGGTTCTGTCAGTGTTCTAATTCAAAAGCCAGTCCCCTGGGCAGCCCTAAGGAAATCTGAACACTGGACACATGGTCCAACTCTTTCCTACCCTCTGCTTTTAACGTAGTAGCTGAAATCTGGGGCTTCCTCACCAACTCACTCTGTACTGGGCCAGGAGAAGGGGCTGTCTTGAATATGCTAGTTCAAACTGTCATCTTTTTTCTCAGCGGCCCCTGGTGTTCCATCAGCCCTTTGAGACAGATAAGATAGAAGCCAGTGGCTTAGGCCACACCCAGAAAAAAATCAAAATATCAGACATATGATCCAGTTCTTTCCTTCTCTTCCCAGGGAGAGCTTGAAGCTGGGGGTTTTCTCCCAATTATATGGCACTTTGCCAGGGGTAGTGATTATGGCAAATCAAGTTTTTCTACCAGCTCTGATGTGGCCAGTTTCATAACGCATTAGGGGTACAGAAGCCTCTCAACTAGCTTCTGGATTTCTCACAAAGGGAATTGATCAGTATATTATTGATTTGGTATGTATGTTGAAGAAAGGAGGTTCCAGAGCTTGTTATTCTGCCATTCAGCTAACATCACTCTTGTTGAACATCATCTTTAGATGTTGTATTCAACAACAGCCAGCGTACACAAATAACTGCCTCCCATCTTTCATTCTTAACTTTAAAAATTTCAAGAAAGTTTTTATTTAGTGTATTTTAAATTCACCTATACCGAGTGTTCTATACAGTAATTCTTCAATGATCTGAGTTCAGAGATAACAAAGAGCAACTTAATTTTTAAACATCTTAGTTGCCAGTGTCACTCAACCAAAATAGCACAGAATAGTACACAGTAGTTTGGCCTATTTTTGCTAAAGAAAAATAAAATAAAATTATTTTCTCCTATGAAGCGTTCAATAGGATATCCAGAACACACACACACAAGCAAAACCCAAAAAACTTTATAAACAGTATTAACAGTAGTACAAAGATAGCCATAAAGAGTGGCAGCCATCTCCTGATTTCCTTTCCTGAGTATGTTTCCCTTATTTTCCTTAATTATTACTTACATCCTCCTTGCATGTTTTTGGCAAGAGTCATTTCTATACATGTTCAGTTCAAGGCTTAAAATAAAGATGAGCTTCCCTTTTACAGCACTTTTGTAGTACATGCACCACTAAAAAGTCATGGGAAAATCAAATGGGAAGGGAGGGAGAAGAATCACTTTTTCCACTGGTCAGATTAAATCTAACATCAAAGCTATGTTTCCACAAGTAGGCAGGACCTCTACTCCCCAGGGCCTTTAACCTGCTTATAGTTCACTCTCCATCGAGGGTTTCTTCTCCAGAATAAGACTGGTTCACTGAGTAATTACTCTAGTGAGTCTGTGGATTAAAAATAGTAATAAAATAAATAATTTAAGTACAAGAGCTTGTGTGAGAGAGATTTCCATGTGCTTCTCTCTGAGTTAGCACAATGGCTTCCAAGTCTTCACAGGAAATCTAAGGCCTATAGAGTTCCTATAATTACTACTGAAGGGACTAGGTGCAGGCTCATCCCTCAAACCAGCACTTACACAGCTGGCAGAGGAAAACGTTTTCTTACAGTGAACAAAAAACTCCTTGCAAATACCAAATTGTGACTCCTTTTATTTTGGTTTTATTAAGTCTGGCTTCTCCCCTATTAATGAGTGGGTCTCATCTATGAGACAGTCATTTCCTATACGTCAGATATCAGTAAATTACTTTTCATTTATAAAACTATGGTGGCAACATCATATTTTTAGCTGAGAACGTAAAGATTTATGTTGCTTTTTAAAGTTTCCTTTACAAACCACTTTGGATCCTATAGTACAAGACACAGAGATACTTGAGAACAGACACCCATCTCCTGGACACAACAGATGTCCTCCTTTAAAGCCATAGTCAATCCAAGCCCCAGACAAATCATTTACTTTAATCTGACAAGAACCTTCTTCAAAGTAAAGAGGTGGTTGTGACAGATAACAGCACTGTGGTTATGGAAGGAAATCCACATTTTGAAGAGATTTATTTTGAAGTATGGGTGAAAGGACATGTGATCTGGGATCTGCCTTAAATACAGCACAGAAAAAAAATAAAGGGATAAAATTAGCAAATGTGATAAATATATGCTCTTTATTCTTATTTTTGATGTTACTGAATTTTTTATAATCAGTTTTAAAAATTATCAAATTAAAAAACCTTATAGAATCATTTATTACTTGGAATACTTTGAAGGAATTAGTTAGCAAATCTACTTGACTTGTATGCTGGTACTTCATAACCTTACATTTCAAAATTAAATGAATAGTTATTCTTTTCTATTGACTAATGCATTAAAGCTTTAAGCACATGTTAGTATCATAATAGTTCCTTTTCCATCAATTAATATTTCTGAAAAGATGGTGTATACTGATGATTTAAATGTTTTGTTTTTAAAATGATTAGAGTTAAATAAACTAATCCTGCACTGAAATACTCCCTTGAATAATCCTGCTGTATCACTCAAGTCCTGACTATACTCCAAACGAGCAATAAAGGTCATATCAATATTCCTTACAAATTATGTACAGAAAAACCAGCTTTCATTTCATAGATGTCACAGAGGCACAAAGGGTACTTTTAGTGATTTTTCATGTTGTTGTCCGCATCATGGTACTGTCTGCATTTAAAGTTGTTGTAAAACTCTGGTGGCTCACAGATCACATCAGCAGGGATCAGGAGGGACATTTTGTGAAAAACTTGCTTTTAGCTGCTATGAGGAACTGGGATCTATCTACAATTTGTATTCAAAAGCAAAAGGAAGAAATCTTCTCTCTTCCTAGATTAAACAGAACAAAAACAACAAAACCTTAGGATGGAGGCCAGAGGCAAAGATTTCACCCTTCTCATATCTACATGTGCTAAGACCTAAAAAATGGTAAGTCTTCTCTTGGGGCTGTTTAGGATGTACCAACCCCACAACGAGGCCTTCAAGTTTATTTGAAATCATGGCTTAAAGTGTCTAAGAAAATACTAGGTCTGTTAAAGTATTTAAGACCTCCTTTAAAAAACTTTTAATATATAAACAAACATTACTCATGGAAATCTAAAGTCAAATATGTATTAGGTGAAGAATTCTCACTTCACACCAAACTACCTTCTAAACAAGGGCAATTTCTACAGAATATTCTTTTAAATAGGAAAAGATTCTCTTATATGGAAATTTAAAGTATAATAATAAAACTCAGTTCACCTACATTTTAAAATCTAGTATATAAAGTGAGGTATTCCTGTATTAGGACTATTAACATCAGTAGCAAACACTTTAATATTCCAATTATATGATAAATATTTCCCTAACAGAACGTTCCAAAGGAGAAACTAGTGGCTATTTTTTATAATTGAAGGTCAAGCATAATACTGAAAGAATAGGTTCTACTTGTAAGACTGTGTCTATAAATCCTTTGAAGCAGAAAATTTGTTTTCATAACTCTACTTCTCTCCCTTCTATTGTAAAGGATTGTTCTCCTGTTTTCTAAGTTCACGAGCATCACTGGATAACCTCGGCTGAATAATTTAATCATAGTTTGTATCTGTCATCGCCTGGATAAACTCTACAAAGTAATCACAGTACTTCCGAATTTTATGAAGAGCAAGTACTTGCCTTCATGATTTTTAAAAAATGCTGACTTGTGTCCTCACTGAAGGCAATGAGCCTTAGAGTTTCCCTCCTGTGGCTACAGACTTCCTAAAATGTAATTCTAGGATGTTCATCATGAGTTTTTATTGGGAGGGATGTCACCAAGATGGTGAACTGTTGTTCCCGACTTCATTCCTCCACACAAGAAGAGTAACTATTAACAACTATGCACCATACACTGAGTATCCTAGTGAGCTGTACCCCCCGTACCATGGAGACCAAGGTCTGCAATACAGTAACTGTGGTGCATCATTCACTTACAACTCCCATGTAACAGTTAAAAAAATGAATAGGGCTCTTAGGCACACTGGGGAAAGAGGAGAATTCCAGATTAACTCTGAAAAGTTTGCTGGCACAGGATTAAAAGAGTTCTCATTATTGTAAAGAAGAGATCAAAGAGCTGGAAATAGAGGGGCCAGCCATGACACAGGAAGAAAAGAGGTAAAGAATCTGAGGGCAGGTGATCTGTGAAGACGCCATCAGTCCTATCCCCCTGCCGTCAGGCAGTACCACAGGGACACATGCCAGGCAGTGGGAACACTGAATTTTCCGAAAATCCTGACACCATGGCTCTGGGGCGCAATGGTAAAGAATCCTCCTGCCAATTCAGGTGACGCAGAGATGTGGGTTCGATCCCTGGGTCGGGAAGATCCCTTGGAGAAGGAAATGGCAACCCACTCCAGTATTCTTGCCTGGGAAATCCCACGCACAGAGGAGCCCAGTGGGCTGCAGTCCCCGGGGTCGCAGAGTCAGATGCGACTGAGCACACACACACACAATCTTGCAAAGAACTTTCTCAAAGGAACCACATGGATTTTCTTGGTAGAGTATCCTAGCAGCTAATACCTGTCACTGAGTTGAATTTTCTATATTGTGGATCAGGATTAAACCAACAATGATCACATTTAGGAATTGTTTTTGGATTTGAGAAAGAGGAAGAATTCAGTTATTAGGATCCTCATCCAAACTGCTTTCTAAAGAAGGGATAACCACAGAACCTAAAAAAAACCCAATCAACCAGCCTTAACTAATGAAAGATTCCACACAAGTGTCAATAGATTTGAAAAAAAAAACAAAAAATTAGACTTTGTGTAAAAGAGTTATGAAAAATGAATGCTGGGTCCCCCCAGGGCAGGCTCTGTGGGGTAAAACAAGAATTCCTCTCACGTCTGCGTGGTACCTGAGGATGGGAGGAGACACAGAGAGTCCTCAGGCGAGGCCAGGGCTGGACCTAGGTGCCGAGGCAGGGGGAGCTGACTGGAGAGAAGAGGGGCAAGGGCAGAAGGAAGAGCTTGTGTGAAGGTAGAAAAGCAATGTGAAAAAAAAGAAAAAAAAACAAAAGCAATGTGAGCTCAGGAAACTAGTCCACTAGGGCGAGTGTGAAGAAGGGAGCTGGGCAGAGAGAAGCCTGGAAATGCATGAGGGCTTGCAGATGGACTATTAATATGGACTCTTTATATTATGGACTATTAATAACTATGCACCTTCCCCAAAACCCACTCAGTTGTGTGTAATGAGTGTGAAACTCTCACAGAGGACTGGAAAGAGTAAGCCAGCAGACAGAGAAGTCAATGCTTAAGAGAGTGGACAGCAGACAGGTGCATGGTAAGCGACAGAACAAGCCAGAGCCAGCTGAACCCCAAACCTGCAGTGGAAAGCACAAGAGAAAGCAGATTCCACCTCACCTTCCCAGAGTGGACTGGCTGATGTCTTGAAAAGGAACGGCTAGCCCACCGCATCTCCTCCCCTCCCAGGCAGACGAGTACGCATCTTACTTTCAGAAGGGGTGGAACAGAAGGCGCAGACACAGCTCAAGGGTCTATGCTGAAAAACCCAGCAACTCAATGATAAAAGTGAGCCCAGTTCAGCTACCAGGTAAGGGCCACAGGCAGCCAACCTCCAACACTGCCATGGTAGAGCAGATAGTACAAGACTCTGAAGTCCAGATGGGTCTTCCAAGCAGGACAGGTCCACTCACTACCCCACCCCCAGGCTTTACTTTTCAGTATCCATATCACAAATATGAGTGGACAACCAAGGATCACTACACATTTGAGAAAAGCATCTAATATGAAAAAGAGAAGCCAAAACCAAACCAGAAAGAACCTGGAAAAGAAAGACAATGAAGAATGCAGAGGAATACTTCAAAAACTCAACATCCTCACATTGTTTTGTCCTCCATGAAATAAGAATTAAATTTTATATATATATATATTAAAAGAACAGATCATAATCTAATAAGAAAACAAAAATAGAGCTCCAAAAAGTTAAAAATGTGATAGCATTAATTTTTCAAAGTCAAAGAAAACTTGGAGGATATAGCTCAGCACATCACCTAGAAAATTACATTAGGCAAAGAAAAGAAACTGGGAGAGAAAAGAATTAAAATCAAATCATCAATCTAAAAGGACATCTGAATAATAAGATTTCCTGAAAGTGAAAAGAAAATATCACAGAGCTATGACAAGTCCTTGGAGGCAAAGGATGAGTTGGAAAGTGACCACCATTTCCAGCCAAATTGGTGAGAGAGAAAAAGCACATCTTGAAATTCACAATACTCTGAAGACGTGTTTCACCAAAATGAAGGGACAAACCACAGAAATACAGGTGCTGGTCCCAGATAAACAGGAGATGAGGGAAGGGGCTCAGGCTCCAGGTGTGCCACAGGCTGAGAGCAACCGGTCCAGGCTGAGGGCCCAGGAAACAAGTAAGTCGGATGCACCACTTGGGGTAGTGAAACACTTCAGAGGAGCCTTTCAAGTGTTTGGAGAGCGGAAGGATTAATTCGTGATTGGTACACTGACAACCAAGCAAATAAGTCAGGCAACTTTACTAATTCTGGAAAAAGCAAACGACTGCATGAGTATGGCAATGCTACTTCTGGCCCTGTGAGTGAGTCATGTGTGCCCTCAGCAGGAAGACTGAACACGCTGGGCGGACGGGATGGGGTTGGGGGTGTGGGCAGCCATGGAACAGTGGGAGAGCCAGGTCCTCATCTCCCAGGTAGGAAGTCAGTGGAGAACACCCAAGTCCAAAAAACATCAAGATCTGGCAAATAAGCCCACCAATCAGAAATCTGGAGGAAAACAAGCAAAAGCGGTGGCCACGGGAGCAGGAACCTGGGAGCGGGAGGGACGGCACCAGGAACTGAAAGGTGGCTTGTGTTTTTAAAAAATATTCATTATAAACCTAGCACTACTATTTGACTTTTAAGAACTACAGCTCTTTAATAAAAGTTAGTAAAAACAAACAGGAAAGGAAGCTAGAGAGGAGCCAGAGTCACATGACATCACCTCTAAACTCACGGGGATGGGGCTGCCCTGGGCTCCGCCAGGTGTTCTCCGCCTCCTTCCCCCTGAGCCCCCGCCTTCCCCTGCCCAAGGAAGGGAGCCACACCCAACTCCGGGAGGAACACACACGCTGTGCAAGCCACTGCTGCGGCCAATGGGAACCTTCAAGTAACTTCAAAGAACTGAACAGCCACTCATTCCCTCACGGGACATGAACCAAGAAAAAGGCAGCCCGGCTGGCAGAAGCAGCCACTGGACACAACAGAAGACACCAGCCCAGGGACGAAGTTATAGACAAGGAGAGTTGGGAAGAACTTGGGAGCCCCCAAATCCACCAGCCCTACTCCAGAATTTAGGCACGTGGAGCCTTAACTATCTTCCCTGATGTCAGCCTGAGAATAATCACCTGTAACTTTTCAATACAAGTAAATAATTCCTGGCAATAAAGTATTCAGGAGGTGGACTCAATAGGGCTAAGTGACTAAGCAGAGGGTGCAGACAAAGGAAGAAGGAAAGTTGAGCACAAGTCCCGCCTGGTTGTGGAGAGGATCAGCAACAGAGGCGCAGGGCGGGCGTGCAGACTGACACGGAGCACGGACTACGTGGGACTCTGGCGGCGGGAGGGTGGTCTGTGGGCAGCCTGGGCTTGGTGCAAAGGACAAGAGGGAGACGGGAGCACAGCACAGAGCTGGGAAGCTAGAGGTGCACAAGAGGCAGCAGAAGAAATTACCTCAAGGACAGGAGAGAAAGGGAGAGGCTGAGGCTGAAGCCCAGCAAGAGGGGAGGAGTGCAGGAGCCCAGGGGGCTGCTGGGAGACGACCTTCAGCCAACAGAGGAGCCTGGGGAGAAGATGTTCCAAGACCCCAGTGCCCGGGGGCAGGCAGTTTGAGAAGAAATCAGGGGGAGCTGGCAGGATAGGCCAGCAGGCCAGGACTGGGTCCAGTGGAAGGGCAACTGGCTTGGGGAGGGAAACCGCAAACGCCGGGACGGAACAAGCCCTGTTTGATCAGGGGCTGCACTGACTGTGGAAACACATGCTGCTAACTCGCCTCACCAGCACATGGCTTTGACACCTGAGGTCCCTTAAAAGAAGCCAAACACGGTTAGCACACCCACACCATCACATACCCCTCGAGGGAGCTGTGACAGAGAAGGGGCAACTGGGACAAGAACGGGACAAGGCCACCAGCCTGAGAAGTCCTCTGCAGAACCCTGGTCCCTGCCCCAGAGGACTGGTTCTGCAAGCTGCTTTCTTGCAGTTCTCCTGGGAACAGCGGAAACTAGGTAGAGTTTTCTTCTGGTGCTTTTCTGCTCAGAACTGTGACCACAAAATTCTTTCTTCATTTAACCTAAATTTGTCAGCTTCAAGTCTGAGGCTCTTTCCTCCGTCCTGCTCTTGTGGGCACAGATCCTTGGTGTCCTCTGAGGACAGCAGCGTTCACCCCGAGACACGCCTACCTTTCCTAATGGAGACATACCTCAAGTTCTCCAGAGCCAGCTGAAAGGCTCCGACAGTGAGCAACACCCGGCCGAGGCTCAACATGAGTTGGCTGCATATCTGTAAACATTTATGTCTGAAGAGCCACAGTGTCCACCTACCCAGACCACTCCCCCCAAAAACTGAAAAAAATATGTACATATATATGACAAATAGGAAAATAGCTAGATCTCAAAATCACTTGTTTGTAAAACAGTACTGCTTGTATTTTAAAGAGTTAACAGGAAGCAGCCTAGAATCCCATCACAATCAGAACTGTCTCAAGATGAGAGAGTAAAACAATGACATATATACACGACCATGTGTAAAACAGATAGCTAGTGGGAAGCTGCTGTACACAGCACAGGGGGCTCAGCGTGGTGCTGTGATGACACAGAGGGGTGGGATGGGGGTGGAGGGAGGCTCAACAGGGAGGGGATATATGTATACTTGTGGTTGATTCACACTGTTGTCCAGCAGAAATAACATTGCAAAGCAATTATACTGCGATAAAAACATAAAAAAGAAAGATGTGGCGGGAGAGGGCATCCTGGAGGCTGTTTACATCAAAGACAGAAGGTTATTAACTACATTACAAACACGACACTGTCTTCATACTCTTTTTCCATGAATAATTTTGAAACCAAGCAAGAGATATGAAAGAATGACCGAGACAGAGGGAGGAATGTTTCAGTTCAAACATGACCTACAGAGCATCCATTCATCTCTTCTCTGTGTTGAATTCTTCCAAGGTCGGCAATATTTTTTGAAAGGCAATGGAACATTTTGCTCAAATGAAACTTCATCCATTAGCTCTAAATACAGACCCACAAAAACAGGAGCCCAACCACCTGCAAAGCTGCCCTGAGGTCCTGCCGACCGGCTGAGGGAACCAAGTCCATGGCCTCAGCAGGGCTTCGAAGCTGCAGCCCATCTCCACTCCATCCCGCCCATGCTGTCTGCTACCTCGGCAACCACGGGCATCTCACCCACTGCGTCCCCCACATCTCCAGGCCCCATGCCTGTCACACTCCTGGGGTCTGCTGGGGTCATATGGTTGGCACAGCTCACGGGGGACTGAGACAGGAGCCTTACAGTTCCATCACTCTAGGCGAGAGAAGAATGTGAAGCCGAGACTTCCTCTGACATAGTCTGAAGTGCCTGCACATGTGTTCCCTCAACTGGTCATTACAAAAGCCCTGGGAATGAGGCAGGAAATAATTCACACCCCTCGTCACAGAGGAGGAAACTGAAGCAGGGAGAGGTTAAGTGCCTGCGTGCGAGGTCACTCACTGGGCTGCGGATGCAGCCTCTGAGCAGACAGCAGGGACAGTAGAAACCTACAGAAATAAACCGATGCAGTAAATAAACCCAGCACTTCACGCGGAAACACACATGCTACTGGGTAATCAGATGCCTCTAGGGGAGGGTGAGGGAAGAGACTCAGAAGTTCAGAATAGACTACCTTTTGTAATTCTCACAAATTTTGACAAGACGAAAAAATACTCAACATTTTTACTTGAAAAAACTGTAACTATGAAATACACAGTGACTACAGGCAAGCAATTCATTGAAAAAAGTTCCCCCCAAATCTATGGTTTCATATTATACTTTACCAAAATTAAACTGAAATCTTGAGTGTGAAATGTCCTCGCATTTAATGGATTCTGCTGTACTTGGAAAACACAAGTTTTATATTTACAAAGGTTTTACTTAAAAAAATAAGTAAATAATTAATAGATAATTTTATTAGATTATATAGTTTTATCATGAATATAAAATAGGCACATTAAAGGAAAATTTGAAATCAGGTTTTAAAAATGACCCCAGAGGCTTATCAGCATAAAGTAACCACCTCCTTGTGACATTTTGATTAATCTCCTTCCAGTTCTTTTTACAAGATGGGTAGTTTCCTTTGGCTGTTTTATGATGTGGTACTCACACCACACATACCGTTTCATATCCTGGCTTTTTTCTTAACACTATATCACAAGAGCCCTTTTAGATTATACATCATCTTTATAACCACAATCTCTAACTGACTGAACTCCAATATGATCCTTTAAGTGGTTATACCATGGTTTACTTAACCATTTTTATACTAGCAGACTACTGCCAAACTTTTACTATTATAAATGCTTTAATGACTACAACTTTTATTTTCTTCCCATTTTGTTTTAGATAAATTCCTAAAGCATATTACTAGATCAAAACAGATGATAATTTTTAAGACTCACTTAAAAATTGTATTAAATTTTTGCTTCCTCAAAGATCTAATGCATATTATTATCAGCAATGAATGAGAATATTTGATTAAGCTCTTATGAATGATCAGTAAAATCATCTATATCACTTTTTCTGTTAATAAGTGAAAATATACCCTCATTGTATAATTTTGCTTTTTTCCCCCAGAATACATACATGGTGGGAACACCATGATTACTGACAAGCTGAACCTCCTTTGTGAATAATTTATGCCCATTATCTATTTATTAATTGGCTCTTTCTGTAGACTTTAAAATACATTTATATGAGTATTTTGTATAATTATTAACTCTGTTTACAATACTGACGGGGCATATTATTTCCTCAATCTACGGTTCACACAAAATTTTTGTGTCCGTTGTTACTTGGGCAAGCTCAGTGCTCTTTTCCTTTGAGACTCTTTACGAGCCTTTTGAGTCGGCTCTTCCCCACCTTCTCCCTGTGTTAATACTTAATGCCTTTCCCCCTCAGCTCATGCGGTTTGAACATGACACATCACGGGCAAGAGTTGTTACCTGCTGGTCATCAGGCGTCCATATGCCACAGGTGATTTGACTTTCCAAGTTGATCTCAGATGACCAGTGTCTTTGTCCACTGACAGAACCAACCAGGACAAACCCATCTCGATATGAAATAAGTGCTTGCGTCCCATCGTGGCTCCATGTGAAATCGCTCACCTTTGGGACACACAGACAAAAGGAGTTAGCTTGTAATCTGAAAGGGAAAGCACTTTCAACAAGACTATTTGTAGTCATTACCTGAGCCTTTGGCTAAAATCAAGATGGCCTTAGACAGACACTATACCATATTGTATGTATTTTAACAGTAATATATAGAAGACACTGTTCAGAAAGCATACGCCAGTGCATGCTAAAGGCTTCACACACACGTTACTTCATCAAGCCCATGATAATACCTCCCACAGGGGACATTTTAATTCCTCCCTGGTCTTACAGAGTGGCCAGTGGCAGAGCCAAGACTGTCCCAGGACTGTGTCCCAGCATCCTTGCTTTTAAACACTGTTTGGTCTACGGCCTCCCCCTTATACTAACAGATTCTCCATCAGTGTCTCTTGGTCACTTATCAAGAAAGCAAAGCTTTCAGTTTCTGATCATATGTTTCTCAGTCTTGCTAACAACATTCCCACAATCAAAATGAGAAATAATCTAACCAGAAAACATTACTTATACTTGTGTGTTGAGTTCTATCAAATGCATTTATTCAAATGACCACACGTTTCTTTCTCTTTTAATCTATTACTGCAGTAAATTACTTCTCAGTTTTATGCCATCCTTGCATAGCTACAAAAAGCCCAACCTGGAGGTAGAGTATTGCCCTTTGAAGTTGAAGTTGATTTGCTTATGTGTTTGGAATTTCTATATCCACACGTACATACAGGAGTAAGTCAAACTCATGATTTTTTCTTTTAATGTCTTTGTTTGAACTTATTAGGGTTATGCTGACCTCTCAGTATGAGTTGGACGGTAGTCCCTTTTTTGCCATGGCTGGGAAGAATTTGTATATACCGGCCTGACCTATTGCCTAAAAGGCTGGTGGAACATGCCTGTGAAACCATCTGGCTCTGCGGGGGCCAGCGTGAGGAACTCCGCCCATGGCAAAGGTCATGAGGAAGGAGGCTTGGCATACGCAAAGGTGTGATCAAGCCTCAGGAAACCCCCTGTTCCCGAGCATCTACCCCAAAACCAGAGTCTGTTTTATGCTCTCATCTACACCTCTGACTTTACAGGGGGCTCTCCCCCATAACCATTTCTCTTGGAGAAGGAGTAAACGTGCAGCTCCAAGGCAATAAAAATTCCTGGGCGTGACAAGAGTGTTTCAGCTTACGGACTGCTCTGAAGGTTATCTAGCCTGCCTGTATAGGTTCGTCCCGCCACATGTGATTGTTTACAGCCTCCCAATCTGAGAGGCACGAGATGTTTTAGACTTACTAAAGGCATATTCTTTTGGGGAATTAGGAGTTATTAGTATAGTGGGTTGGTTAGGAATTATATTGGTGAAGGGTTCTTCATTTTGTTGTGTCAATAATTGCTGCTAATTCCCTGCTCTGGGTGGGACAAGGATGTCTCAGGTCAAACCTCTCTGCTGACAGACTAGCTTGTGTGACAGGATTATCCATACTCCTGCCACTACGCACATGACTGTTTACTACCCATTAACCATAAGCAGCACAGAGAGTTTTGGAGTATTTTGAGAGTCTTAATTAGCATAGGGCTTTTTCTTCTTGTTGAGTCAATGATTGCCGCCAGGCCTCCATATCCTTAGGCACCTGGGAATATATTAATCAATGTATTTGGAATATAGCAAAGGAAATATAGTAGTTTGATGTTAGCAATACTAGACTTTTTGAGTTAACGGATTTTCTCTTTTGTAATAGATCACTGTGCTTTGTTATAAATCACTGTGTCCTTGTTATGTAAAAATGTAACTTTATCACTATCTTAAGACCAAATAGATCTTAAGGGGAACATTGGTGAAAGGATTTTCATTTGTTGGGCTGATGTTTGCTGCTAAATCTCCATGTTCCCTACCCTTATAATGAATATAACTAGCATATAGGAAGAAATAAGTATTAACCTTTAAGCATGTAGGAGAAATAAGTATTAACCTTTAAGACTAATCATGTTAACCTTGGGTTAAATAAATTCCTTTCTTGATTGTAACTCACTACACCCTCATCCTATAGGAATGTAACTTTACTTGCAGGGTGGTGCCTGGTTTAAGAAAAAACACCTTTGGAAGAAATAAGGTTTTTGGTTATCAGAAAGAAAGGATCGTAAAATCCCTAAGAATTTTTTATGTGAAGCACCTGATTTTGATAAAGGTCAGGACTGCTGACCTCCGCGTGACTCTGAATTCATCCCTATGTGTAACAAAAGGTATATAAGCAAACCTAAAAATAAAGAAAATGGATCAGTTTCCGGAAAGACTGATTCCCCCACGTCGCTTCTTTCTTGCTCCCGTTTTTCTGGCTGAATTCCCATCTGGAGCATGGATGCTATTCCACGTAATCCAAGTTATTCAGCCTCTTTTTCTCCACTAATCTTCCTACTACACTATCCATTTCTAATCTCTCTATATCTGTGATTAAATATGTATTTTTCCAAAGACGCCGACTCCGTCCCCCCACCTTCGAATCACCCTGGATCCACTGGGGCGGGACCCCAGCATGGCTCTGCACTTTTTTATGGGAAGATTTTTAACCATTGCTTCACTGTTTAATAGTGTTAGCACCAGTCAAGTTTTCAAGCTTTTTTATTTCTTCTTCAGTCAATTCTATTACAAAATGTTTTCAGAAATTTGTCTATTTCGTTTAAGTTTTCAAAACTCTTGGCAAGTAGTTGTTGATAGTACTCACGATTCTTTTAAATACCAACTTTAGTGAGCTATAATTTATATGTAATAAAGTTCCCTTTGGCAGTCAATTCCCTACCCTCACCCTTGGTCTGAGACAACTAATGATCTAATTTCTGTCACTAGCTGTTTATTCTAGGAATTTTGCATGAACAGAAGCACACAGTATGCTCACGTCTGTTGATGACTGGTTTTACTGAGAGTAATAACTCTCAGAGTATTCTGAACTCTTGTGTGCACCAGTAGTCCATTCCTTTTTATAGACAGCAATATTCTATTGCATAAATGTGCCACAACTTATTCATCTCTCCAAATTGCTGGGTATTTGGGTTGTTTCCAGCATTTGCTTATTACAAAACTGCTGTGAAGATTCATGTGCAAGACATATGGTTTCATTTTTTCTTGAGTAAATACCTAGGAACGGAATTAATTGTTGGGTCAAATATAAGTGTATGTTTAAATGCATAAGAAATTACCAAACTTTTCCAAAGTGGATAAACCATTTTACACTCCCATTAGCAGTGTGCACGAGTAGGTCCACACCTCACCAACACTTGATGTTGCCAGTCTTTTATTTTAGCTATTCTAGGTGTGTAGTGGTAGGACACTGTTTTTAATTTTAATTTAATTCCCGAATGACTAACATGCTGAGCGCCATTTCATGTGCTTCTTGATTATTTGCACATCATCTTTTGGAACCTACCTGTTCACATTCCCTGCCATATATATTTGTATATCCATTCATGTTTACCTATTCATTATAAATGCATACATACATATGTAAATACACACACATACATTCACACACATTTACATGAGTCTTTTACCTTACTTTGATGTAAAAACTCTAGATACAATCCTCTATCAAAATATGTTCTTCAAGTAATTTCTCCCATTCTGTACCTCGCCTTTTCATTTTCTTAACAATCTCTTTCAAAAAGTAAAAGTTTTAGATTTTGATGAAGTCCAATGTCAAGTTTTCTCTCTTATGTTTCAGGTTTTTTGTATCCAATCCAAGAAACCTTTACATAACCCAACACTGCAAACCCAAGCTTTCCAGAAGTGTTATTTAGTCGGTAAGTTGTCTGACTCTCTGCAACCTCAAGGACTGAAGCATGTCAGGCTCCTCTGTCCTTCATCTTCCGGAGTTTGCTCAAATTCATGTCCATTGAGTCAGTGATGCTATCTACAATTTCATTCTCTGCCATCCTCTTTTCCTTATGCCTTCAATCTTTCCCAGCATCAGAGTCTTTTCAAAGGAGTCAGCTCTTCACATCAGGTGGCCAAAGTACTGGAGCTTCAGCTTCAGCATCAGTCCTTCCAATGAATGTTCGGGTTTATTTCCTTTAGGATTGGCTGGTTTGATCTCCTTGTTGTCCAAGGGACACTTAAGAGTCTTCTCCAGCACCACAGTTCGAAAGCATCATTCTGCAGTGCTCAGGCTTCTTTATGGTCCAACTCTCATGTCCATGACCACTGGAAAAACCACAGCTTAGACTATACGGACCTTTGTCAGCAAACGGATGTCTCTGCTTTTAATCTGTCACTGCTTCCACTTATTCCCCTTTTATTTGCCATGAAGTGATGGGACTGGATTCCAAGATCTTAGTTTTTTCAATGTTGAGCTTTAAGCCAGCTTTTTCACTCTCCTCTTTCATGCTCATCAAGAGGCTCTTTAGTTTCTCTTCACTCTCTGTCATTAGGGTGGTATCATTTGCATACCTGAGGCTGCTGATACTTCTGGCAATCTTGATTCCAGTTTGAGATTCATCCAGCCCAGCATTTCGCATTATGTACTCTGCACAGAAGTTAAAGGTGACAATATACAGCCTTGTCTTACTCCTTTCCCAATTCTAAACCGGTCATTTGTCTGAAGTTTGGTTCTAATTGTTGCTTCCTGATATGCATACAGATTTCTCAGGAGATAGGTAAAGTGGTCTGGTATTCCACAAGTGTGTGCTTTTACATTTATGTCTATGTTTCATTTAGAAGTTAATTTCTGCCCAGGGTATATGGTAAGAATCAAGGTTCTACTTTTTAAAATTTCAGTACAGATATTCAGTTTTTCTGCACCATTTGTCAAAAAGACTATTCCTAGTATGTCAACTAGACTTACTGTGGTGATCATTTCCCAATAGATACAAATACTGAATCATTATGTTGTACATCTGAAATCAATATAATGTTGTATGCTATCATACTTCAACTTAAAAAAAGACTTTTCTTCCCCTTACTGAATTACCTACGCATCTTTTATTTACCTTTGATTATCTTGTAATCTCTACCTTATCTATAGTTATGTTCAACTTTTCATTCATGAAATTATTTTAGGTTTTATCTTTCTTCTCTTACTCATGTCTTGCCAGCAATTTATCAGTTTCATTGATTTGTTTCCAAAGAACAAATTTTGGGGGATTGAACCTGGGCCCAGGCAGTGAAAGCACTGAGTTCTAATCACTGGACCACCAAGGAATTCCAGCAATTCTTAAATTTACGTTTTTGTTATTAACTTCTAACCCATTCAGAAATTATGGTCCGTAATCATGACACCTACCAATCAAAATCTGTTTTTGTTTTATTAACATCCTAAAATCCAGGGTGGCAAACTATGTCCAGTGGGCCAAATCTGCCATGCCATCTATTTTTGAACAGTCCAAAAACTATAGCTTTAAAGGGTCAGGGAAAAAAATTGAGAAGAATATTTTGTTATATGCAAAATTATATAAAATTCAAATTTTAGCATCCATAAACAAGCTTTTAATTTTATCAACAGAAACTTTTCTAGTTTCCTTTCTTGTTATACAGTACTTACACAATATCCTAAAGTGTGATTCCTAGTCCACAAAGCTTAAAATATGTACTATCTGCCCCTTCAAAGAAAAAATCTGTGAAACCTTAGAACATGATCAATTTTTGCAAACATTCAAATGATCCTTGGTTCTCTAATTGGTGAATTCAGAAACTGCAAATGTCCATTAGGTCAAGCTCGTTAACTATGTTGCTCAGATCTTCTAAACCCTTGCTGATTCCTTTTGTTGTTGCAACCTCTCAGTATATCAACGAATTTATCAATCTTTACTTTCAGTTCTATCAATTTCCTTCATGTATTTTGATATTATTAATAAGTATATATATATTTAAAATATCATCTTAGTAAACTACACCTTTTATCATTATGTGGTAGCACTCTACAAACTAAACATTACTTTCTATCTTTAAGTCTATCTTATCTGAAAGTAGTATTTGCTACCCCAGCTTTTTTTTTCTGGATATATGCTCAATATTTTTTCATCCTTTTAAACCAGTTCACGTCAAGTTTCAGGTTAGTAAACACATGGCTATGTTTTAGAAATGCAATCAGTCAAGAATCTTCTTGATTGGTGAAGTCGGTACATTTACATTTATTCTAATTAGTGGTATTTTGATCCTGTTTCTATCACCGGAATTTACTTTTTCAGTTTGTGTGTGTGTTAGTCACTCAATTGTGTCTGACTCTTTGTGACCCCATGGACTGTAGGCTACCAGGCTTCTCTGTCCATGGGATTCTCCAGGCAAGAAGACTGGAGTGGGTTGCCATTCCCTTCTCCAGGGGATCTTCCCGACCCAGAGATCAAACCCGTGTCTCCTGCACTGCAGGCAGATTCTTTACCATCTGAGCTACCAGGGAAGCAGTCTGTATTACCTTTTATATCTTTTCTAACCTAAAAAGAAGTTGGTATCTATGACTTTCCCTGTTGCTTATACTTGGAAATGTTCACCTCCTTTAAAATTTGTAGCACTACTGGATTTATCACATTGCAGATAATAATAAAATAAATGAACAAACACAAAATAGAACATGAGCTTTTTGCTGTTTTCCCAGATGGGGTTATAGGTTGTCAGTGACCAGCATGTTTCCATCACGGCCATGGCAGAACTGTGTGAGATGACTTCTTGACCGCTCATCTGAAGTTACTGAAAAAATGCTGTTTGCTTAGGAAAACTCGGAATTTTGGTTTCTCTGTCCTTATGTTCCAACCAATTAAATTATTTAGTTTTTCTTAAGGACCAAAAAGATTTTTGACAGACACATTAATTCTGCAATAAAATTTAGAAGTCCTTTCATTTTGCAATGATAACGCTACTTATTTACATGTGGTTTAACTCATTTATCTTTGTATAAAAGGAGCAGCTTCTTACTAGAGGCTAAAACGTATAGCCAGTGATAAGTTGCTTCTCTGAGATACCAGCAATCTTACAATCACAAAAAATTGGTAATATAGGATGTTTATAGAAACTAATTGAGAGTATTAAATTAGGTCAGCACAGAGTGATAAGACTATATCAAAACTGGGAAAACAAAACCAGAGGAAAGGAGTCCCCAGTGCTATAATGGAAACAAGCAGAAAGCCCTTCTTTGTCAGTCTTTCTGATGCAGAGGTGGCCCGCATTCCTGCCCCGAAGAGAGCGAGCAGCCTGACAGCCCCTGCCCAAGGCAGCCTTTCCTCAGTCGGCCCGAGACCTGTGCCTGGCACAGCCGGCCTGTGACTAATACTATAACATAATGCAGGCACGCCTCCAGACTCATTTCTGAAATAAAGGACTCACAATCATTTCCTGAAAAAAGGAGTGATAAAGCTTCACTTGGCTTTTGCCAAATGTTTGGTTACTTCGTGACAATGAAAGGCACGCTATATAACAAAGATCACCTGTCATTTCTTCTCCAGAGTCTCACGGCTCTCTGGGCAGACTTCAAGGACGCACCTCCTCCCCCCAGACACTGCTGCCAGCACACAGCCCCTCCGCTCCCTCCACCAGTGAGTCATCGTCATCAGAGCGTGACGCTTCTCAGACAAGATGTGGCCGCAACAGAATTAAAAGCAACTGAAACTCCCCAAAATGCAGGCGCTTAACCATACTTGCTCAGTGGGTTCTGAGGTTTGCAGAATCAGAAGGCCCAAGAGCAAAACTATATAAAAATCTGGATCAGATCACAAGATACAGTGGTTACTTTGGATCAACCTGAAGGGTACAGGCTTTTGTGAGATTCTAGGTGCTTCCAGATGTTCTCTGGTCCACGGAAGCCCATTCACCTCCAGCTCTGAAGTTATCCTCTCTCATTTCTAAAACAATTTTCTGTAGCGAACTCTCAATGAAAAGAAAAGCCGAGGGACGGCGTTGGGGCAGAGACCACACAGCTACCACCAGAGAAGGCAGAAGCCTCACTCCTCATCACCAGGACACAGTTCGGCAGCACCCTGGGGCTGATGGTGGTGAAGCCCGAGCTCTATGGACATACCATGAACACATGCATTTCTGCTAAAGAGAAAACAGTTTATCGTCTGGGAACAAGACAGAGGTTTGGAGTCAACCCTGGGTTCAAAAACTTTCCTGGGTGAGTTACTCGGCCTCCGTGGCCCAAGTCCTTTCCTCCGTTAACTTAGAGTAACATCTGCCCAGCAGGGTTCCTGCGGAGACTGAGGGAAGGCCAGTACTGAGTGGTACCCCGAGGTCCCCCTTGCTGCCCTTCTCCAAGTAGTGCTTGGAAGACCTCATGTCAGCCAAGGTCTGAAGACAGACCTCACCCGATCGCTGGGCCCCTCTAGGGAAAGAGTTCACACTTCAATGGACGGGAGAACAACAGCACTCTAGAGACCTTCATGGGCAAGTTCAGGGAAATCTGCACTGGACAGAAAGCCATGAACAGCTGCTGCCTCAAGGCCTGAAGCTGGTCTCTGGTGATGACCTCCTGGTGACTGTTTAAGGGCAGGTACGCCCTGGGGTTGAGGTCTTTGGGTGTCAGCACCTCACAGTGCTTCAGGCACAATCACAACTCATGGGGTCAACCACCATGTCCAGATGGTGTCATAGCATTTTCTGTATTTAATCCTACGTAATCCTCCGAGTAGGGTGTCCCTGGCAGCTCAGTCGGTAAAGAAGCCACCTGTAATGCAGGAGACCTGGGTTCGATTCCTGGGTCGGGAAGATCCCCTGGAGAAGGGACAGGCTGCCCACTCCAGTATTCTGGGCTTCCCTGGTAGCTTAGTTGGTAAAGAAGCCACCTGCAGTGCAGGAGACTACAGTCATGGGGTCGCAAAGAGTCGGACACGGCTGAGCAACTGAGCACAGTCCTCCTAGTTATCCCTGGAGGCAGATACTGTTACAGTCCCAAGGGTACAGAAGAGCAAACTGAGGTACAGAAGTGAAGTGTCTCCTACAAGAAGTCACGACTGAGAGGCTGACTCCAGCGCCCACACTCGTGGCCACAAGGCCCACCTTCCAGGTGGCGTGAACTCCTCAGGGCATGGAGGTCTCCACATCTGTGGCTCTATTTCAGGTGAGTGAGCAGGCATAGGGTGGTTGCCATCTCTTCCTTCTTTCTCTCACAGGGGGATATAGGACACTGATAAGGCCTTCTTAGAGCCTGTCAAAATTAGTACATTGACCTTACCAAATAAATAAACTCACAAAAATAGAACACTGTGTTTTTACTGGGAGGTAGGTTTGCCTCCTGTGATGGTATCTACGAAGTTGCTCAGCCTAACAGTAACTGCTGATAACAGGTTCATTCCCTGCAATTTTCTGTCACTTCACCGGTCTGCATCTCTCAAAGTTGGTGAGCTCGTAGCTTCTTTAAGCAACAGCTGGGAGGAGAGACAGTAAGAATTCGTTTCCTTGTAAACATACAGAAAGACAGTTGTGAAGACTATCTATCCCTACAGAGTCAAACAGTCTAAGAAACCCCTCGTCAATAAGGTCCCGCGAGGACTCTGGCCTGGCAAATCCTCGGGTCGGACCCGAGTCATTATGCACCCGAGACAGGAGCTCCGTGCAGCCGCGCCCCCGGGGAGAGAGAGCCAGGTTGGCGCCATCAGCCACTGGAACCCACCGAGGGGTTTGAAACAGCACAGCTCAGCGGGTGTCCCGGGAGCAGTAGTTCCCCACTGAGTCGAGACAAACTGGCACTGGAAAGGAGGGGCTGAGCGCTGACCACTGGTGGCCCCCCTAACTGGAACCCGACAGAGCGAGGGCTGAAACTCGGCCTGAGAAGCAGGTGCTGAGAACGGCGGGTGGAGTGCCCCCACGAGAGCATGTGGAAGATGACAACGTGGGGAAAAACCTTCGCAGGGGTGCAGATACGCCTACGCCAGGAGCACTGCAGAGGGTCCAAGTCAACAGGGAAGCACAACACTGATGGTGCAAAATGACTTTGCAGATTTCAACTGCTCGGAACGTGCAGATTCCCACAACAGCTGCACGCTGGAAGATATGGAGGCGCCGTCCTTCCCCCTCCAGAGGAAGCTCGAGGAGCAGGCCCTGGCTTCACTCGCCCTCCTCTGCCCAGCCCGGAGGCACCTCCCGCTGCTCACCTGGGCCCCTCGGTCATTGACCAGCTCCACGGACCACCGGCCCTCGTACTGGATCCACACGAATATCCCGCCGTCCGCATCGCACGTGGCCAGCTTCTGGTATGGCTCGTTCCACCTCACCAGCACAACCTGGAAGATGACCAGGAAGACATTTACTGCAGAGAAGGAGCCCGTGGGCATGGAAGCTGTTCACGAAGTTATCAGACCCAGAACTAAAGAGAAAGTGCAGTCAAAGAAAGGACTCAAGGAGGATGAGAGGAGCGGGGAGAGGCCTGGGGGGCGGATCAGCAGAGGGAAGGATGGATGTGTCTCAGGGACTGGCCCACGTGTCAAGGCTTCTTGACAAACAGCGGGCATCTGAGCAAACCATAATAAACTCCAACACGAAAAACGGCCACTGCCATGGAAACAGAGCAAGCCAGGGCCTGCCTGTACCCCGACTGCCTCCTGCAGCACCAGAGCACTCCTCTGATGGTCCCGTGTGGTGGGAAAGCAATTTTCTCAAAATTCATTGTGTATCTGAATCGGGGGCTCTTTATTTAGCATAGAAAGAAGAAAGGGTGGGGCCTATTTAACCTCATTTTTTCCCCAAAGTGAAACTTTCTATGTCTTTTCTAAGACTACCTTATTTCCAAATAGTTCAGCATCTAAACACGCCAATTTGGAAAAAAATACACAGTAGAAATAAGTTGCTTGTGATTTATCACAGAGGAAAGATGAAGAAATAATTAACTTCAAAACTGATGCATGTAAAAACTTAATTTTTAAATTTGATAAATTCTGAATCTGGACAAATCATTTTCATCTTTCTCAACTATCACTCCCTCAGCTACAGGTGGACCCTGCTAGGTGGTTGGTGGCATCGGCCCTCACAGAGCCCAGTAAAACCTGCAAGGACATGGGGCTATGAAGTGGTCACAAGAAGACACAAAACCAGCACCTGGGGTCACTATGGGGCAGGTTCCAGAGTGTGGCCTGACCTGCCTGTGCTGGTGACTGAGATTTCATTTATTTAGCTCTTTTTAAAAACTCTGCATAAAGAGAGGAAAGGCTGCAATCCTCTGAGACCTGGCCATCATCAGCCAATCTAACCTGGTCAGTGGCCCCCATGCCAAGCGGATGCAAGCTCTCCACGGATGTAGGCACTGCCCACTACCTGCCGCTGGCCCATCTGACCCTGTCCCTCCGCCAGGACCGCCTGCCTCACTCTGGCTGCCGCTCTGCAGGTGCTGCCCTCACTGCCCCCCACCTCCTGTGCCCACAGATCCAGGCTCCCTCTGCCCCAGAGCCCTGGCCACCTGAGGGATGGATGGAGGCACCCTCGCCTCTGAACACTGATGCGCAGGAATGCCGCGAGCATGCCAAACAGCCCCGTGTAAATTATGAGTCTCATTCGGCTATAGCTTTGAATGGTGGCTGAAAACTATTGCAAGTAGGTTATTTTCAACTCCCAAAGGCATTTTAACAACAGCCAATAATACTGACTGACTGCCTATTACCAACTGTTAGGTTGCGAGGGTAGGAGTTAAGAAATCCTGGTCCGTGTGGAGTTCAGTTCACTGAACAGACATCACATCCTGCTCCACATACAGAGCTGGGAACATATGACAGACAGGAGGTCGATGGTGAGGAGCAACAAATCCAGACCCATTATCTTAAAGCCTAGTTTCTAAAGGGGCTTCCCTGGTGGCTCGGCAGTAAAGAATCTGCCCGCAATTCAATCCCTGGGTCGAGAAGAACCCCAGGAGAAGGAAATGGCAAATTGTTCGAGTAGTCTTGCCTGGGAAATCCCTTGGACAGAGGAGCCTGGTGGGCTATACAGTCCCCTGGACCACAAAGAGTCAGACACGACTGAGAGACTAAGACTTCCACTTTTAACTTATTCTAATTTTTAAAATTCTATATTTAAATTACTGATCCAATTCTTAAGTGTCTTTAAACGTACCAAATGTGTCATAAAATCTAGAATTTCCAAGCAGCCAACTTCATAAACTTCTTTCAGACCCACTGGTGCCTGGCCCGAGCAGCGCTCACCACAGCGTGCCACAATCTGGCCCCGAGACACGCTCACCATCCAAGCCCACAGCGACTCGTGCATTTCAGAACAGTGTGACAAATAAGAATGTGATCGCTTTTAAACTATTTACGTTAAATACGGTGAACATTACTACTACGGTGAACTATCTACTATAGTCTTCCTTACAGATTAGTATTTTGATGACAAGGCATCATCATTCAGAAAACAGAGGCGAGTCCCATTTTCTATACTTTCGCCTTTTTCCTTTAACATGCATTGCCACATATGGTTGCATATTTAGTTATCATCATCAGTAAAACCTCTCCTTCAGAACAGCCTGCATAGTCACAGCATGACATGGACACAAAAGAGCAGAAGCAAAAAAAATATTTTACAGTTATTTCTAACATTAAAAATGTCTTGGTCTTGTGGTAACACTAGTGGGTGTTGGACAAACAAAAAGTTCACAGACTCGACTTCATCTTTTCGTAATTCCTGATGAGTTGAGACTCAGCAGTTAACAGAATGCAGCCCCCATCCACACACTACTTTGCTGGGAGTGTAACCGGTGTAATGGAATATAGGTGGGTTGCTCCCCTAAATTAAGAGAAATCTTTCCAGTGACTCTTGGTTTAAAAATAAAGTTTTCAAAGGCAGTGTTGTTTCTCTGAGTTAGTTTTCTCATTTCCTCTTTCGTCTGTGATTCCAAGCCGCCCGTCTTATCTCCCGGCAGCTTATTTCCTGTTCTCCCAATCCCTCCAGTCTGCCTGGCAGAGTCAGGACATACCAGAGTGCTGAGGAATTGCCAAGCGAGTGGGGCCAGCTGGGTTCTCAGTCGCCCAGATCACACAGGAGGGCGCTGAGTAGCTGCCCAGGCGTTCCAAGGCAGAGCCTTCCTTCCCTCTTAGAGGAAGATGGGGCTCCTCTTTGCTTTGGGCACAAAAGAGCTCCAGCATTAAGAATGTTAGGTGAAGTGTGCATTCTACTGAACAGAATATAAGTCAAGTTTTGACTTAGGTCTTTGATTATTCCCCCAAAATGTCAGCCTGTCACCCTCTCCAAAATAAGATTTCTATTGTTTTATAGTTATTCTTATCAATAAATACTTACGGAGGAATTCCCAGTAAAAATGCAATGCAGGTCTGTGGAAGGGCTCTTTGGGCTGTACTGTAATGCCCTCAATAAGTCACTTCACCTCCTATTCCTGGCACTATTTTTAGACAGAACAAAGCCCTAGTGTCAGCTAATCCACCTCAAGGATGTTCATCTTTTGAGACAGGAACCCTTCAAATGGTGTTGGTAGAAAAACTGATGCTTTTGAATTGTCGTGCTAGAGAAGACTCTTGAGAGTCCCTTGGATAGCAAGGAGATCAAGCCAGTCAATCCTAAAGGAAATCAGTCCTGAATATTCACTGGAAAGATTAATACTGAAGCTCTAATACTTTGGCCACCTGATGCGAAGAACTGACTCATTAGAAAATAAGACGCTGGGGAAAGATTGAAGGTAGAAGGAGAAGGGGATGACAGAGGATGAGATGGTTGGATGGCATCACTAACTCGATGGACATGAGTTTGAGCAAGCTCCAGGAGTTGGTGATGGACAGGAAAGCCTGGCGTGCTGCAGTCGATGGGGCCACAAAGAGCTAGACATGACTGAGTGACTGAACTGATGATTCAAATGTTCCATTCTAAAACAAGGAAGTTAACCTCCTATATCTGGAAGAACATAGACAGACTACAAAAGCACCTGATTCTCAAAACAGCCTGGTACCTGGAGCAGGCATTCCCATCTTCATTTTATAGAAAAGGAAACAGGTTCAGAGAAGTTCCTTTGCCCAAAGCACCCAACTGGCGGGAGGCAGAGAAGGGCTCGGAACCAGGCACACTCATCCCTGGTTCTTTGTATCTTCCTAATTACAAAGTGAAAGTCAGGCATAATCATTTTAGGAGCCTATTTTGGGGGGAATATTGATTCATGCTAGGGAAACAATTGTATTCGTGAAGAATACTCAAATGGTTTTTTAAAATTAGAATGCTGAAATATCTAGTCTAGAATTTTTGACCATCCAAAATGAGCTGCAAAAAATTGTTCAGAAGGGCTTCCCTGCTGGCTCAGTGGTGAAGAATCCGCCTGCCAATCCATGCAGGAGACATGGGTTCAATCCCTGGGTTGGGAAGATCCCACACGCCGTGGAGCAACTAAGCCCATCTGCCGCAGCTCCTGAGGCCCCAGTGCCCTAGAGCCCATGCTCTGCAACAAGAGAAGCCGCTGCAGTGAGACACTTGCGCCTCTCACACACAGAGCAGGCCCTGCTCACCATAGCCAGGGGAATCCCATGCAGCAACACAGACCCAGCACAGCCAAAAATAATCATCAATAGAAAATAAAGAAGTGTTTTACCGTTGAGAAAACTAGAAAAACAATCTTGGGGCAGAATCAGGAGACATAAGCACAAATGATGAGAAGCCCGTGAGAAGTACGTGAAAGAGAACTTTCTAACAAGGAGCAGGAGTGCTGCCTATCCGTGGAAGGGGCTGTCTTCAAAAGGAACCTGAAACACTGGAAACAAGAGGCGGGGCAGCCAACTGCCAAGGGTACCTGGGAGCAACTCATCTAAGGGGGTGTGGCAGGGGGACTACAACTAGGGGACCTCCATATTACCATCCATCCAACTCCAAGATGACAGATCAAGGTTAAATGAGGCCTTAGCATCAGTGATGTTACGGCCTCAAAAGAAAAAAAAAAGGCTGATTTAAGCTCTTAAGCATCTACCAAGTGATAAACTGCCACTAAATTCACTGAAGGGAAATTCAATTATTAAAGTAGTTAACTTGGCTATTTGAACTAAGGTTTTATATATTATATATTATTAGTACTCTTTGTCAACCAGGTGTGTATTTTAGTGATTTATAATACACGTAACCTAGTAGATTAATTTTCAAGATGTTCCTCTCCAGCTCTCAGAGCAGCTAAGACGGCCAGATTCTCAGCATCTTGCTCTTTAAAATCCCTATCTCTCAGCCCAGCACACCGAGCATTTGGTCAGGAAACAGCACTGCTCCGGGCACACGGCTAGGCTAACAACTGAAGACAGAACCTCAGCTCACCCCGTGACAGGCTGATGCTGACCCCAGCCGACAGCAGGCCTCTCAGCTCCGGGGAGCAGGCCACAGCCGGAACCAGGAAGCTTCTCACTGACCACAGAAAGCCCAAGCGGCAGTCTGCTCTCTAACACCCTGCAGCTTCACTGTGTCTGAAAAAGGAAGTCAGCCTAGACCATTTCTGAAGATCCCTCCAGCTCTAATACTTTGACACCCTGAATTCTATTTGGACAAGTACTAAACAAATATGGCATACCTACTCCTAAGTGCAACATCCTACAAAACTTAAATACTGATATATTTACCCCCCAAGAGAAACATCTAGCACATGGATCACGACATACCACCTGGTAAGAGGGTGCGTAGTTGATGGGAGGGGGTGCAGCTGGGCGAATATGTTATCATAATTTGATTCAGAGTCTGACACAATATACAAGTTTCTTCCTAAGTGCTTGCTTATGATTTTTAAAACATGAGCGATATTGCATTCTAAGTAATTAGTTCAAGAGTTACATAAAAACCGAGTTTCCATGTATAGTGACAGTTAATTTCATGTGTCAAGTTCACTGTGCCCCTTTGGATTTTGGAGGCTACATGCCCCTAATTTGAGTGTGACAATCTGGCCTGTTTACCTAGTGACCCAAAAGGCTGATGATTTTGAGTGGGGTCCAGAAGAAGAGAGAACTCCTCATAGATCAGGCCACTGTGTGATCTGCTCTGTGGCCCAGGTCACGTGATACAGCAGATTCAGTGGTACCCAAAGCATCAGTGTCAGAAAGGGGTGCTGTCTGGAGCCTTTGGTGGAAGAATCTCAGTGCAGGCCTTGGGGTTTAGAGCACAGCCCTGCCATCTGCCATAGACAACGACTCTCCTTCTGAGAAACAGCTCTTGGCCTGAAACAGACAAAACACTTAACCATGGTCCAGCAAGTCTCCATGAGACCTGAGCTGCCCATCAGGACCTGACCTGGGTATTACCTGACCACCAGCCATAAGTTAAAATATCAACATTTTGGTCAAAACTCATATGTATTTTTCCTTTTTAATCTTTTTTCTAATCAGGGAAATACACACTAAGTAAAACTCAAATGTACAGAAGTATATAAACAGAAAATGAACATTTCTTGAAACGCTGTCTCAACTATTTGACGCACATTCCCTGAGATCCGTATCTCCCGTTCCCTGGTGAACAGACCTGCACGACACCTTAATCCAAATAAATGTGCATTCACCCTTCTCTTTCTAACAGCAAGTTTCTCACATCACTTCCCAATAACTAACTCCATTTCCTGTCATAATCTCTGCACACATTATTACCTTGCCTTCAAAGAATTTCCTATTCCACTATTTTGTATTTAAACTGAACCACAAACTCATAGACTGCTTCTGCTGTCTGTCCCCACATCACAAGACCCAGGTGCCTGGGAAGAGCAGCTCTTTGGTAAAGAGCTCCTGTTAACCAGCCAGGACTTGCTCAGGAAAGTGACAGGAGTCCTCCCCCGAACACACCACTGACTCATCTTCATCAGAGTCCCTCAGGGTCCTCCCGAAGGTCTGTCCCACCAGAGGGCTCCTGAGGGCTCCAGGAACTGACTCAGTTTCCAGTTAGATGAGAGACCCACCACAGGAGTGAGTTTACTGACTTTCTCAGCAGACAGCCGCACGAGGGCACAAGCCAGCCGCTGCTGGCCGCTCGGCCTCGAGATACAGAACGCACGCGAGGACCAGAGTCATACGAGAGCCACAGAGGAGCTGGCTTCCCATGGGGAGCTTTTCCTGCCCAAATTACCCTGCACCTGCTCCCCACCTCCTGCTCGGCCACCCCACACTGAACCGCCACCTTCAGTATCTCAGGGCCAGGCACAGTCCCAGGCCGAGGGTACTGCCTGATTGTTGTTTGAATGGATTCCAAGTAGAAAAGTAGCGCACTCAGGGATGGAATTACAGACTGGTGTTTAGTTTTGCCTTTTTATTGAAATATAGTTGATTTACAATGTTGGGCTTCCCTGATAGCTCAGTTGGTAAAAAATCCACCTGCAACACGTGAGACCCGGGTTTGATTCCTGGGTCGGGAAGATCTGCTGGAGAAGGGATAGTCTACCCACTCCAGTACTTGGGGGCTTCCCTTGTGGCTTAGCTGGTAAAGAATCTGCCTGCAGTACAGGAGATCTGGGTTCGATCACTGGGTTGGGAAGATCCCCTGGAGAAGGGAATGGCTACCCACTCCAGTATTCTGGCCTGGAGAATTTCACAGACTACATAGTCCATGGGGTCTAAAAGAGTCAGACACAACTGAGCGACTTTCACTTTCACTTACAATGTTGCATTAGTTTCAGGTGTACGACAAAGTGATTCAATTATATACATACGCACTTTTTCAGAGTCTTTCCTTTATAGATCATTATAAGATATCGAGTACAGTTCCCTGTGCTATATAGCAGGTCCTTGTTGGTTATAGTAGTGTGTATGTGTTAATCTCAAATTCTTAAATTATCCCCCTCCCCTGCCTCATTTTTTTTCTTTTAATCAGTTAGCAGATAGCATTGACTATAGCTATTGTTTCAAAATTGTTTATATCACAAAAATTAAGTGAAGAATGAAAGTAGAAAGGAAAACAGTACAGTTTTATACTGAAAACCACAGTCGCATTAAAATTAACTGAACTTTCTCTGACTTCGCAGTTAAAGGGAAGGAAACCAGAATTTTAAATACTCTCGTTAGAAAATCCTTGGATGCATCTCACTGTACATTTGGTTGCATTTCAACTTTTTCTGAGACATGGTTATTATGAAGATAACACCATATGGAAGAAATGAATCATCTGTGGGAGGTCAACTCAGAACTGAGTTTTGGACGATGTTTGTGCTTTTGAAGTTCAAGGCAGCACAAAAGAATTCTATTTAACTTGTCCTCAGAGCATCCCTGGGAACCTTCACAGTAAGTCAGGGAACATTCTCGTTCAACAACATACATCCAAGTTTTATCCAAGGCCTTCCCATGACTTCTCTCTGAGACAGCATGAAGACTCAGGCTCCTAAAAATCATCCTGAATACCACACTGCTTTTGAGAGATTAATTTTAACCACATTGTGGTACAGATTGAAACACTTATACAAAACCAGATGGTCACTGAGAACTATAAAGTCACATTCATTGGAAAAAAAAGAAAATAAGAACAGTGAGGAGGTGCAGTCTCCACCACTAGGGTGACTCCAACGTAACAGTACAAGTTAGAAGACAGCACTCTAATTGAGCTAAGTGAGGAGCCCAGGCTCAGGAGAGCTTCGGACTGTGTGAGGAGTCTCTAGGCCTAGAGCACTCACTACCTGTTGAACGCTGCTAAGGCCTCACCCACACCCTCAGCCCAAGGCTCCACCACACAGGGGTCCCTAGAGCACCTTCAAATGGAGGGGCCCAGCAAAGCTCAGGCTCTGGCACTCGCCATTGTCTGATATCCTCCGTCTAATTCTTGGGTTGTGGGGGACACTTCACACGAAGACCCAGAACGTGCGCACAGGATGAAAGTGTGAGCACACATTCACTGAGCTCTGTCTGAACAACAGGTCAGCCTGAACCTGGTTGAACAACAGGTGAACCAAAATTACCTGCAGCTGTTCTCTTCTCAACTGAGAGGCCTTACCGAGACCTTAGTTGCTGCTTGCTTACTTCAGCACACAGCCAAGAATACCATTTTGTCCCATCAATGATTCCATGTTAGGAAATGAAACCCCATCACTCTTTAAGTTACACAATGCACAGAAATACACAAAATAAAGATAGCTTACGAGGGGGGAAAGCCCTGCTGAGCTTCTGAAAGTCAAACTGAAGTATGACTTTCACACTTTAAAAGGCTAGAATAGAAATTCTGCATTAATAACTGCATACAAAACCACTACCAAGAGGATTTAAGTCATTTTCAACAATGCAATTATTTACAAGAGATACTGAGGTGGCAGACTGCAGCATTAATAGGCAAATGACATTGGGTTTACACCCCAATTAAAATGCCTAGGACACAGTGGAGGAACCTGAGGCACTTCATGTATTTATTGAGCATTTGCCCTGCACCAGGCACCACGCTGGAGCTAGAGAGGCAGCCAAGTCTGGCACTTGGCTTACATGCTTGAGAAGCTCTCAGGACTAGGGGGCAGGCAAGTAAACTGTCCAGCCACCAGCTCAGTGAGGTGCTAGGAATGCTCTATGCGGAGGCTTTGTTAGCACAGGTCTCTGCAGGAAAGGCATTTTCAGGTGTCTCCAAACCCCCAGGGCCAGGGCACTGTTAGCATTCCCTGCAAAAACACTAATTATCTAGAATTCTTTCAAAAGGCAAGAGATTTCTGCCCAATACTCCCTTTTAGAGTGAAAATTGGGGTGGGCTTTTTGCCAGCTGCAAACAAAAAATTATAATTATAGATTCCCCAATATATTTGGCACTTGAGATTTCCCCTTCAAAATACTTCTCAGTGTTTCATTTCTGGGCATACGTGCCTCTGCAGTATAACTTACCACTAGATCTCAGTCAATAGCCTGAAATCCCTGAAATGTACTTTCAGTTCTTTTTAAACCTAAATTCCTAGTTAGTAACTCTGTATTTGCATTTAGTTCTATGTTTCCATTACTAAAGTTCAACTTTTTTCCATCTTGCTGAAGATCCATTATTCTACACATTTGGCAGATGCAAACATAACATTCTTTGTGAAGGCAATTACCAAAGGCAACGTGAATGGTCAAAGAATTCAGCCACTGTTTTACTAACCTATAAAGACAAGAGTCAACTCCATTCCATCATGAGTGCTACTAACCAAAAACAGGGCACATGCCTTGCCAGCCCCTGGTGAGCCGCATGACCTGCTGAGCCTTGGTTTGCTCAATCTGTAAACAGAAGTGTTAGCACGTGACCAACAGGACTGCTGCAAAAGCAACTGGAGAGAAGAGTCACCACCGTTCGGTTCTAGACTTGCCATCATCTCCTGAGTTCTTCACACGTGTCACCTCCCTTAATCCTCATGCAAACCCCCTATGGGGTGATGAGGACCATCCCCACTGCAAAGGTGAGGAAACTCGGTTTAGAGGTGCTCATCAGTTTCCCTCGAGTCTCTCAGCAAGTGGAGACAGAGCCAGCAATGACCCTGGTCGGTCAGACCCCAAAGCCTGTCTTTATCTCTGAACTGCCTGCCTTCCTCTTAGAGACGACGCATGCGCAAGTCTGGGGCCAGGGCCTGGGCAAGCCCCACGAGCAGCATCCACATTAGCGGCTGCTATTAAGAAGCATATCGGTTTCTAATGCTGGTGAGGAATCCTCAGCCCAGAGAGTGGCCTGGGTGTCATATCCCACCCATGTTCTCGTGAGCAGTAAAAACCCAGCCTCTGGCCTCTGTTCCAGCCCCGAGGGCCCTGCCTGTCCCAGCCTGAACCATGTGCCCTGCACCCCCTCACTCCCTGCCATTGGCTTGGCTAGGCAGTCTCCCAAAGCCCACCCCAAATGGGTGCGTCTGAGGTTCGCTCTCTGCCCAGCTCTCAGCAGGGAGAAAGCACACAGCCCTGGAGGCGACTGCACCCTTCACCCTGTGTCTCTGGCTGCTGGATCCCTCATCGAGTCTGGCCCCGCTCACCCCACGCCGCCTACTCCCTCTCCCCTGAGAGCCCCTCCTTCAGTAAACTGTTCCAACCCCCATGCGGCAACGACTCAGACCCCATCTCAGACTCTGCTTTGAGGGCACCAAACCAGAGATGCTCTGTAAGTTTGCAAGATGAGAAACTTGGTCAGTGGCTCACAAAGTCCTGACCCAGGTTCAGCAGCACAGAACCACCTGGGAATTTGTGGGAAAATGCAAATTCTCGGGCTCCGGAAGACCAGGTGATCAGAAATTCTGGGTTGGGCTTTTGGGAACTCCTCGGCAGAGTCTCACAAAACCGGTCTGGGAGCTCCCTGGGCCCTGAAGGCAGGGCAGTGATGGCACCCAGGGACTGGAAGATGCTTCAGCTCCAGGTGCACCTCCTACCAGGCGCTTCAGGAAGGGCACTCGTGAGAGGCTTGAGCAGCAGGAAAACACACACACGCAGACACACACATACACACACACAAGGGAGAAGGCAACAGGGAGGGAGGGCCTCTGTATGTGTTCAGAACTTATTTCTCCAGCAGAAATAGGAAAGGTAAGATTGACTTTGTAAAATTTTTGGTAAGAGCAAGGGATTGAATTGGAAAAGGGCGGCCATTTGCAGTTAAACTTTACACAAAGTCAAGAGAAGTCTGGGTCTTCACATTTACAGGGCTGAAAATTCCTGTTGTCCGGTGGAAGCCTGATCAACAGCCCCGGGGAGACTGCAGTCACACGGCTGACTCCTGACCATTCTGAACATGAGGTCGTTTTTCAAGAGGACAGAAACCATTGACCAAAGACTCTAGTGAAGAAGAGCACACAGCCCACCTTGGAAGGAAAACGTGCCAGCACGAGGCAAAGAGAGCTGTGGTCCTGACCACATGGCAGAGGCCTCGCTGCCCCCCGTGGAGTCTCAGGACTGGCTCAGGGCTCAGCAGGCAAACCCCACAACCACCTCCCACTGACCCGGCAGCCCAGCTGCAGGTGCCCGGGTGTGCCCAAGGCAATATGCGGGATACGGGGAGATGGCAAACAAAAATGTTATTAATAATATTTAATATATGAACTAAGGTGGGGTCCCCTTTCCCACACTGGGGAAGGTTACCCAGTTGAGATACGACAGGTCGGGCCCCGGTGGGGAGCAGGAGCTGTACGGGGCCCTACACACCCAGGGCCGGGTTCAACATGTGCTCAGCTTAACTAAGCCAGCCTCACAGAGAGGATGACCGGCTTTGAAAGGACACTTCCAAGGAAAACAAAGGTGAAGATAAAACTAATTATGCAGCACAAGCACAAACAAGAAAATGGCAGGACTGACGTTTTTCCTACAGTCAGAATGGGTCTTCACCAGCCAGAAAAGTACAGGGCTGATCCAGACAGATCTGACAGCACATGGCTCCCATGTGTGTGTAAACATATATGGATACTAACCACGTATGTATGTGTCTATGTCAGCGCGTCAGTCGCTCAGTCGTGTCCAACTCTCTGTGACCACATGGACTGTAGCCCGCCAGGCTCCTTTGTCCATGGGATCTTCCAGGCAAGAATACTGGTATGGGTTGCCATTTCCTTCTTCAGGGGATCTTCCCAACCCAGGGACTGAACCCACATCTACTGCACTGGCTAGTGGATTCTTTTCCACTGAGCCACGAGGGAACTTCACCGGCTCCAGGCCTGGGCGGTCACACCAGGTGGTGAGCTACATTCAAGACAGGAGCCTGCCTGCCGTAAGCCTGGCATGGAGAAGTGGTGAAGCCTTTCCCCCACATGGCATTTACCAGGGGTGACGGGCTGGCTTCACAGATCAGAGCAGCCAGAGACTGCAGGTGCCCCAAGGTTGGCCCACGGGCCCAGTAAGGGAGGTGGGACCTCGGCTGTGGGTTGGGGCACTTGGTACACCCGCGTGGTCATCACCCAGATGAGGGTCAGGACACATCCCCCAAATGCATGGCACACGCTGCATGCTGGAGAGTTTACAAGGAAGGAACTTGAGAAACAGCAGGAGCACAAAGGACTCTGACCCGCCCTCATCCTTCTCCCCCAAAGCAGCCCCTCAGATCCTCAAGTCGGAGGTGGCCTCCCTGAACCCAAGGGATGGAGGGACGTGAGAGGGCTGGATGGACCAGGCCTTGCTAGGTCACCCCAGTTCCCTGCGCTGAGCCACGGCCCTTCTGTCCTGTCATGTTCCCACCACCCCCCTTTCATCAAACCAGCACCAGACACCCAGGATTAAGCACGGCTTCATGGCTCATTTCTTCACGATGGCTCTCATCTCATGTAACACTTACATTAAACAAATGTGCGGGCTTTGCACTTGTTTGTCTCTCTCTTGTTAGGAGACCCAGCTGAGAATGGAATATGGGTACAGGAGACGCTTACTCCTCCTCGACCCACTAGCCTGCTGGAGCCGAGGGAGTCAGGCCAGCGTGAAGCTAACCTGGACAGTTTTCTGGGTTTCCATCTGCCCTCATCAACGCCTAGTGTCTTTCTGACTCAAAACGTTCAAAATTTCATGATATATGAAAAAGCAGGAAGTCATCAGTGTATTTCATACAACAAATTAAACCTAGTCTCCATAAACAAGGACAGGACTGCCAACCTAACAGAAGCAGTATTACAGCTCCACCTGGGCCCTGCGTGAGCTGGTTCTGCAGATGAGGACAAGGGCCAAGGCCACGCATCAGCCAAGGGGGTCTACGTCTTAATGCAATCACAAAGAATGTCCCAAAGCCCATGGGCTTGTCTCCTGGTTACACCTCAGACCCGAGGGGGCAAGCTGGGGGCTGATGGGCTGGTGGGGATTCCAGTGTCAGTGCCAGCATCCATAGCAGTGGAGAGAGCGGGGCCGGGGAAAACCAGGCAGTGCTGTTCGAGGCTTTGCACATAATTCATTGGCCAAAGCCAATGAATGGAAACATCTAACTTGAAGTGAAGGAGATGGACAGTCCTGCATGACCCTGGACAAGTTGGGATGCCAGCACAGGGAGGCTCTGGGAGGCACCTCTGGCTCTGGCCTCATTACTCTCAGAAGCAGGTGCCCACCCTGCAGGCAGACGTTTCTCTAAGGCCGTCCCAGGACAGCATCCATGCTCTCAGGACCACGGCTAAACTTCCCTCCAGTTGCTCTCCACGTGGCTGTCAGCTAACACATGAAGTTCATCGTATTGTTGAAAATCCCTCTTGCAGAGCCAACACAGTCTCACTTTTCATAATTACATCAGCTAATCCCAGCACGGCCCACTCTCTCAACCCCTGGTTGATGTCCTGTAAAGATAAAGCAGCTGAAGCCTGCCCACTCCAGCTGTCCTACCACGAGTCACAGACAGAAGGCAGCTCCGCCGCTTACTCCAGGATTCTGGAAGTGAGGGCTTAGGACAGTGGCATGGACATTTCTTGCAGGGAAGTTAAAACAAGTCAGAAAACAAACCTCTCCCACTTAGACTACTGAAGTGAAACATCTTGAGTTGTATCACAATGCACGTGTATGTGTGTTGAAAAAGCAGTCTGCGAGGAGATACCACAAGGTACCTTCAGGACGTGGGATACAGAAGGTTTTTATATGCCTCCTGCTGTATATTTTTTTCCAAAATAAACAGATTATTTCTATAAATCTGAATATACAAGATTACATAAAATGAGGAAAGATGCATTCATTTGTTCCCTTTAGCATATTTTCAAAGGATCCATTTCAGAACAGCGACTGCCTTTTGTATGCATTACCTCTTTCACGCTACCTTTTTAAAGCACTGAATCTGATGTAAAGAAAGCAAAACTAATTATCACAGTAGCTACCTGATTTGTAAACCTGAACCTGTTTCAAAGAAGGCATGCAGAGTTAAGCTTTCTGTCAATGTTTCTTAATCATCTGACTCAACTGCCTAAAAATAAGGATAATTTTTTGCCAAGAACATAACAAGTGTCAAAGTGAGCATGAGGGCAAGGCGACAGGGAAGACAGCAGCGGGCTGGGTGTGACGGCAGGGCTGGAGGGGAGGCGGTGGTAAGGGCGGCCTGCTTCACCAGGGCCGGCTGTTTGCCTGGCCTTCTGCTGACAGTGTTACACGCATGTCCCCACTGGACTCTTGAGGGTTACTTCACTAGGAAGGACTCCGACTATCCAGTCTCCTCCATCCTGGGACGAGAGGGCGGAGGCAGAGGAAGACTTGCTCAAGGCCTCGGAGCTGCTGGAGGCCGGGCCACGCTGTGAGATATGGGCATCTGAGCCCAGAGCCAGCAGTGTACCCCTCGCCCACGTCACTCTGCCATCCAGTGTAGAGCAGAACTGTGCAGGCGTCACATCACTGTAGACAACCTTCCAACCTTTGAGGCAACAGGAGAAAGTCAAAGAAGAACAGTCAACCCGACATGAAAACCCCCGCGCGTGCCCATCAGGTCTGAGTGGACACCCCCGTTTCGCTGAGTCTGGGGACGCCCCATCCGCCCTGCGTGCTTGTGCCAGGACCGCCTGTCACTGAGCCTCCCCGCCAGCTGGCCGGGGCAATCAGGACTCATGCCACCTGCCAGGCCTTGCCTGCGGCTGCTGGCTGACAGCTCCTGGGGGAGAGGGTCCACCTTTCACTGGGCGCTAGGAGCTGCTGAGGTCATGAAAGCTGGGGGCTTATCAGAACCACCCCCATGAAAGATCTGACGAGCAAACACAATCGACATGTGGAAAAAGCACAGCTGAAGACGCCACTTGATGTGTGGATGAAATATGCCCAAGCCAGACCAACCCAGGGCATTTCAGTCATGAGAGGCAATAAATTCTGTATTCTGGGCAAAGTTAAAATCAGATTTTATACAACTTGCAACCAAAAACAGATGTAACTAATGCTAACTGAAACTGTGAAATTAGTAAATTTAAAAGACCAAAACAAACTAGGAAAAATATGTCTATCACATACAATAAAGAATTCAGTTCAGTTCAGTTCAGTTCAGTCGCTCAGTCGTGTCCAACTCTTTGCGACCCCATGAACCGCAGCACGCCAGGCCTCCCTGTCCATCACCATCTCCCGGAGTTCACTCAGACTCACGTCCATTGAGTCCATGATGCCATCCAGCCATCTCATCCTCGGTCGTCCCCTTCTCCTCCTGCCCCCAATCCCTCCCAGCATCAGAGTCTTTTCCAATGAGTCAACTCTTTGCATGAGGTGGCCAAAGTACTGGAGCTTCATCTTAAGCATCATTCCTTCCAAAGAAATCCCAGGGTTGATCTCCTTCAGAATGGACTGGTTGGATCTCCTTGCAGTCCAAGGGACTCTCAAGAGTTTTCTCCAACACCACAGTTCAAAAGCATCAATTCTTCGGCACTCAGCCTTCTTCACAGTCCAACTCTCACATCCATACATGACCACAGGAAAAACCATAGCCTTGACTAGACGGACCTTTGTTGGCAAAGTAATGTCTCTGCTTTTGAATATGCTATCTAGGTTGCTCATAACTTTTCTTCCAAGGAGTAAGTGTCTTTTAATTTCATGGCTGCAGTCACCATCTGCAGTGATTTTGGAGCCCCCAAAAATAATGTTTTCCCATCTATTTCCCATGAAGTGATGGGACCAGATGCCGTGATCTTCATTTTTTGAATATTGAGCTTTAAGTCAACTTTTTTGCCCTCCTCTTTCACTTTCATCAAGAGGCTTTTAGCTCCTCTTCACTTTCTGCCATAAGGGTGGTATCATCTGCATATCTAAGGTTATCGATATTTCTCCTGGAAATCTTGATTCCAACTTGTGTTTCTTCCAGTCCAACGTTTCTCATGATGTACTCTGCATATAAGTTAAATAAGCAGGGTGACAATATACAGCCTTGACGCACTCCTTTTCCCACTTGGAACCAGTCTGTTGTTCCATGCCCAGTTCTAACTCTGCTTCCTGACCTGCATACAGATTTCTCAAGAGGCATAGAAAATGTTAAATAAATAACAGGAAATTCTCAGTTTCCCTAGTGGGTCCTGAAATACAACTGTAGACAGAGAGACACGGTGGCCGTGTAGGAGGGTGGAGGGCTCACCCATTATCCAATCCCAACAGGCCCCTTCCCTGTCTGCCTCTGCTCATCTCCAAGGCTCCCTCTCCCTGGAGTCAGGACTGGCCACAGAACATCGCTCAGCGGTAAAGAATCTGCCTGCAATTCAGGAGACACCGGAGTCACGGCTTCGATCGTTGGGTCAGAAGATCCTCGAGGATGAAATGGCAACCCACTCCAGTATTCTTGCCTGAAAAACCCCGTGGACAGAGCAGCCTGTCAAGCTCTTATGTCCTGAGACTTTTACGTTGCAAAAGAGCCGGACATAACTGAGCACTGGCCAATGAGATGTGAGCAGAAAGCAGCGGAAACCACCCTACCATGCTTTCTCTCACCCTAAACTCTACTACTGTGGAGTGAGCTGCAGCAGTCATCTTGTGACCATGAGGAAAAGGCCAAGAGAAGGGCAGAGACACTGCCTCAGGCTTTCAGAACAACGGCTGCAGCCACTTGCCTCTGAACCTCCTGTTATGTGACTCACCATCCTATTTCTATGAGCTATACTTAAGCGTACTATGTCATTTCTTTCAGCACATATCACTGAGTGCCCACCACATTCCAGGCACTTCTCTGAGGCTCCAGGAACACACAGCGGGCGAAGCAGAAAGGCTTCATCTCGCGGTGCTTCCGTGCAGCACACAGGAAAGCACGCCTAAGCACTCCAGATAACATGAGTGTCTACTCACAAGCACCACCGACAAGCATAACAACAAAAGGTCACTGTGAAACATGACATCCTACGCTGGCAAAGGCAGGATAAAACTGCAGTCCTCACAGACAGCCTGGTACCCACTGGAAAGCAAGCAGACCACACGAATCAAAGCAGTCCATTCCCACTCCTAACTCGTCCTCATTAATCCAATAATCCCATGTCTTTTACACCAGGTATGGAAATACATTTGGAAGCCAATCAATTGTTGCTGTTCACTCGCTCAGTCATGTCTCTTTGTGACCCCATGGATGCGGCACGCCAGACTTCCCTGTCCTTCACCATCTCGCGGAGTTTCCTCAAACTCATGTCCACTGAGTTGGTGATGCCATCCAACCACCTCATCCTCTGTCGTCCCCTTCTCCTCCTGCCTTCAATCTTTTCCAGCATCAAGGTCTTTTCCAATGAGTCAGCTCTTTGCATCAGGTGGCCAAAGCATTGGAGCTACAGCTTCAGCATCAGTCCTTCCAATGAATATTTAGGACTGATCTCCTTTAGAATGGACTGGTTGAATCTCTTTGCAGTCCAAGGGACTCTCAAGAGTCTTCTCCAACACCACAATTCGAAAGCATCAATTCTTCGGCACTCAGCTTTCTTTATGGTCCAACTCTCACATCCACACATGACTACTAGGAAAACCATAGCTTTGACTACATGGACTTTTGTTAGCAAAGTAATGTCTCTGCTTTTTAATACACTGTCTAGGTTCATCACAGCTTTTTTTCCAAGCAGCAAGTGTCTTTTAGTTTCATGGCTGCAGTCTCCATCTATAGTAATTCTGGAGCCCAAGAAAATAAAAACTATCGGTGCTTCTACTTTTTCCCCCTTCTAATTGCCATTCAGTATTTCTGGTCTTTTTAAAATTTTATCTTAGGGGAAACATGCAGTTGCTAAGAGAATATTTTTTCACATACTCACCAAATTTGCTTTTTATGTTTAAATTTCCTGAGCAAACCCTCATAAGGTACAACTGATTAAAAACTATCACTAATGATTATTTGCCTTTCGTCACAACTCCTCTGCGACCCTGTCCTGTGGGCATAATGCACTTTAAACATGCAATTACTAAAAGGAAACAGAGAAGAAAAGCTTATTCTTAATAAAAGAATACCTTGCTGTATACAATGGCCATATTTGGTATTCAATTTTTCAAGATATATTCATATTCGACTTCATAATAAAGTATCTCCTTATGGTTCTCATTTTAAATTTTACAAAAGGAAATAAATACCAATGCTCATCTCCTACCTGCCCCCAGACATAAATACATACAGACACTGTACTATTTAAAGAAAGAAATCCTTATGATATGAATGTTGTGTCCATGTTGTTTTTTATTATTTCAAGGGTTTCCTTTTTATTCCTATTTTTTAATAAACATAGTACCCATACAAAATAAACGTGTTAGCTGAGTGAAACTCTTCACTCTTGAGTTTTTAGTTTCCGCAGAACTATTCCATTAACGGCATTTTTTTCTCTTCTCTATCATCTGACTTTTCAGTTACTTGGTACACAAGCTGCCATCTTCTCAGATCTCCTATTTGCTCCTTCCCTACTGCGATCCGACTTTCCATCTGTTGAACATAGCAATGACTTCTCCTTATCTGAGGAACTGTCTCCTAAACACCCTGTAGATGGTCTCTAGAGACACATCCAGTTACAGAATGTAGTTGATGAAATGAAGTATAAAGATTGGTAGGTCTAACAGAAAGGGTCAACCTTCTGTTCAGATGATCAGAACTTTATCACTTTGTGATAAAGTTACCTTTAGGAAGAAGTCAACAGTACAACTACGTTTGTAGACAGTTGCTGCCAGGAGAACAGCAGTCCTTACTGCAGTAAGTGACACATGGAATCAGACTTCTTTAAGCTGGAGATGCTAACATATTAATAAGGAGAAAAAAACCAAACATCCACCAATACATGGCTGAATAATTAAATAAATAATAGGCCATCCATTCATCTGAATAACAATCTTTTTCTCTCTTTTTGTTTTTGAAAAAATATACTGACAAAGAAGTTGTCATACAGAAGAAAAGTTATGTAAAGAAAAAAGCGAGTTGCTGGTCAGGTGTACCAGGATTTAACTGTTTTATGAAAAGCTGTGGACATCATGCACACGTTCAAAATTACCTATTAATTTATTTCGCAACATCAGATCTTACTTGCAGCACGCAGGATTTTCGATTTTCGTTGCAAGAGGTGGAATCTTTAGTTGTGGCATGTGAACTCTTGGTTGCAGCATGTGGGATCTAGTTCCCTGACCAGAGACTGAATCTGGGCCCCCTGCACTGGGAACGCAGAGTCTTAGCCACTGGCCCACCAGGGAAGTCCCTTATGTACATGTTATATGCCTTTTTGCCCATTCTTATGTGCACAAAAAAGCACACAAGAATACCAAACTGTTATCAACAGTTGCTTCCCCAGATATCGGAGATGGTATTTTACTTAATGTATTTCTTTATTTCTTACTATACACACGAACAACTTACGTTTTAAACATGTTTCAACACCATTAAAACCAAATAAAACTACCTAGCCTGGTTGTTTATTCACATGCACATGAATTTTTGTTCAACAACCTGAACTGGGCTATACTCTCTAACAGACACTGTAACCTTAAATCAAAGGAGCTTTCCACCCTTGAGGTGGAGGGGTACCACTGGGCTCTGGCCATCTTCTGGCCAGATCCACACTCATCAATAGAAACTCCGTCAAAAGCATTGTTTGCCAACTCCAAGGAGGCACACCACAGAGTTATTACAGCCCTTACAGCATTTTGTGACTAATCATAGTAATTAAAACCTAAGAAATAATTTGTACAATAAAATCTCCACATCCATTTCTCTTGATCTCAATCAAAACATTTATTTTTATGTGAATGATAAGAAAGTTCAGGGGGGAAAATGCTGTCTCACTTTTATCTCAGGGAAAAGATGCCTTTTATTGATTTTAGTTGAGGGGTTTAGTGAGAAAATTAAATCCTCTGAAACTAAGATACTTTCAGCAAAACCTATCAGAGCTGGCAAAACTAGGAAACTGTTTATTTCGGTTTCATGCATCTCCGTGAAACACAGATCAGCAAACTGCATCATCTTGAGCTGGGACCTTCCCCTTCAAACCTAAGATCTGAATCAGAATTGCTGAATGCCAGACAGGGTGACAACAGACCTCTGCTCGCCTCATATCTCAGCTGGTAAAGAACCCGCCTGCAGTGCAGGAGACCCCGGTTCAATCCCTGGGACAGAATGATCCACTGGAGAAGGGATGGGCTACCCATTCCAGTATTCTTGGGCTTCCCTGGTGGCTCAGCTGGTAAAGAATCCGCCTGCAATGCGGGAGACTTGGGTTCAATTCCTTGGTCAGGAAGATCCCCTGGAGAAGGGAAAGGCTACCCCACTCCAGTATTCTAGCCTGGAGAATTCCATGGGGTCACAAAGGTCATGACTGAGCAACTTTCACTTTCACTCCCCAGTAAATACTGGCAATCACCATGGCAACTGCCACTCTTGCTGTCACCAACTCAGGAAAACTCTGATCCAGTCTAGTCTAGCCTGTGCTTTGCAGTTCTTAGTAAGATTTCAATTGTGATACTGACCATAATTTACAATTACTTTACTTTTGACCATAATTCACAGAGTTTACTTTGATAACTTCAGGAAGCTATTCTTTTAACTTAAAAAATTATTTTCTAGGTGAGTGTTTTTTCCCCCAAAATAACATAATTATTCCTGTGCAGAAAAACTATATCTTTGATGAGGGCTTTGTTTGATTCATCAGAAAAGAAGTGTATTATTTTTTTCTAACAATCTTATACAATGAGACCAATTTTATTACCAATCTTCTATTTAAACAAAATGTCAAGGCTATTTATTTGCTAGTTAAGCACAGAAATTACTAAGTCCTATACTGTATGAATTGAATTTGGCAATCTGCTATAATAGAGAACAGAAAAGATGTCATTATTTGTATTTACTCTGGCTAAACCATTTGAGATATTTAAATCTCTTAAAGCAACAATCTTCTCCAAGCAACTACGTTATATGCATTAAAGGAAGAGAGCAGAACTGATCGTGGAATTTACTTTTGGAGGCAATGAGTCTGAGTTGCTCACATGCACATTCATGAATATGATTTGAATATGAAAACTGCGTTGAGTTTGTAAAGATTCAATAAAGGCAGGTCACTTAAAAACATTTCCGTTCAATTAGCTGAGGGTGACAGGCAGTCAACAATTAAAGACAATCATTTACACAGTGTGCCTACCGTTTCCTTCCAAGTGGCTTTCGAGTTAGGCTCACAATAAAGGGTTGTAATCATTACACTGTTCAGGAAAGCTTTAAATAGGCAAATTGTACCGTACATAAATTATATCTCAGTAAAACTGTTTTAAAAAAAGAAGTTGGGGTGTGTGTGTGTGCCTCAGGGTAAATGGGGAGCGAGTGGTAAGACAGCCTGACACCCCAAGAGAACCTTCCTTGAGTAAAACACTGGTAGTGCGGTATTTCATGGCAAGCAGCACGTACCTTGGACAATGGGAAAAAACATCATGGAGTGAACATATAGAAAAACTACTGGTTAATCTGCTGCTCAGAAATTGTGCTTTAAGTCAAAGTAATGTTTAAGAAAGCAATGCCAAAGAATGCTCAAACTACCGGCGAATTACACTCATCTCACACACAAGGGGAGTAATGCTCAAAATTCTCCAAGCCAGGCTTCAACAGTACTTGAACTGAGAACTTCCAAACGTTCAAGTTGGATTTAGAAAAGGCAGAGGAACCAGAGATCAAACTGCCAAGATCCATTGGATCATAGAAAAAGCAAGAGAATTCCAGAAAAACATCTAGTTCTGCTTTATTGACTACATCAAAAGCTTTGACTGTGTGGATCACAGCAAATTGGAAAATTCTTCAAGAGATGGGAATACCAGACCACCTGACCTGCCTCCTGAGAAATCTGTATTCAGGTCAAGAAGCAACAGTTAGAACCAAACATGGAACAACAGACTGGTTCCAAATTGGGAAAGGAGTACATCAAGGCAGTATATTGTCACCCGGCTTATTTGACTTATATGCAGAGTACATCATGAGAAATGCCAGGTGGGATGAAGCACAAGCTGGAATCAAGATTTCCAGGAGAAATATCAATAACCTCAGATATGCAGATGACACCACCCTATGGCAGAAAGCAAAGAGGAACTAAACAGCCTCTTGATGAGAGTGAAAGTAGAGAGTGAAAAAGGTGGCTGAAAACTCAACATTCAAAAAACTAAGATCATGGCATCCGGTCCGATCACTTCATGCAAACAGATGGGGAAACAATGGAAACAGCGACAGAATTTATTTTGAGGGGCTCCAAAATCACTACAGATATTGACCACAGCCATGAAATTAAAAGACGCTTGCTCCTTGGAAGAAAAGCTATGACAAACCTAGAAAGTGTATTAAAAAGTAGAGACATTACTTTGCCAACAAAGGTCCACCTAGTCAAAGCTATGGTTTTTCCAGCAGTCATGTATGGATGTGAGAGTTGGACCATAAAGAAAGCTGAGCACTGAAGAATTGATGCTTTTGAACTATGGTGTTGGAGAAGAATCTTGAGAGTTCCTTGGACTGAAAGGAGATCCAGCCAGTCAATCCTAAAGGAAATCAGTCCTGAATATTCATTCAAAGGACTGATGCTGAAGCTGAAGCTCCAATACTTGGCCACCTGATGGGAAGAGCTGACTCACTGGAAAAGACCCTGATGCTGGGAAAGATTGAAGGCAGGAGGAGAAGGGGACGGCAGAGGATGAGACGGTTAGATGACATTACCGACTTGACGGACATGAGTTTGAGTAAGCTCCAGGAGTTGGTGATGGACAGGGAAGTCTGGCGTGCTGTAGCCCATGGGATTGCAAAGAGTCGGACACAAATGAGCGACGGAACTGAACTGAAAATGTTTAAAGTAAAATGCATCATTTTTTAATCGACTCCTTAGTTTATCCAACTTCTCTCTCTCTCCTTTGGGTTAACCAACCACCTGCCAATCTCAATCCCTCCAAATGAGGACATCAACCACTGCATGCCGTCCTGGAGAACATCTTTAAACTTTAAGATACACATGAGAAGGAAAAAAAAAGATGCATGTGTGACTGGCAGACAGTGATATAATACATAAGGCAGAGAGCAATTCTGATGTTTCAGATGACAGATGATCTTCAAATTTTGATCTGAGCTTTGGTGGAATACCATGAACCTGCATTAAGAGCTTTAACTGAGAGAACTACACAAACAGCTCCACCTTTATTACGGGGCAGCACCACCCCTCTCTGCTGTAGCCCCAGCGAACTCGACCAGCTCTCCAACTGCACCGCATGGGGTTTCGTCCTGACGTTGTCCTCGGCTTTTACATTTTCCTGTTTTGACAACTTTCTCCAAATTTGTTCATTTCTATAATCACTTTGAGATGGGAGAAATAGAGGATAAATTCATTGTTTCTCAATTTTCCAAGTTTTAAAAACAGCTACCACTGTGTGCTAGTTACAATTCTAAGTACATTCCAGGCTTTAACTCATTTAGTCCCCTTAACAGCCCTGTGAGACAGGAATGATTATGGTCCTCATTCTGCAAATAAAGGTGTGGGAAACAGAGAGAGGTTTAGGAATTTGCCCAAGATCATTCAGCTAATGGATGGTTAAATCAGATTTCCAATCCATAGCATCTGTCTTCTGTCTGTGCACTAAGACACTGCCTTCTGAATAAGGAATGCCCTATCTGAACTTTGGGGTTTCCTGTGTAGTTCAGTTGGTGAAGCATCTGTCTGCAATGCGGGAGACCTGGGTTCAATTCCTGGGTTGGGAAGATCCCCTGGAGAAGGAAATGATACCCCACTCCAGTCTTCTTGCCTGGAGAATCCCATGGACAGAGGAGCCTGGCGGGCTACAGTTCATAGGATCACAAGAGTCGGACACGACTTAGCACTATCTTTCTTTGTTTACTATCTGAACTTTGTAGCTCCACTAAACTGTAGTGAAGGGATAAGTGTTCCTTCTTATCCATGAAATAATTACATCTGTAATACATTTGTTTTTTAAAAATAAATTTATATCCATTAAATCAGTGAAAAGATAGTTTACTCCACTGTCTTTATCAGCACCTGTGAATACCTTGTACAGCTGTCATTCTCTCTCCCTCTCTCTCTCTCTCGGGCTGCTGGCATACAAAGCTATTAGTAAATTTCACTTTGTCACCATGAGAGACTGGACATCCTCAATGTTTTGCTTTGTTAATCTTTGAGAATTTACTGTTTCATTAAGGTCTGAGCACTGAAATTCCAAATTTATTATTCTAATTAGGAAACCAACCTTACCAAATTCGTAGTAAAACTTAAAATTATTAGGGGTAGTGCTCTGACAACTGTGGCTAGGATTAAATAAAATAATGTTTGGGGTGACTATTTCAGCTAGTCAACTGCAACCGTTATAATCAAGATATTATACAAGTAGCTGTGAGCTTTTCCTTAATCGACATAAACTTAGCTATACGGTACCATATTTGTTGACAAGATTATTGTGGAGCAGAAGGGGAAAAAATTAACAGTGAATGCGGAACTTTATATACCGAGCAAATGACATGTACGATGCGTGAATTACAGCGTGTGCTGCTGCTCAGCCACTCCGTTGTGTTTGACTCTGTGTGACCCCGTGGACTGTAGTCTGCCAGGCTCCTCTGTCCATGGGATTCTCCAGGCAAGAATACTGGAGTGGGTTGCCATGCCCTCCTCCAAGAAAGATGAGGATCTTTCCTGGAGGATCCTGGAGAAAAGACCCAGAAAGATCCTCCAGATCTTTCCAATCCAGGGATTGAACCTGCGTCTCTTATGTGTCCTGCACTGGCAGGCAGGCTCTTTACAACTAGTGCTACCTGGGAAAGGCGAGGGCAAGGACTTTTGAGATGAAAGCACCCATTTGTTTACTGTAAGAGTTAACAGTCAAGCAACTTTTAACCCAGTTAAAAGCCTAACTTTGGGGCTGGGCGCTGAGAGGGAGAATCTGGAATTAATTTCAGAATTGTTAAAGCTACCGCTGGAAAATATTCCAAGCAGATCATTTAATTTTGCAGACTCTTCATGTTACATGCTCTCCAAACATGTATAAGGTGAGCCCTTGACTATATTCCAAAGCAACAAGGTCCAGAACATCGTGCTCCCAGAGTTCTTCAGCCACAGCCAACAAGGGCAGGTTCAGGTCTGAAGCCAGATGGCCATGGAGTCAACTTCTCGTCCTAGTCGGGGTGACAATGCCACCTCACCCATCTCAGACAACCAGCTTAATGATCTGTTAACACTAAAATGCACAGCCTGACAAGGGATCAACCACTGCCAACTAAGAAAAAGATACAAAAGTGTGAAACAAGCATGTAGTTCTGATACTAAAAGTCACATTTTCACAATTAAATTACTTTGTCATTATGTGTACTACATTCAGGGAATGAAGAATTTGCATTATATGCCAGAAAAATAATTGTGTTCAGAATATCTGAGGTAAGTTATTTTAAAGAAACAGTACTACTGCCATTTAGAACGTAAGGAAAGAGCTCATGAACTTTGCCAAAATCTCCCTCTACCCTACCAACCAGACTCAGCAGTCACTGTGAGACCCAACTCCCTGCCACCTGACCTCACCACTGAGACTGACATCCAAGGCACCTCAAGCTGAAGTTCAAAGCAAAAGTCTTAGATTCTTGCCCCAAATGTGGTACTTGATCTTTACCACCCCCAGTAAATGCAACTCTATCCTTCAGATCCGCCAGAAAGCTTTGAGTCTTCTCTTTTATCTTACCTCAAATGTGATTCACTGGTAGATCCTGTCACCTCTACCAGAATCCACTCTCATCATCACCGCACATGCCACCAGCCTGGTCTCCCTCCTAGAAAACTCTGGCAGCCCTCACTGTCTCCCTGATCCACCCTGGTCCTCCTAAGGCCGGCCTACCTCTCAGACAGCATTCAGATTTCTGCTCCTCCCTCTCAGAGCAAAATCATTCTCATGGTTCCTCGTATCACCCTGGGACGATGATTTCAAAAGCTCTTTCTTGAGCCCTGACTTCTCCAGGTCCAAATTTCCAGTTAAGGGCTTTCCTGGTGGTCCAGTGGTTAAGACTCCATGCTTCCACTACTGGAGGGCATGAGGAAGAGCCTATGTCCCCACCCACTGAATCTGGGCTTGCTCTGTGACTCTGGCCAGCAGAAAACTGCAGAAGAGAGGCCTCTGCTTAGGCCTCCAGAGACCCTGCATACCCTGCTTTCTGTTGGAATCCTGCCCAGCTGCCATGAAAGAAAGCCCAGGCTAGCCTGGATGCCTGCTGGATGAAGGAGGACATGTGGCCTGGTTGCCCTGGTAGTTCCAACAGACAGCTTGCCAGTCCTCAGAACAGAGCTGCCTAGCTAACTGGAGGCTGACCACAGATACATGACTAGTATGACGAGTCCGGTCCAGCCCAGGAGAACTACCTTCCTCAGCCCAGCCAACTGCTTACCCACAGAATCTTGACCTAAACAAACAGCTGTTGTTTTCCATACTGAGTTTTGAAATGGTTTGTTATGCCACAATAAACAGCCATTACAGGACTTAACTTGATGCATTAGAAAAGAACAGAGTGAAATGTCCTAGTTCACGGGAGGTCCTTGATAGATGTGCGACCCATTCGCAATTGTGGTTCCGTGCAAGTCAGCCTCCTGTTCCATTTGGCTCATCAAAGGCACAGGTCCCATCGTGTTCACCTCCGTGTTCTCGGCACCCAGCACAGCATCTGGCACAAGTGCAGAGGCTCAGAACAGAAGCTAGAGGAACACCAAGTGAAGATTTGAGAACTCTGTACTTCCAGGGCAAATTCCTTTCACATTTAAAACAAGAGAAAATCTTACAATTAAACGTAGGCAAGTTACTCAACCTTTCTAAGCATCTTTTCCTCATCTACTTGAGAAAGGAGATCAGAGTACCTTCCTCATATAATATTTCTGAGTTTAAATTCAAGAAGTCATATTATATCCTTAGCATAATACCTGGCCCATTAAAAGTCATATACATATATGTGTATCAGTATTACCCACTTGCTTTTCTCTTTTCAAGTGAACTGTACATTACTTAGCAACAGTGATTTTATTTTGTGCTTTTTTAATCTCCCATGGTGCCTAAGACACTGCTGGGCCTGTAGTAGACACTGATACATACTTCATCAACAGATGGATTTCAAACTCTGTACAAGAAGCTCAAATGGCTTCCCACTGCCTATTAAAATGTCAACTACTCTCACGCAGGTGTAAAAAAAAAAAAAAACCTTATTACCTCTCCAACCCCATATTATACAATATCACATACTATCTCATTAGAAGGGCATTTAGGTAGAAGCAATAGAAACTTCAGAAACAGTGTCTCAGGCATATAGGAGTTTTTCTCTCCCATTTAACAGAAGCCTAAAGACAAACAGGTGCTGTTACTGGTCCATGACTGTCTAAAGTTCCTACAATGAACTGAATGTGTTTCTCCAAAAAGCTTATGTTGGAATCCTAACCCCAAGAGAGACGGTATTAGAAGGCGGGGACTTTCAGAGGTGATTAGGCCATGAGAGTAGAACATCATGAATGGGATTCATGCCCTTATAAAAATGACCCCAAAATCTCACCCCAAAGAACCTTACCCACTTTCCAAAATGTGAGGTTACAGTGAGAAGCTGGCAGTCTAAACCTGGAAGAGAATGGTGACCAGAACCCAACCATGCTGGCACAGGGATATCACACCTCCAGCCTTCAGAACTGTGGCAAGTTTCTGCTGTTTATAAGCCACTCACTCTAGGGCACTTTGTTATAGCAGCCCAAAATGACGGTGCCAGAACCAAGCCCTCTGACCACCTTGGCTCCTCCCTCATGGCCTCAAGATGGCTGCCACAGCCCCTGGCATAACAGCCATGTCCAGCAGGGTAAGCATAATACAGTGAGAGCCATATCTGCTCCTGATATATGGAAACAAAGTATCGATACATGGAAAACAAAGGTTTTCCCAGGGCTGCCAGCCAACTCCTCCTGAGGTCTCACTGACATCCCACAAGACAACCCTAGACAGTAAGCAGGCTCCGGTCGTTGTGAGGCTGTATTTCCCCAAAGATGGCCAAACTAACATACTGCGTTCCACATGTTCTCCTTACACAGACACTAAAATGCCCCCTTTGAGATGTAGGATCCAAGTTCCTGCCTCTTAAATCAGGGCGGGGGGGTGGGGGTGGTCCTGTGACAGCAGAGCTGATCCCATATGACTGTCAAGGCTCAGTTAGCGGCAGTGACCCAGCCTCCACTGAGACTTCCCTTCCTCCTGGATGGAATGCCTTTCCACATGGGGAAGTTTGGCTGAAGAGACCACGAACAGACTGGAGGTAGGGTGGCTGTAAAGGGCGTTCCTGATGACTGCAACCCAAGCCCCTCACCCCTGGACTGTGACCTCATATTAGACCCTGAGGCAAAACTGCCTGAAGGGGCTGCTCTGAGTACTGGATTCGCAGAAACTGTGAGAGATAATCCATGATTACTACTGCTTTAAGCCACTGAGTTTTGGGGTGATTTGTTACACAGCAGTGAAGACAACTGAAACAGCTGGCGACAGGGAGGTGAGAAGGGCTTGGGAAGGGAGCTGTCGTTCCAGCTGTGGTCCTCACGTCCCGGGAACCTGCAGCTGATTCTGGCCTCTGTGCTTTGTTCCTGCCTCACCTGAAACTACAGCCCCAGCCAGCACACACAGCCACGGCCACACGTCTTCAGGACAGGCCCCGCCTCCCACGTCCACCAGGCCACAATGATCTCTCTCTTCTCTGTCCCTAAAAGACATTTTAAATGTTAATTACATTCCATCACGTTCTTTGCCCCATTACTCTGGACTCTTAGATATAGCATGGGCTTTTGTTCATGACACAACTGCACAGTGTATGCTAGTCTACTCCTTACCAGGTAAGGACGGAAACTGAGCATCCTGGGTTTCATGCTACAGTCAGGGTCTCTTCATCACTGGTGAGGGGCTGTGTCCTTTTCTTCTCCCACCCTCCCTTCTCCAGGCCCCTCATCTTCTTTCAGTTGTCCCATTATCTTGGAACTGTGGGCCTGTGCCCTCACCAAACCACTTTGTCACTAAGGGGATGACCACATTTTACATTCCAATGTGTATGGGTATTTACATTACTCATTTTACAGTCCAAACACTGACACATGGCAAGTATTCAACAAATGTCTGATGAGTGGAGGAAAAAGGAACACATACCAAATTGCCAACAACTTCCATTTAATTGCTTAAATTATGACTGAGAACCTGATGTCTTTAACATCTGGTTTAGGTGACAACTTTAAGGACAGAAATAACACCATGATAAACTCTGTAAACACATCAGCAAGTATCCTTAATAAGCAACTTTGTGAAAATGTTACATTTCAGATCTATTTTAAAACAAAAATACTGAGTCCTAGGAGGTAACACGCATGAATAAATTCACTGCTTTACAGCTGAGACCTGGAATCCTTGTATAATAATGACAGCTGGGATAGTAAGATGTCTCCTATGTTCTTATTAGTATTGTTGGAAAGGCAATGCTCCTGTCAACAGTTTTGACCACATCTGAGTAACTGAGAGTGAAACCAGGAATACGTGGAGGGACGTGGAACACTGAAGGGATAAACCCTGTTGTTTAAAGCAGTGGCGGCTGGAGGGCAGCTCCTGGCCTCCTCCTCGGCCTGTATGTCAGCTTTCCTCTCCTATCCGGCAGAGCTCCCATGACTGAATCCAAAATTGGAGAGCAGATCCTAGGAGACTAACAAGGTAGTATCTTCTCTGAATTGCATAATTCTTCGCCCATTTCTTTCCATTTTTGGAAAATCAATGTAAACCACAAAATACCACTCATATTTGCAATACATCCACACTGCCAATTCACTCCTGGGAAATGTCTGCTATTTGCTTCTAATCAGAGTTTGCATCTAAGCAGGCCTCTGCATTGTTATGTTATTAACAGTACCCTAATGATACTATGAAAGCAAGTCCAGGAACAGTCTGGGTGACCAAGAGTCCCGCAGAGCAGGATGTATCGCCCCAGAGGCTCACAGTTTCCTGGTTTGAAGTATCTTACAAAATAAAGGAGAATATGCCTTTCTCACGCTCTTCTCTGAACAACTGCACAGACTGTTTTCCTTGAGTAAGATCTCTTGGTCTCGCCGCCCACATGGAACAGACCCAGTCTTAAGAGAACCAGTATGGTTCTCAATCCCCATCTCCAAGGTTTGGATGTCCTTTCCTTGAAAAGTACACATATCATTAAGGTAGTATTACTATGGGGAGATGAACTCCATAACGGTAAGCAGAACCTAACACGCCGTTTTTCAAGAACTTCTCACACTGCCCAGCCTGGTGCGGCATGTAAATCTGGCTCAAGTGCAAAGCCATCAGGAGGATGATCAACAGTTTCCTCAGAGCTCACCTTGGCTTTCTCAACCTGTCGCTCGGCAAAGGCGCTGTCCCTGGGACTTCTTCCCTGGTGGTCCGCTGGTTAAGACTCTGCTGTGCAGTGCAGGGCACGCAGGTTCAACGTTTGGTTGTGGAACTAAGATCCCACATGCCACGGAGCAACTAAGCCCACATGCCATGAGTACAGAGTCCAGGCACCACGATGAAAACATCCCACGCGACGCAATGAAGACCTGATACAGCCAAATAAATAAACTTTTTTTTTTTAATTCAGAGTTTATCAGATTGGATTACAAAAAGGAAACCCAGTTAAATGCTGCTTACATGAAATACACTTCAAATGTAAACAAAAATTGGTAAATAAACTTTTTATTTAAAGAAAAGAGGGACCATCCACTTGGGAGGCAGGACAGGAAGTGGTGGCAGCACGAGCACTCGGGCGGTGCCTGTGCTAATGGGGTGCCCGGAGCAGACGGCCTCACCATCCTGCACACGGCTGCCTGGAGGCTGCTGGGAGGACTCGGGGGCGAGTGCGTGCAGAGCACTCGGCATGCGCCTGGCACACAGCGAGAACTGTGAGAGTACCAACCCCTCCTGCTGCTGTGATCCTCTCACTACCATGAACAGGCTCTACACTGGCCATCAAAGAACTCTGTCTGGAAGAACTGGACTCACTCTACTCATGACCTGTTTTAACCTTCGGGTTCCTTCTCTCTGAGCAGTGGCAAGCTGACCAGCTCCTGTTCGCGATTAGCAGTGCCTGCTGATGCTGAGTGCTAGCAACTTCTTTATCATCACTGCATGAAAATAATCTAAATCATCAACCAGCTGGATTTCCTCATCCTTTATATTTAAGCCTAATGTTTTCTAGCTGATTTGCTATGCTGTGTGCTACTTTTCAGAATGTGAAAGCAGTGAAGTGGCAAAAACAAAACCATATATTGTGTATATTAAACTTGCTGGCAACAAAAAAGCACTTTAGAAATGTGGTGTCTGGGATGAGATGATCACATAAAAGCCCTACAGGGGGGTAGGTCAAGATTATTGCAAATAGGGGCCATGAGCTACATATGCATTAGAAACACTTTTATTTTTAAAATCAGGTTAGCTGGAGTGTATAAAATGCTTGTCATTTCAGGGTTCATTTCTGTTATTCAGAACAATGATTCTTAGTCATTACTGAAGCACTCCAGGGCCTTTCCAATTATCTCACTCTACTCAAATTCTCAAAATAGGAACTGATTTTTAATTTGATTTAATCTTTTAAAAATATGCAACACTGCACTTTTAGGACAGTGTTGAGATGTCAGAAAACCAACAATGGTATTTCTGCTATTATATAATCTAATGGGTTCTGTGGTTCAATGTTAACAACCTAAAAAAACTCATTTCCACTCCTGTAGTTGCTTGTTCTGATTTTCCTGCCTTAGAGGGCCTGGTAGTCAAAGTCCTCATGCAGTCACAAGGCGCTGTCTTCTGAAGCCCGGATCAGTCCTTGACCGTTGCTATTATTGTTCAGTTCCTGTTTTTTTCGCTTAAGTCACCCAATATAGCTTTCATTTCTTTTTTTCTTTAAGAAACAGATCGAATGAAATTGTTTTGTTTTTTAATTAGAAAACAATACGGAATTCAAACCAACTCTGAAACCCAAGCAGAGCTAGTGTTTCCCAGCTGTGATAGACCAAAGAGACTTGTGTTTTATCTTAGCAAAGTATTCGGCCTTGAGCAGAAGTGGAATGTATCTTTGCCAGGCCTGGGAACTAAACATACTCTTACAGTCTCTCCTGCGGCCTCCACTCCACCTCAGAGCATGTTACTAGTGAAGTGTGACTAGATGTTCCAAAAGTGGCCCACGTGCTAGGCACCACACTTTATGGACATGTGTCTTGAGAAACACAAGTTCGATCTCTGTATCGGGATGATCCCCTGGACAATCAACTTATTCCAGTATTCTTGCCTGAAGAATTCTATGGACAGAGCAGCCTGGATGGCTTTGGTCCACAGAGCTCCAAAGAGTCGGACATGAAGTGACTTAGCAGGCACTCACATCATTTAATCAACAAGTGATCCTGAAATTTAAATGCTCTTCCCCTATACCAGCTGGGATCTTGATTTCTCACATACATGACAAGAAACTAACTAAAGCTGGAAAGTGAATCTACTGGCCTCAGGATGTGGGGATCCTAATCATCAGCCGGGGCAGAACAGGCTGCCGTGGTGGCTCCAGGCTTCACACATCTGTGCTCATCAGCTTTGCCTCTAGTTCCTAGGGTTAGTATGTGGATGACTGCTATTCCAAAGCTCACACCTTGTTTTCAGTCAAGACCAGTGGGAAAGAACAAGAATTTCATCCTCGGATGCACTAACAAAAGTCTCTGCCTCTCCCTGATTGTGCCAAGGTCATGAGTCTGTTCCCGAGCCAGTCGCTATAGATGGGGAACCATAAGGCCAAGCTCCAGGTCACAAGACCACCCTCACCGCACTGGAATCCTCGCAGGAGCCCCCGCAGGGCTGTCCTGAGGGGAGGATGGACACTGGATATTAAAACTAACAGATGGCTACTATATTCCCCATTTTCTAGAAGAGAAAACTGAGCCTAGATGATAATTCCCTAAGGTCAGAGCTATTACCTGACTCCACTGAGTCCTGTTACCAAGCACAATTTACCACAACCAGAGGCAACCACGGTTACCAATTCTTACATAGTATCTTCTGAAGATAGTCTATGTATATAGAAGTGTGTGTGTGTGTGACTGTCTGTGTGTGTGCTTGCGCACGTACTCAGTCATGTCAGACTCTTGTGACCCCAGGGACTGTAGCCCGCCAGGCTCCTCTGTCCATGGGATTCTCCAGGCAAGAATACTGGGGTGGGTCTCCATGCCCTCCTCCAGGGCATCTTCCCGACCCTGAGATTGATCCCATGTCTCTTGCATCTCCTCCACTAGCAGGTGGATTCACCACCACTATGCCACCTGGGACGCACATACAGAAGCATACATAAATGATTTTTCCAAAACCAAAGTATAGCACCATCTGTTCTGTACTTGGCTTTTAAAACCATGCTCACGCAGCTACCAACTCTGGAAGTCTCAAGTGGAAAGTCTCAAGTGAAGATATCCCAGCACAAGACGCAACAGAGTTATGCCCCCAGATGAACTCGGGCCTCTCTTGCCCAGGCCTCCCATGGCAGAGGCTGATTCAAAGCCTCTGAATACTTGTTTCCTCCCTTGTAAAGTGACATTCATAACAAGCCATTATAACAAAATAAAAGCTGCATAAAACAAGGGCTATCTTGAGGTTAAAATCATGGCCTTTCAATAAAACTCTATTTATTAAAATTGATTCTAATAAGATACAAAGGGAGACACTTCTTACAATCGGGCACCATATTTCCTTCAATGGCTCTTTGATACTATAAAATTAAATTCTAAAAAGTACCTTCAAAACAGATAAAAACTACATCATGCCACATTTTTCTTCAAGATTATGGTTATACAGAGACCAAGAGTCACATCATAAAGATTCTTTATACCACTCTGAGTGAACAAATACTCTGCTAAGTATTGTATAAATAATGCAGAGAAAAACATCTTTAAATTTTAACTCTCTGCTTGTCCCACAAGGGGCAACTATGTAATTTTTATATACTTAAAAAAGAGACTGTGTGTGTATATATATTTTCATGAAAATAATACTGATATACATGCCATGCCCTACTCACCCACCCTGAAGTTGTTTTTATGACAGTGATGTGAGAATCCACTCCTCTGGGGTGACCAAGGTGAAGACGGAAAGAAATTAACTGTGTTCAGAAAAGTGAAAGAAATTGACTGGCCAACCCAGGGACTGAAGCAATACTCTGCTCTCTCCAACAGCATTTTAACCATTCTCAGCCCAATTCACAAAAGTCATCATAAACTATTAGGGATGGGTTCCTGATATGATTTAAAACTTAAGACAAAAGGCGTATCAGATGCTGTTCAGAAGGGCTGAGATCATTACACTAAATCAAGCAGTTAAAGGAGGAGCACAACTCAATTCTGCTCTAAATCATTTTAGCATTAATGATCACAAGGTCTCACAGAGAAAATTCAAATCATTTTAGAGTCTTCTTTTCTTTTACAGACAAACTCATTAAGAGGCAACAGAATTTCCATCAAAGGAAGTTCATGGGCAGCACAGGCTTCCTCTTGATCCAAAGCGCCACTGCTGATACCAGCTTTGCAGCCCCAGTGCTCAGGTCACACCTCGTCTGCCAGGGAAGTGGGGGCCACAGCAGAAAGTGGCCTGGACACCTGCTCACAGCAGCACCACCCCCTTCTCCTGGGCCCACTCAGGAGCCTGTCTCTCCCCTCTGTTCTACCTACGTCCTTCCAAATTAATGGCAGAACCTCAGCCCACTTTTCTCTCTGGCTTCACTCCTTCACCTGGCTCCCTGAAACCTGCTGCTGCTGCTAAGTCGCTTCAGTCGTGTCCGACTGTGTGTGACCCCATAGACGGCAGCCCACCAGGCTCCCCCGTCCCTGGGATTCTCCAGGCAAGAACACTGGAGTGGGTTGCCATTTCCTTCTCCAATGCATGAAAGTGAAAAGTGAAAGTGAAGTCGTGTCCAACTCTTCGCGACCCCATGGACTGCAGCCTACCAGGCTCCTCCATCCGTGGGATTCTCCAGGCAAGAGTACTGGAGTGGGGTGCCATTGCCTTCTCCTGTAGTCACCTGTAATTTTTCTACTTAGAAGGTTAGCAGTAAGAGATCAGAGAACCATCGGGCTGGGATCACATCTACATTTCCTCAGAACTTCCACTTGTCAAATTAAACATGCTTTTTGAAAAGTTTAAAACTCCTAAATCTAATTTTTCAATTTAACAGATACAACTTTAAATTTAGTAGATGTTACAGTCCACAGGGCCACAAAGAGTCAGACATGACTGAGCGACTAACACACACACACAATTTTTAAATAAAGAGATAATTTTAAAGTTAATCATAAATCATAGACTATCAAAGTGGAAGGGGGTTTTGGTTTGTGTCTAGCCTTTTAGTAGGTCTGTTTTTTTAAATAGATGCTACACCTCCAGTTTTAAACAGATACCATATGGTTGCTCCCTAACTAAGTTATTTATTTTTCAAAAAATGTTAACTGTAATTTTGGCAGTTCTTCATTAAACATTATTCATAAAACACAAACAAACAGCTTTACGAGTCATCCATTAAGAGACTTCAGAAGCTTCTTTCCACCTCCTTCTAACTGACAACAACCCCTCTCCATTCTTTCCCAAGTCCCCTCTGGGAACTGCTGAAATAGTTTGCTGAACAACCTATTATTACTTCTTAACAGAAAATAAAAATGAGTTCTCAGTTCTTATGAAGCTGCTTCTGGAAGGAGCCAAGTCTCTGAAGTCATGCCAGAGAAAAGGAGATGTATGTGGTGAGAGAGACAAGGAGACAGCGGCCAGCTCCATTTCCACAGCAGTGTGATCTTCAGAACAAGAAAAACCAAGGCATTACTCCTATGGGTTAGAGAGGTTTTGTCTTTGCTTTTCCTACAAAAGCAAAGTCTGCCATGAAAAATAATGACCGGAAACACTTCTGCAGAGACAATATTTTTTATATCTTTCGAGATCAATAATTCGTGAGCTTCTTTGGCCCAGATCCATAAGGACAGGAAAGTGACTGGGCTGACTGGAATTTGCCAAACCCTTGATTTCACAGATAACTTCTCTGCTTGCCTAGTGTGTATGGGGAAGTTAGAATTTTTGCAACTTGAAGGGACCTTTCAGATTACTTAGTAAAAATGAAGAAAGTAAGACACAGAATTTCTGGGCAGGATATCTTGTAAGTTCAGGTTTTAAAGATAGCAACAATATATAATTATTTTTGAAAAGGAAGAGAGGAAAGAAGGGAGGGAGAGTTGAGGAAGGAAGTCAGCCAGTCACGTTTACAAACAAGAGAAATAAGATACACGGAACAACAACGGGCTGGCAACAGGGGCTGAAGCCACAGGGCTCCGGTTCAGAAACAGGGAGAAGCCTGGAGCAGAACCAGCACTCAAAGGCATCCGCTTGCTGGCGGCAGCCAGCGTGCAGGTGGACCTAAGTAGTTCAGGGCCATGGCACTGAACCACACTAGCCGGACAAAGCACACTCTCCCTGTGGAAAGAAACTGAAAAGGCCTCTGTGAACGCTGCTGGGGTGACAGCTGTGATAAATCTAGATATCTGGAGCAGCAGGAGAGAGCAGACAGCACTCAGCCCAGGAAGCACGTCTGCATTATTCTCCACATCAGTCAAGATCTGGTTCTAAGTGAGGGGCATGGGGTGGGGCTGAGACAACAGCAAAACCAACACATGGGGAAGGGGTGCAGAAAGAGGGGCACAGAGTCCCACTTAGACAGGCTTTTACACTGAAAGCCCAACACAGGAGGGAAATTAACTTCAAGAAGGACTGACAAGTACTCAACAATCAGAGAAAGATAATCTTGAAGAAATGAAAACATGGCAAGCTGAAAAGGACTCTAAGATACATGTGTCAAAACCTTCAAAGAGATACAAAAGAAAAATAACCACCCCTAATTTGTGGAATCAAAAGCAGTCAGATAATGGACCAAGAAGAGATATGAAAACAAAAATCCACTGGAAATCCTGGAAATGAAAAAAATATATATATATGGTCTTGATTAAAAAAACTCAATAGATGGGTGAAACTCAACACCAGGCACAAAGAAAAATGAGTAAACTGAAGTTTGCTCCTAGTGTAGAAAGAGAGGAAGTATTGCAAGGAGATCCAACCAGTCCATCCTAAAGGAAATCAGTCCTGGGTGTTCACTGAAGGACTGATGTTGAAGCTGAAACTCCAATATTTTGGCCACCTAACGCAAAAAGCTGACTCATTTGAAAAGACCCTGCTGTTGGGAAAGATTGAAGGCAGAAGGAGAAGGGGACGACAGAGGATGAGATGGTTAGATGGCATCACTGACTCAATGGACATGAGTTTGGGTAAACTCCAGGAGTTGGTGATGGACGGGGAGGCCAGGCATGCTGCGGTTCATGGGGTGGCAAAGAGTTGGACATGACTGAGCAACTGAACTGAACATACAGAGAAGCAATACAACAGGCAGACAAACACACCTCACAGTATTTCCAGATAGGAAGTCGGAAGGAATGGAGGTAAGCAGTATTAGATCTAACACTAAAAATCTTCCAGAATTGAAGACATGAATCCTGATACTGAAAGCCCACAGTAAGTACCAAGAAATAAACCTCCTAGATCAACCGTACTGAGGCTATAACACATCAAGGAAAAAAAGTCTTGAAAAATAGATTGAAAAACAATGGGAAAAAGAAAGAGTTACAAGGGAATGATAGACTAGCAACAGACTTCCGAATAGTAATAAATACTATTATTATACTATTTTATATATACTATACTATATATATGTATTATACTATTATTACACTATTATTAAATACAATAAATACTAGAAAGCACTAAGTTCGTATTTTCAAAGTTTTGAGAAAAAACCAGTTAACCCAGAAACCATACCAAGAAAGAGTGAAAATGAAATAAAGACATTTTTTCTGAAATATAAAGACTCAGTTTACCTTCTACAGATAGTCACCACAAAAACTAATAAAGAATATATACTTCAACAAAAATTATTTTAAAAACTGAAAGGTAATAAAAGAGGCTGAGAGAGAAAATAAAAAACTTGCTTTAGGTTTCATAACTAGTTAACGGGTGAGACAAATAAGAACACTGGTATGAATGAACTGCCAGTTTAATATTCTTTCCTCTAAACTAACTCTCTGCCTCTTAACTTTTCAATTCTACGCTTTTATATTTTAACTTCCTGTTACACATAAAACCACAAGTTGATAGCTCCTGCTTCCCTGATAGCTCAGCTGATAAAGAATCCACCTGCAATGCAGAAGACCTGGGTTCCATCCCTGGGTTGGGAAGATCACCTGGAGAAGGGAACAGCTACCCACTCCAGTATTCTGGTCTGGAGAATTCCATGGACTATATAGTCCATGGGGTGGCAAAGAGTCAGACACGACTGAGTGAAATAAAGATTAAGATAAGCAAAATATTTTTCACAATGTTTAGATTCTTATTTCTTCTTTCTAAATTTGAAGACTTCCCTGGAGGGTAATTATAAAGAGGAGGAATTCCAAAAGAAGTTATTTATTAGTCATTTAACTTACTGTGCATTTCCTTGGTTAAATGATCTGGCCCTTAGCAATACGTTCCATTTCCTCTATACTTAACACAAAATCATGATTTTTTTCACCTAATATTAAAAGGTGAAATTTTGAAAAGTAAGTTGTTCATAGTAGTTGTTCAATCATCTTTGATTTGCAAGCAAATGAAGAGACGATCTGTCCATGCATCTCTAAATAAAGTTGCATGTTTCTCTTAATATGACACTAATTATTTTGTTTTAATATGCATTTATTAAAGTGGGTTTTAAGAACACCAACTGCTTATTGACTTAATAAAAACAAAACACATGTGATTATCATATCCTTCATTCAAATGGAAATAGAAGCTGAACTAACAATAGATAAAAATCTAGCTGGTACTCTAAGTGAATAAAAAATAGGTGCCCTCAAAGATGTAACAGCAGTTCACAAATAAATATCGGCTCCTATGCACAATCTTTGATACATTCACACATTCCCTAATTAAGTCATCCCACCATCTCCACATCTGGATCCTAGAGCAATTATCTGCCTATTTCTACTTGTACAGACAGCCAGCAAGAGGAACAGGCAATAAAAAGAGTATCAATTTCAAAAGTGCATAGCTAGAAAACACATCCTGACCCTAACACAGAGTCTGTGACTTTGAAACTGACTTTCTTCAGTCTGACGACACTTTTTGTGTACAGGTTCAGGGTAGTTACAGACAATCTTCAACCTCAGGAAATGAGACCTCAGAGCAGCGTAAAAGCAACTATGAAAATCCTTCAGTGCTGGCAAGTCAGCCCTGTACAGACACCAAATGCTGCCTGTCTGCTGTGCTGTCAGTAGCTACAACAGCATCAGATGGCATGGCAACAAGCGTGGTGCTTCCTACAAAGGATCACTTGGCGAGACACACTGGAAGCCAGTCTGTGGTCAGAGTTCGTACAAACCACCAGAAGAGTGCAGCCCTCAGCAAGAGCTGATGCCACCCAACTGTTACTTTTAAACACAGGACAGTTATGCAACAGCGCTATTTCAGTGATGCTCTGGGACCTTCTGTGTGGAATCCTGTAAAAGTAATCTCATACCAATCCTTCAACTACCAGAGAAATTTTCAAAACTGCAGAGCTGGAATATTCTCAAGGCAAAATGAATAAGGCACCTAAAACTTGTATGTCGATGACTGGGAAATGGTCTAAACTGTAAAGTAGGTGGAACAGACTCATCTACAAGTTAACCTCTAAAATCAGGAGGAAGCTGGGGATTGAACTCGTGTCTCCTGCATTGGCAAGCCGATTCTTTACTACTGAGCCACGTAGTAAAGGGAAGCCTTCTGTGCCAATGTCTATTTCACTGAGAGGATTAACTCTGGGCATTTAAAATATTTTTAATTTACAAGCTAAAGATCATGTTACCTGCCTTTAATAGATGTAGGAAGGAAGACGGCAATAATTACCAAAGAAAGATGCTTTTTCTTTTAAAAGAAGAGGGAGTACCTCGTCCAAATTCCACGGGCACACACCTCCTCTGTAAACAGAGAGAGGCCCACTTTCTCTCAGTTTAGCTCTGGGTCAACCAGGGCAGGGAGGGCTCACGGCATAAACCTATGCAATTAAAACAATAACCTGGGGCAGAATTTTCCTATGGAAAGCAGTGTTATAACATAAGCACACAATCTCTTACTCCTAACTTAACATCAGAGCAGCTGTCCTGAAGAGAAACGTGTGTGTATGAATGAATACAGCTCCAACAGATTACATAAGCACCGCCTCCTGCCGGGCCCTCCCAGGCCCTGCCCCAGGCCCTGCCCTCCCAGGCCCCGGCCAATGCCAGCTGCCAGTCTTCTCGCATCCCTCACAAGGGATGTGGGTTGGCATCTCGTTTTCCATTCTTCCATAAGGGGACTCCTCGCGGCCTGTCAAGTCCCAGCTCAAGTCTACAGTATTTGAACGTGTGCGTTCTCTGGCATCATCAGAGACAATGCCTCCGTGAGCACAGCACTTCAAAAGCGCCACTTACTCTAGAATTCTTCACGGTTTGTGTATTCCTAGCCTCAAGGCATGTCTCCTGACGTCAAGAGAGAGCCCTGTGACTGCAGAACCATTTCTCACAGACCTTTTCATATCCTGTGCTAAGGACATGTTGACTAGCCTCGTTTTACTGACACTCGTATCACAGCAAGAACAGATAAACTCGTGTTATCCTCGTTAGACTGACACTGAGAAAGGCTTCCCTCTGATGTTCTCTTTGCAAAACAGGTGCTAATTGCCTAAGCAAGGGATACATCCATGGGAGTCGATATGTTTTTCCCAAATGGACCAATTCAATTAAATAGTGACATCATCATGAAGATTAATGGATTTGGATTGGTTTAAGCTAGTAAAATACCTTCGTAGGACAAAGATAGAGTATTCTGAGAACAATTCTGACACGGTGATCACAAAGATGTTTAAATCTACACACAGAATCACTTTGGTCTAAGAGAGAGTTCACACCACTGCATCATCCTATTTAAACAAAGTCTTTCGTTTTGTTTTCTTCACCCCCACGCCCCAGCCTCATCATGCAGCCTGTGGGATCTTAGTTCCCCAACCAGACTACAAACCTACGCCCCCGCAGTAGAAGCGCAGTCTCAGCCCTGGCCAGCCAGGAAAGTCCCCGAAGTCTTCCATTTAAAAGCAGCGCTGAAGTCTCTCAGACACAAGCGCCCTCCGCTCCCCCACGCTGCCCGCACCCCCACATGGCTGTAAAGAGAAAATTCTGAGAAATGATCTCTGGGTGGCACAGGAAAGGCTGAAACGCTGGAAATCAAGCCTTCTCTGGACTCACAACAACATGAAACCAAACATTAGCGTGGGGTTTTACAATTTCCTGATCATTTTTGCTTAGCCCCTCTTATTTAGTGCCCTGGGCATTCCGATGCAGTAGGCAGGACAGACACGATCGCGATCCAGCACCCAGAAGTGAACACTATGTGTTAAGGGATACACCCAACTTCACCTCCTTACTGAGGGCATCTTCAGAAACTCATGCTGTTTGAATGTTGCACATAACCGAGGTCCTAAGTTTTACAAAGAAACAAGTCAAGAGGTTTAGAGCCCAGGAAGTAGCAAAGATGGACGTGAAAGCTCTCTTCTCTGCTTTACCCAACCAGCCCAGCAACTGGGAAAGGCCAGGCACGTGGGACTCCCTGGTAGAGCTGGGCCACGCAGCGTCTGCAGGGCAGGGCCAGGCCCCGAGCCAGAGCAACACTGTGGTTCCGGGAGACATCCTCTCGTCTGGGCCCAGGATCACAGAGGAGGGTGGAACTCTGCGGCCAGTAACAACAGGAGGAGAAACCGCAGCGCTTTCTCCACTGAGCTGGAGGAACTGCCGGCATGTGGGAGCGCACCGTGGTCACTGCACCTCAGATGTGCTTTATACACCAATACGGGTCCTGGGAAAGAGAACGCTCTCGGGGTGGTCCTCCGACCAGAAGCTAAGGTTTACATTTCAAAGGCCTGTTAGAAGATGGCACGAAGGACTTGCCTGATGGCTCAGGTTCAAGCCTGCCATCAGCCCTCTGCCAACCCTGCCTGCTAACACCAACTGCCACTCCTGCAGCCTCCTTTCATTAAGGAAAGCATATTCTTGGGGACTGCGGGGCAGTCCTGATGGTGGTCAAAGTGAGAGTAAGTTCTAGAAGTGATGCACAGCATGGCAACTACAGGTAAAACCGTATTGTGTATCTGAAAGCTGTTAAGTGAGTAGATCTTAAAAGTTCTCACCACCAGGAAAAAAAAGAATCTAATAAAGTGAGGTAAAGCATATGTTCACTAATCTTATCATGGTAATTATTTTACAGTACACATATACAGGAAACTGTTATATTATATACCTTACACACCCAGTATATACGTCAGCTGTATATCAATCAAGTTTGGGGAGGGTTCAGAGCATATTCTCCTCAGGCAAAAGGCTCTAATTTCTAATCAAACAAAATCTTTATCTGGAGAGCCTCAAAGTCAAGTGGTGAAGCTGAGTTAATCCAGTAGACCACGTCTGTTCCCTGTGTCTTTCATGAGTCTTCTGATGCTGCTTGGTCTCAGCTTTTTTAATGCTGAGTTTCAAGCCAGCTTTTTCACGCTCCTCTCTCACCCTCATCTGATCCTCAAATGCATCATGTCCCCAAATGAAGTCTACATTGTTTGCCCCAGTCATTCCCACCCATTTATAAATCTGGGAGTCATCCTGGGTTCCACCCTACTTGCCATCCATAGCAACCGCATAATCTGCCCTCTTCATCCTCACTGCCGTTACCTGAGTGCACCCTCGGTGCCTAGGTCCCTGCAAAAGCCCAAAGCGCCAGTCCCCAGCCCCTCTTTTCTTGTGATTCAGAGCCTACACTGCCTGCACACACAGAGCTTTCGTGAACATGTGTGCCTGCAGGCCACGTCCTGCTTTCACTCCCTCAGCTGCACCCCACCATCAACAGGACGGCAGGGTCCCTCACTCGGTGTACAAGGTGCCCCTCATCTGCTTCCTTCCCTATTATGCTGACTCCTGGACGAATGAGTCTCCTCACAAATTTCTGTTTACCCTTCAAAACTGCTTACAGTTCCTCTGGTCTGAACTGTCCCTGAAGAGCCCCCTCACATTCTCCTTACAGCTTCCAACACCTGTACACACCTCTACCCAACCCCTTCACTGAACAGGAACTTGACTTATACTTGACAATGAGCATCTTGATGACAAACATTTTACCCTTTACTCACATGTTGACAAGTGGCCTCAACAAGTATTTTTTTTTTTTTTGACAAGCTGTGAAACAAGAGAAGACTTACACTACCACACCTGCCTGTTAGACACACTCCAAATCTGTCAAGATGACAGAGTTCTGTATCTGTTCACGGCGACACCAGTCAGCAAACACAGTAAGAGAACATAAAATGCTGGCACCCACGGCCGTACTCGCTCAGGATGCTGTCACGTGGCTGGACATTCTCGAGATGTCTTAGAGATGAACTAAAACAAGTTGAAACACCTAAAAGTTACTCACACTTTAGCTCCAGCCTCACTAGTTCACTCACTCTTTCTGTCAACTAACAATTATTAAACATTTTTTTTTCCAAGAAGAAATGCAAATACTGCGGGAAAATGAAGACATAATAATCACCTAATGAAATCCATAATGTATAGAGATTGTATAATTACCCCCTGAAATTCCAGAGGTGCCCCTTAGCAAAGAATGGTGGTGGAGAACCCTGACGGGCCTTCAGAGTAAGGGACATGGCATCTTCTGGGTCAATGGAAAAGTCCCCTGAAGACTCTGGAGCCTACTTCCACAGCAACCACTGCAGCTAATTCAGAGGATGCTACTCTTTGACATCCTTAACACGTGCTCACATTTAAAAAACCACACACACACACACACACACACACACACACACACACTTTATTGTTGTTCAGTCACTAAGTCATGTCTGACTCTGCAACCCCATGGACTGTAGCACGCCAGGTTCCTCTGTCCTCCACTATCTCCTGGAGTTTGCTCAAACTCATGTCCATTGAGTCAGTGATGCCAACCATCTCATCCTCTGTTGCCCTCTTTGTCCTCTTGCCCTCAATATTTGCCGGCATCAGGGTCTTTTCCAGTAAGTCGACTCTTTGCATGAGGTGGCCAAAGGATTGGAACTTCAGCTTCAGCATCAGTCCTTCCAATGCATATTCAGGGTTGACTTCCCTTAGGATGGACTGGTTTGATCTCCTTGCAGTCCAAGAGACTCTCAAGCACCACACTTCAAAAGCATCCATCAGTTCTTTGGCACTCAGCCTTCTTTATAGTCCAACTCTCACATCCATACAAGACAACTGGAAAAACCGTAGCTTTGATTACAGTTTTGCTGGTAAAGTGCTGTCTCCACTTTAATACACTGTCTAGGTTTGCTATAGCTTTTCTTCCAAGAGCATGCATCTTTTAATTTCGTGGCTGTAGTCCACTTTAGAGAATCTCATGAGGCTTTACTTAGGAGACTTTTATTGTTAAGAGAATTCATAGTGTTTCAATTTCCAGGGGGGGAAAAAGAGATTTTAGTGCTTATAGGAACTTTAAAAATGATGCATTTTCAGGGATCTAAACTTTAAAGACAGAAGATAAAATAGCACTGTGTCTGAATATATCAACTAACAAGCAATCTGGCACTTCAACACTCACTACCTTTCTCTCCACAAACAGCACTCAGTAAAGAGATACATGAATTAATCAAAGAAGATACAAACGTATACCCGGAAGTTGGAAAGGCACTTTCAGACAAGAGTAAAAAAAGAGAACATACTGTGAATTTTACTGAGCAGACTGCTTTCAATTTATGAAGAGCACGCACTAAAATACTTAGGTGGTACAAAATAATTGCAGTTTTGGACCGTGAATTTTAAACCATTATCAGTTCAGATCAGTCGCTCAGTCGTGTCCGATTCTTTGCGACCCCATGAATTACAGCACGCCAGGCCTCCCTGTCCATCACCAACTCCCGGAGTTCACTCAGATTCACGTCCATCGAGTCAGTGATGCCATCCAGCCATCTCGTCCTCGGTCATCCCCTTCTCCTCCTGCCCCCAATCCCTCCCAGCATCAGGGTCTTTTCCAGTGAGTCAACTCTTCGCATGAGGTGGCCAAAGTATTGGAGTTTCAGCTTTAGCATCATTCCTTCCAAAGAAATCCCAGGGCTGATCTCCTTCAGAATGGACTGGTTGGATCTCCTTGCAGTCCAAGGGACTCTCAAGAGTCTTCTCCAACATCACAGTTCAAAAGCATCCATTCTTCGCGCTCAGCCTTCTTCACAGTCCAACTCTCACATCCATACATGACCACTGGAAAACCATAGCCTTGACTAGACGGACCTTGTTCGGCAAAGTAATGCCTCTGCTTTTGAATATGCTATCTAGGTTGGTCATAACTCTTCTTCCAAGGAGTAAGCGTCTTTTAATTTCATGGCTGCAGTCACCATCTGCAGTGATTTTGGAGCCCCCCAAAATAAAGTCTGACACTGTTTCCACTGTTTCCCCATCTATTTCCCATGAAGTGATGGGACTGGATCCCATGATCTTCGTTTTCTGAATGTTGAGCTTTAAGCCAACTTTTTCACTCTCCTCTTTCACTTTCATCAAGAGGCTTTTTAGTTCCTCTTCACTTTCTGCCATGAGGGTGGTGTCATCTGCATATCTGAGGTTATTGATATTTCTCCCGGCAATCTTGATTCCAGCTTGTGTTTCTTCCAGTCCAGCATTTCTCATGATGTACTCTGCAGAGAAGTTAAATAAGCAGGGTGACAATATACAACTTTGATGTACTCCTTTTCCTATTTGGAACCAGCCTGTTGGTCCATGTCTAGTTCTAACTGTTGCTTCCTGACCTGCATACAGATTTCTCAAGAGGCAGGTTTAGGTGGTCTGGTATTCCCGTCTCTCTCAGAATTTTCCACAGTTTATTGTGATCCACACAGTCAAAGGCTATATCATAGTCATAAAGCAGAAATAGATGTTTTTCTGGAACTCTCTTGCTTTTTCCATGATCCAGCGGATGTTGGCAATTTGATCTCTGGTTCCTCTGCCTTTTCTAAAACCAGCTTGAACATCTGGAAGATCATGGTTCACGTATTGCTGAAGCCTGGCTTGGAGAATTTTGAGCATTACTTTACTAGCATGTGAGATGAGTGCAATTGTGCGGTAGGTTGAGCATTCTTTGGCATTGCCTTTCTTTGGGACTGGAATGAAAATTGACCTTTTCCAGTCCTGTGACCACTGCTGAGTTTTCCAAATGTGCTGGCATATCGAGCGCAGCATTTTCACAGCATCATCTTTCAGGATTTGAAACAGCTCCACTGGAATTCCATCACCTCCACTAGCTTTGTTCGTAGTGATGCTTTCTAAGGCTCACTTGACTTCACATTCCAGGATGTCTGGCTCTAGATGAGTGATCACACTATCGTGATTATCCAGGTCGTGAAGATCTTTTTTGTACAGTTCTTCTGTGTATTCTTGCCACCTCTTCTTAATATCTTCTGCTTCTGTTAGGTCCAGACCATTTCTGTCCTTTATCGAGCCCATCTTTACATGAAATGTTCCCTTGGTATCTCTAATTTTCTTGAAGAGATCTCTAGTCTTTCCCGTTCTGTTCTTTTCCTCTATTTCTTTACATTGATCGCTGAAGAAGGCTTTCTTATCTCTTCTTACTGTTCTTTGGAATTCTGCATTCAGATGCTTATATCTTTCCTTTTCTCCTTTGCTTTTCGCTTCTCTTCTTCATTTCACAGCTATTTGTAAGGCCTCCCCAGACAGCCATTTTGCTTTTCTGCATTTCTTTTCCATGGGGATGGTCTTGCTCCCTGTCTCCTGTACAATGTCATGAACCTCATTCCATAGTTCATCAGGCACTCTATCAGATCTAGTCCCTTAAATCTATTTCTCACTTCCACTGTATAATCATAACGGATTTGATTTAGGTCATTCCTGAATGGTCTAGTGGTTTTCCCTTTCTTCAATTTAAGTCTCAATTTGGTAATGAGTTCATGATCTGAGCCACAGTCAGCTCCTGGTCTTGTTTTTGTTGACTGTATAGAGCTTCTTCATCTTTCGCTGCAAAGACTATAATCAATCTGCTTTCGGTGTTGACCATCTGGGGATGTCCATGTGTAGAGTCTTCTCTTGTGTTGTTGGAAGAGGGTGTTAGCTATGACCAGTGCATTTTCTTGGCAAAACTCTATTAGTCTTTGCCCTGCTTCATTCCGCATTCCAAGGCCAAATTTCCCTGTTACTCCAGGTGTTTCTTGACTTCTACTTTTGCATTTCAGTCCCCTATAATGAAAAGGACATCTTTTTTAGGTGTTAGTTCTAAAAGGTCTTGTCGGTCTTCATAGTACCGTTCAACTTCAGCTTCTTCAGCGTTACTGGTTGGGGCATAGACTTGGATTACTGTGATACTGAATGGGTTGCCTTGGAGACAAACAGAGATCATTCTGTCATTTTTGAGACTGCATCCAAGTACTGCATTTTGGACTCTTTTGTTGACCATGATGGCTACTCCATTTCTTCTGAGGGATTCCTGCCCACAGTAGTAGATATAATGGTCATCTGAGTTAAATTCACCCATTCCAGTCCATTTTAGTTCGCTGATTCCTAGAATGTCGACATTCACTCTTGCCATCTCCTGTTTGACCACTTCCAATTTGACTGCCTTGATTCATGGAGCTGACATTCCAGGTTCCTATACACTATTGCTCTTTACAGCATCGGACCTTGCTTCTATCACCAGTCACATCCACAGCTGGGATTGTTTTTGCTTTGGCTCTATCCCTTCATTCTTTCTAGAGTTATTTCTCCACTGATCTCCAGTAGCATATTGGGCACCTACTGACCTAGGGAGTTCCTCTTTCAGTATCCTATCATTTTGCTTTTTCATACTGTTCATGGGGTTCTCAAGGCAAGAATACTAAAACATTATAACTAGGCTCAAACATATCTTTATTAATCAAAATAGGAACCATTAGAATCAACACATTTTTATCAACAAGAAATCAGTTTGTTTATTCCTGTAGTGTAAAAATCCATGCTTCAGTATTCAATAAACTCTTGGAACGCACTTTCCACCTCTTCTTGGTTATGGAAGCATTTTGCCTGCAAAAAGTTGTCGAGATACTTGAAGAAGTGACAGTAGGCTGGCCAGAGGTCAGGTGAATACAGCGGATGAGGCAAAACTTCATAACCCACTCGTTCAACTTTTGAAGTGTCACTTGTGCGATGTGAGGTCAGGTGTTGTCATGGTGAAGAATTGGGCCCATCCTGTTGACCAATGCCAGCTGCAGGCATTGCAGTTTTCGGTGCATCTCACTGACCTGCTGAGCATACTTCTCAGATATAATGGTTTCACTGGGATTCAGAAAGCTGTAGTGGATCAAACCGGCAGCAGACCACCAAATGGTGACCATGACTTTTTTTGGGTGCAAGTTTGGTTTTGGGAAGTGCTTTGGAGCTTCTTCTCAGTCCAACAACCGAGCTGGTTGTCATATAAAGTTCACTTTTCATCGCACATCACAATCCCACTGAAAAATGGTTTGTTTGTTGCTACACAGAGTAAGAAAAGATGACACTTCAAAACAACTTTTTTGATTTGCAGCCAGCTCATGAGGCACCAACTTATTGAGCTTTTTCACCTTTCCAGTGTGCTTTAAAAGCTAAATGACCACAGAATGGCTGATGTCGAATTCTTCAGCAACTTCTTGTGTAGTTATAAGAAGATCAGTTTCAATGATCATCTCAATTGGTCGTTGTCAACTTCCAATGGCCAGCCACTGCACTCACCTTCAATGCTTTCATCTCTGCAAAACTTCTTGAACCTACCACTGCACTGTACAGTCATTAGCAGTTCCTGGGCCAAATGCGTTGTTGATGTTGCGAGTTGTCTCCACTGCTTTACGACCCATTTTGAACTCATATTAAAAAACTGCTCAAGTCTGCTTTACGTCGAACATCATTTCCCTAGTCTAAAATAAGTAATAAGTCACTAGCAAAAAAAAAAAAAAAAAGTGAGAAATGCACACTAAAATGATATATTACATAACCACATTTATTTAAGAATATATTCCAAACAGCAAATTCCAAGCAAAGTTCAACAATGTAAAACCGCAATTACTTTTGTACCAACCTAATTTATTTAACTTATATGCAGAGTACATCATGAGAAACACTGGACTGGAAGAAACACAAGCTGGAATCAAGATTGCTGGGAGAAATACCTCAGATATGCAGATGACACCACCCTCATGGCAGAAAGTGAAGAGGAACTAAAAAGCCTCTTGATGAAAGTGAAAGAGAGCGAAAAAGTTGGCTTAAAGCTCAACATTCAGAAAACGAAAATCATGGCATCCAGTCCCATCACTTCATGGGAAATAGATGGGGAAACAGTGGAAACAGTGTCAGACTTTATTTTGGGGGGCTCCAAAATCACTGCAGATGGTGACTGCAGCCATGAAATTAAAAGACGCTTACTCCTTGGAAGAAAAGTTATGACCAACCTAGATAGCATATTCAAACGCAGAGGCATTACTTTGCCGACTAAGGTCCATCTAGTCAAGGCTATGGTTTTCCAGTGGTCATGTATGGATGTGAGAGTTGGACTGTGAAGAAGGCTGAGCGCTGAAGAATGGATGCTTTTGAACTGTGATGTTGGAGAAGACTCTTGAGAGTCCCTTGGACTGCAAGGAGATCCACCAGTCCATTCTGAAGGAGATCAGCCCTGGGATTTCTTTGGAAGGAATGATGCTAAAGCTGAAACTCCAATACTTTGGCCACCTCATGCGAAGAGTTGACTCACTGGAAAAGACCCTGATGCTGGGAGGGATTGGGGGCAGGAGGAGAAGGGGATGACCGAGGACGAGATGGCTGGATGGCATCACTGACTCGACGGACGTCAATCTGAGTGAACTCCGGGAGTTGGTGATGGACACGGAGGTCTGGCGTGCTGCAATTCATGGGGTCACAAAGAGTCAGACACGACTGAGCGACTGAATTGAATGTATATACATACTGAATGTTTGTCATTCTGTGGCCTCAAATTTTTAAGAAAGTACATACTGCTATAGGACCAAAATGAGTAAAGTAGTATCATTTGCACTAAGAGTAACTCAGGGGAATTAACTTAAAGAAAGACATAAGGCAGTCTATTTAAAGAAAATTATAAAATCCTAATGGGAGATAAAGATAAATGGGAAGACACTGGAGCATTCTCACTGGAATTCTAAATGCAACGATGGAGACCTGGGCCCAGTTAACATGTAGATTTGAAGCATTTTCAAACTTGATAAAATCTCCTGGCAGAGTCACAGGCAGTGGGAGTGACAGCAGCAGACACGTTACTGCAGCCAACCAGTCTGGGAGGCAGACGGACCACACACCACAGAGCAACATCAGTTCCATGCAGAAATTTCCGGCTGGCTCAACCTTATTGGGTTTGGGGCCCAGTCTTTTTTTTTCCCATAGCTAGAACCTGTTCTCTGCAGCCCTGATGATTATGAATTTTTTAAAAAATGATAGTAAAATCTGCTAGAAAAATAAAGTTGGCACAAATACAAAAGAACACTTTTAACGGAAAAATATCTTAGTTGCCTTTCCTTTATTATTTAAGTCATAATATTTAGAATAAAGGGGTTTATGTACTTATTTTAGTTGTAAAATAAAGCTCAATGTGACTGTTACAGATATGAAGGATATGATTAAAGATAAAATGGACTTTAATTAAAAAAATATTTTAATGGGTGGAAAAAAGCAATAAAATACACTATATCTAAAAAGTTAAAGAATTAATATTAGTCCATATAGATGGCAAACTGATACTTTTTTCACTTTTATTTTTTACTTTACAACATTGTATTGGTTTTGCCATGCATCAACATGAATCTGCCATGGGTGTACACGTGTTCCCCATCCTGAACCCCCCTCCCCACCTCCCTCCCTATACCATCCCTCTGGGTCATCCCAGTGCACCAGCCCCAAGCATCCTGTATTCTGCATCGAATCTGGACTGGTGATTAGTTTCTTATATGATATTATACATGTTTCAATGCCATTCTCCCAAATCATCCCACCCTCTCCCTCTCCCACAGAGTCCAAAAGACTGTTCTATACATCTGTGTCTCTTTTGCTGTCTCGCATACAGGGTTATCATTACCATCTTTCTAAATTCCATATATATGTGTTAGTATACTGTATTGGTGTTTTTCTTTCTGGCTTACTTCACTCTGTATAATCGGCTCCAGTTTCATTCACCTCATTAGAACTGATTCAAATGTATTCTTTTTAATGGCTGAGTAATACTCCATTGTGTATATGTACCACAGCTTTCTTATCCATTCATCTGCTGATGGACATCTAGGTTGCTACCATGCCCTGGCTATTATAAACAGTGCTGTGATGAACATTGGGGTACACGTGTCTCTTTCAATTCTGGTTTCCTCGGTGTGTATGCCCAGCAGTGGGATTGCTGGGTCATAAGGCAGTTCTATTTGCAGTTTTTAAGGAATCTCCACACTGTTCTACATAGTGGCTGTACTAGTTTGCATTCCCACCAACAGTGTAGGAGGGTTCCCTTTTCTCCACACCCTCTCCAGCATTTATTGCTTGTAGACTTTTGGATTACAGCCATTCTGATTGCGTGAAATGGTACCTCACTGTGGTTTTGATTTGCATTTCTCTGATAATGAGTGATGTTGAGCAGCTTTTAAACTGATACTATTTTAAAATTTCAACCTAATTCATAAATGATGACAGACTTCCCAGGTGGCACAGTGGAAAAGAACTTGCCTACCAGTGCAAAAGACACAAGAGACATGGGTTCAATCCCTGGGATGAGAAGATCCCCTGTAGAAGGAAATGGCAACCCACTCCAAAATTCTTATCAGGATAATAATCCCTTGGACAGAGGAGCCTGGTGGTCCATGGGGTCTCAAAGAGTCAGACATGATTGAGCACATGAACATATATAAATGAAGAAATTAAACCAAAAATCATAATATATATTACATATTACTTTACCCCTTAGTTATAAAAAAAAAAATTTATGACTCTGTATGATTTACCACTTCCAGAACTCTTTTTAAAAAATCTAGGATTCATCACTTGCCAATCCTTCTGGAAAAAAATCTGGAAATACACAACAAAAATTTTAAATTACCCAAGTCATTAATCTTATTAATCCCCCTTTTAAGATTATAGTGCCAAAAACTAATCCCAAAGGAATTTCTACAAAGAGTATGTTAACACTATTTATTCTAAGAAAAACTTGAAAATATTTTTTAAGTATACCCAATGAGCAAATGATTAAACAAATCATAATACAGTCATATGAAAAGATGCTACTTAATCATCACAGATGACAAACTCGGCTGAACTAACGCAAACACTCCCTGAGTTACACGGGAGCTATGTCTGCAGGTCCATAAACACTAGGCCACAGTCATAAAGCAGGCACGTCCACCAAGGGCTCTTCCCGGGAAACACTACCAGCACCTCCTCAGCTCCTAAGAATACAACACACATGACCCTACACTGTGAATGAAACAGCACAGTGTTCAGCTAACAGCAGCCTTACTTTCACTGCTGTGGTTCCCAGAGCAGGTTGCTGAGCCTCCTCCACACGGAGCTGAGACACACCAAGTCCTGCTCAGCCTGGGTCTCAAGAACAGGCCGTACATGGCGCTGAGGAGGCAGGTGCAAACACCAGCATGAGCACACCTGGATCCAAGGGGCTGGGCAGCAGGCTGAGACAGTGAGGGCACCAGCCTAACCAAGCACCCAGCCTTCCCCTCTCCCAGGAGCCTGTGTAAGTGCGAGCATGTGTGGCTCAGTACCAGAGGATGAGTTCATACCCCCGAGTTCTGAGAAAGCCCCCAGACATGGAGGAGTAAGACCACAGCACAGGGTCAAGCATATACATGTATTCAGCACTGAGGATTTATGACATTTATATCCAGGGTTATGCTGTTGAGAGGATTCCCTTGTAGCTCAGTTTAAATGCTGTTTAAATGACTGACTGTTAGAGACAGCATCTTAGCAATGAAAGGAACTCTAAGTTTACTGTATAAAACATAAATGTTCAAATGAGAGCGCAAACCAAGAAAAATATCCAGGTGTGAGAGTATGCATTTGATGAAATAAGCCATTTAGAACACACTTCTAGATTCTTTATTGTTAAAAATCATTTTTAGAGATCTTTTTTTAGATGTGGACCATTTTTAAAGTCTTTATTGAATTTGCTACTATGTTGCCTCTGTTTTATCTTTTGTTCTTTGGCCACAAGGCAGGTAGGATCTTATCTCCCCGACCAGGAATCGAACCTGCAACCCTGTACTGGAAGGCGAAGTCTTAACCACTGGACCACCACGGAAGTCCCCACTTCTCGATTCTTAACCTGAAAGGTTCAGTTCAGTTCAGTTCAGTTGCTCAGTTCGTATCCGACTCTTTGTGACCCCATGAATTGCAGCACGCCAGGCCTTGCTGTCCATCACCAACTTCCGGAGTTCACTCAAACTCATGCCCATTGAGTCAGTGATGCCATCCAGCCATATCATCCTCTGTCGTTCCCTTCTCCTCCTGCCTTCAATCCCTCCCAGCATCAGTCTTTTCCAATGAGTCAACTCTTCACATGAGGTGGCCAAAGTATTAGAGTTTCAGCTTCAGCATCAGTCCTTCCAAAGAATACCCAGGACTGATCTCCTTTAGAATGGATTGGTTGGATCTCCTTGCAGTCCAAGGGACTCTCAAGAGTCTTCTCCAGCACCACAGTTCAAAAGCATCAATTCTTCGACGCTCAGTTTTCTTCACAGTCCAACTCTCACATCCTTACATGACCACTGGAAAAACCATAGCCTTGACTAGACGGACCTTTGTTGGCAAAGTGATGTCTCTGCTTTTGAATATGCTATCTAGGTTGGTCATAACTTTCCTTCCAAGGAGTAAGCATCTTTTAATTTCATGGCTGCAATCACCATCTGCAGTGATTTTGGAGCCCCCCAAAATAAAAGTTTGACACTGTTTCCACTGTTCCCCCATCTAATACAAATGTTCCTTGAGAAAAATATCTGATCAGGATAGGCAAGAAAGCTAGAGAACGGGTAATTTGTGACTCAGGGGTCAGGAAAGGCCCATCAAAGGAAGCAACCTTGAATAAGGTAGAATCTGAGTGCAAAACGGCACTAAATGGGTGGGGGCCCAACTGGGTATAGCCAGGCCCTAAGCCTGCAGAGGGAGGTCGGCACCTCAGGGAGGCAGGAGGAAGTAGGTGTTAACCAAGGCAGACAGGCGAAGGGATCTAATGCTTGGAAATGTGATTCTGGCCACGTGTGGACTGAAGGGACGCCCAGAGGAGAAGCGGGTAAGCAGCTAGCTCAGCGCAGTAACCAGAATCAGAGAGGGCAGTAGCTCAGACCATGGTCAGCAGCAGAATGGGAAGAAGTGACTGGATTAGGGATGCATGCACATATTTACTACTTTTATATTTATAGCTATATGTATATATGATACATATATATTAATGGATCATGTATTACTTTTTAAATGGAGAAGTGCCCATATATGTGATATAAGCAGATCTCTATTTTTCAATTAAAATGCAGTAAAACTCTGGAATATCTTAATGTCTTGCTGCTGCTGCTAAGTCGCTTCAGTCGTGTCCAACTCTGTGCGACCCCATAGATGGCAGCCCACCAGGCTCCTCCGTCCCTGGGATTCTCCAGGCAAGAACACTGGAGTGGGTTGCCATTTCCTTCTCCAATGTCTTAGGATCATATTATCAATGTCAACTACCCTTGCAGTGCAGAAGAATAGGATTTCCAATTCATTTAAAGCTAAACAAACTATAATTTATTGTAATGGCTTATTTCAGAAAAAAAGTAAAACAAAAATTTATTTGCCAGAAGGAAAAAAAAAAAAAAAAAACCTACCTTACATTTCTACATTCTGGAATTTCATAATGCACTTTATCTTGCATGTTTGCTACAGCTGTGATCATATTTTACATCCAAATTGTGATATGCATGCATTAAAGTTCAATGCCAAGTTAGCATGTAGCAGAGATCAGAGAATTATGAATCATAATGATTCAGTCATGAGGGAAGAGCTTCCATGAGAAATGGAAGCCAATTTATATTTTAGGTAAGAAGGAAGGTAAGAAGTGACTGAATCAGGGTTTTCTTTAGCAGAAGCTTGAAGTCTAGACCAATCTTAATTCATTAAAATACTCTGCCTGTAAACCTTTAGAACTCAAAATAATGGATTTTAAGTACTAAAAGAAGCCCAGGTATGAAATGACAGATCATTTTTATATTCAGAAAGCTAAACAAACAGAAGTGATAGAAACATTCACATAGTTAATTTTATTATGATTTTCTCTATGTACTTCATTTTATTATTATTTTCAAGTCCAACTATTTGTCTTCACAGATTAAAAAGAAAAAAAATAGTGAAGAGCATTTACTCTTTGGCTCACCATGTTTTCAGCAATAACTTGACTTGTGTCTTGCTTGGTTAGAAACACAGCAGAAAGCAGCAGCATACGTACAATGACTGACCCAGCCGAAGTGTGGACAGGCTACATCACAACATCAGTTTAGGCCCCATTCCAATCATGATCTGACTATTCTAGCTCAGCCCTTTGATGGGACAAGACAAGGCCTCACCTTTGGAGTCAGAGCTCCTCCCCTTCACAGACAAGCACAAAGCGCAAACCCTCCTGCCAGCAGCTCCAAGGTACACACACCTGTGTGAGCACAGCCTGCGCACGACTCCTACCTCTCCCAGGTCAGCTGGGAGCGAGCCTTGGGCGAGTCCTGCCACCTCCCCTGCTGCAGTGGGTCCATCTCCCCTGTCACCTGGGGCTGGTTTGGAGCAGCAGTCTTAGAGGAAGTGGCCTGGCAGCAGACACATGGTTGTATGTGTTTGCATAGCAAACCACTATTCTGACGATTTTATCAGAAGTGAAGTGATTTTATTTGAAGTGAAGTGAAGTGAAAGTCAGTCACTTGTGTCTGACTCTTTGCGACCCCATGGACCATACAGTCCATGGAATTCTCTAGGCCAGAATACTAGAGTGGGTAGCCTTTTACTCCTCCAGGGGATCTTCCCAACCCAGGGATCAAACTCAGGTCTCTTGCATTGCAGGTAGATTCTTTACCAGCTACATCACAAGGGAAGCCCTAACTGTGAAGAAGTATCTCCAAATTTAAGTTTTGGCCCCAAAACATACAGCTTAGTTTTAATCTCATTGTTCATTTCAGGAAATCTAGCAGTTACTATTTATTGAGCATCTTCTCAGGGTCAAACTCTGTACCAGATACTTCATAAATGAGACAAATATATACTGTCCTGTTTAGTCCTCACAACAGCCCAATATGCATTTATTTTAAAACTTGGTGAACTCTTTTTTAAAATACATTTATTGGCTGTGCTGGGTCTTCACAGGTACGTGGGCTTCTCATTGCAGTGGCTTCTCTTGTTGGAAGAAAAGTTATGACAAACCTAGACAGCGTATTAAAAGCAGAGACATCACTTTGCCAACAAAGGTCCATATGGTCAAACCTACGGTTTTTCCAGTAGTCATGTATGGATGTGAGAGTTAGACCATAAAGCAGGCTGAGCACCAAAGAACTGATGCTTTTAAACTGTGGTACTGGAGAAAACTCTAGAGTCCTGTGGACTGCAAGGTCAAACTAGTCAATTCTAAAGGAAATTAACCCTGAATATTCACTGGAAGGACTGATGCTGAGGCTGAAGCTCCAATATTTTGGCCACCTGATGCAAAGAGCCAACTCACTGCAACAGACCCTGACGCTGGGAAAGATTGAGGGCAGGAGGAGAAGGGGATGACAGAGGATGAGATGGTTGGATGGCATCACCAACTCAATGGACATGAGTTTGAGCAAACTCCAAGAGAGTTTCAGTGTCCAGGAGCAGATAGACCTCAAATACACTCACCTGGCCACTGAACTGATGTTTCCTGAACTATGCAATCCTCTCAGGAAGTCCTCCATGTGAGGGTAAGGATGCTCGCCCATCTGAACTCTTCGATCCCTCTCAGGAAGTCCTCCCAAGTGAGGGTAAGGATGACTGCCCATCTGAGCTCTGTGATCCTTCTCAGGAAGTTCTTCCAGGTGAGTGCGGGGAATGCCCACCCACCCAGGAATGCTTATACCTCCACGAGAAGAGAAGTCCTCAGGGACTGCCACACGGGAAGCAGCAGACAAAATGAGGCAGGTCTCCCACAGTCAGAAGGAACCTTCGCATAATCATGGCCTATCTCAAAACCATGCTGTCCATGAAGTGTTCTGTAATCACCCCTCCATCCCCAAGTTCCCTCTTCCATCACAGGGGCAGTGATTCAGGTCCCTGTGCAGACCTCACTGTGTAGTTCACTTGGCTCTCTCTCACTGAAGGTGCAACCAAGGTGGCTGTCCCACTGTGACAACACTGAACCAGCCCCAACACATGGAAATGCAGGATGTTCACCACCGGCAGGGAACACTGGATGAGAGGTCACTGCCCTGGCAGCCTGGGGGCAGTTCACCACTCAGCCAGTCTTCTTGCAGCAGAGACCTGGCCCAGCCAGGCACCGACTCAACAGGTTTTCTGCCTGAAAATGTCCCAAACAGGGTTAATTGCCATGTTCCATCACCAAATTATATATATATATATATATATATATATATATATATATATGTCCTTCAAACATGTAATTTTAAAGTCTGCTTTTGTTATTCATTACACTTTAAAGAAAGATTCATCCTGAAGCGCTCCGCTGGGTGTTCCCTCGGCAGCCTGTGTTTCCTCTATCAGAGCACTACCACTCTTCAAGGTCTCTGTTGTTGAAAGTCCATCTTGCTCTACTAGGCTGTAAGGTAGAAAATGGTCACTGCTGACTGCTTTCACCCCTTGCTTCTAGGTCATGCGTGCGTCTTCAGTCTTGTCTGACTCTTTGCAACCCTATGAACAGGTTTCCCTTCCATAGGATTCTCCAAGCAAGAATACTGGCATGGATTGCCATGCCCTCCTCCAGGGTATCTTCCTGACCCAGGGACTAAACCCGCGTCTCTTGTGTCTTCTGCATTGGCAGGTGGGTTATTACCACTAGGCGCCATCTGGGGAGCCCCAAGGCAGAGCCCTCATTTCCCCCTGGAACCACCACTCCCTACTCTCCACTCTCCTGCTAGAAAAGGGCTGACTCCCTCCACCTGGCTCAGGCCTGGCCAGTCAGAGCACTGCCTCACTTTGGCCACAGTGACAGGTTCAGGTTCCGGCACACAATTAGGTCCACATTCAGCTCAGTTCAGTTCAGTTGCTCAGTCGTGTCCGACCCTCTGCGACCCCATGAATCGCAGCACGCCAGGCTTCCCTGTCCATCACCAACTCCCAGAGTTCACTCAAACTCATGTGCATTGAGTCGGTGATGCCATCCAGCCATCTCATTCTCTGTCATCGCCTTCTCCTCCTGCCCCCAATCCCTCCCAGCATCAGGGTCTTTTCCAATGAGTCAACTCTTCGCATGAGGTGGCCAAAGTATTGGAGTTTCAGCTCCAGCATCAGTCCTTTCAGTGAACACCCAGGACTGATCTCCTTTAGAATGGATTGGTTGGATCTCCTTGCAGTCCAAGGGACTCTCAAGAGTCTTCTCCAACACCACAGTTCAAAAGCATCAATTCTTCAGCACTCAGCTTTCTTCACAGTCCAACTCACATCCATACATGACCACTGGAAAAACCATAGCCTTGACTAGACGGACCTTTGTTGGCAAAGTAATGTCTCTGCTTTTGAATATGCTATCTAGGTTGGTCAAAACTTTCCTTCCAAGGAGTAAGCGACTTTTAATTTCATGGCTGCAATCACCATCTGCAGTGATTTTGGAGCCCCCAAAAATAAAGTCTGACACTGTTTCCCCATCTATTTCCCATGAAGTGATGGGACCGGATGCCATGATCTTCGTATTCTGAATGTTGAGCTTTAAGCCAATTTTTTCACTCTCCTCTTTCACTTCATCAAGAAGCTTTTTAGTTTCTCTTCACTTTCTGCCATAAGGGTGGTGTCATCTGCATATCTGAGACTACTGATATTTCTCCCGGCAATCTTGATTCCAGCTTGTGCTTAAGGGTGGTGTAAGAGTCAAACTCAACACTTTCATTGGGGAAGAAGAGTCTCTCTTTCCATCAGAGTGAGAACTAGGTTGCCAAGGACAACCATGTTGAATGAGCCTGCCTGCGAGGCCCATATACACAGAAGAAGAGAGACAGAGTCACCAGGCCCACTCCTCACACCTGATATTCCCTGGATGTTCTCGGTTCCATGAGTTAGCACAGTCCTTTCACTACCTCCTTAAGCCAATAAGAGTAAGTTTCCTGTGCCTGCAACCAAATATATCATAATCAATAAAAGCTATCTATAATCACAGCATTCAGCATGGCAACTAGCACACAGGAGATGCCTAATATTTTTTCAAATGAACTGAATAAAAACTTAGGATCAAAATATTTTACACTGGTATTTACACACACACACACACACACACACACACACACACACACACACACACAATGTCTTTTTTTCTTCTCTCTTTTTTTCTGGCCATGTTGCTGTAGTTTGCAGGATCTCAGTTCCCAAACCAGGGATCAGTCCTAGGGCCCAACAGTGAAAGCCCAGGATCCTAACCACTAAGCTACCAGGGAACGCCCTACATGGGTATTTTTATCTTTTAAAATTTCAACAGTAAAACAGTCACCACAACTCACTTTCACTAGGAAAAAATATGAAAAGCTTATTTTCCAGACATAATCTATACTGGAAGAGAAGACTTCCATTTATAGTAATAATTATAAGCCCATGGAGTTTAAATGAATTTTATGTTACACAAAAGTCTTGGCATTTCCTTCCAGATTAAGTTAAATCTATGATAACCACTGTTACGTGGCAACATGAATTGCTTTATACTTTTGATCATTACAAAAGGGACGTGGGCTACCTCAAGAGAACATCTGGCTCTGGGTCACGTCTTTGAAAATTTAATTGGCTTTTTTTCCACATAAGAGAAATAAGATAGCTGCTCAACAATAGGGCCAAATGTTTTTTATAAATGTCACACCAAGTGAGAATGGATTTTCTTTGTAATAATTAAATTCCCCATTCTTAAGACATGAAGGAAATCCATTATACAAGTGAAACAGCAGAACATAAGCTAGGAGTAGGGGGAACTAATATTGAATGTGGCTTCAGTATAAATTCATTACTGCATTTTGCATTGTTTTTCAAGGCACTGGGATGGATCTGCAAGGATTAAGCAACAATTCCATCCTTTTTGCACCCAACAATGAATTTTCATGATCTCTGGTCATAGTTATGAAAGGGTACAACCTAGGACCCTAAAACAAAGGCAGATTACTGGTGTATATGATAATAAACCTGAAACGTTAAGGCCTAGAATTGAATGCCCTTCGAAAACCACGCCACGCCAAGAAGAAACACATGATCTTTTATTTTTGAGTGCTAAAGCCAAGTCCCTGTTCCCATGCAGCTTACACTCAAACAGAAATGACAAAATGTCAAATACAAATCAACTTATCAGACCAATACTCTTTTATTTAATTCTTATTTCTCTGGCTCTTTTTTAAAAAGATACTTGTTTATTTATTTGGTTGCATCTAGTCTTTAGTGAGGCATGAGGGATCTTTAGTTGCAGTGCCAAGGCTTCTCTCTAGTTGTGGCCCGTGGGCTCCAGAGATTGCAGGCTCAGAGGTTGTGGGGGTGTGGGCTCAGCTGCCCCTTGGCATGTGTGATCCCAGCTCCCCAGCCAGGGACTGAACCCATGTCCCCTGCATTGGAAGGTGGATTTCGAATCACTAGACCACCAGGGAAGTCCCTGAGCAATACTCTTAAAACTAAGAATATTAAAAAAGAAAATTTTAGAAGGAAGTGAATAATTTAAAAAAGAATAAAGGACTCAAAAGTGCTTACGGTTTTGGGGACTAGATTAAAGTAGAACTAAAAGACACTGGAAGAATTAAGAACCTGGAATTGGGGAAGTTCTTAGAGACCACCTGATTTTCAGATACAGAAAGTTAGAAATCAGAAAGTATTGGCCGCCAGTCACACCTGAGTGACTGTGAGCCGGAGTAGAACCCAGGGCCCCTCCCACTACACCATCCATCAGGGATCACAGAGGGCTTTCAGACCCCAGGCCTCAGCATCTACTTGCTGCTGCTCCCTGGCCTGGTTCTCCTTCTTCACTGTTAAGGAAAGGAATCACGACAGCATTATTTTCATCGATTTGGTAGTAAAGGGAAGCTGCCCTCTCCAGCCTCTGGACTGCGGAGGGGGCCTCTCATACAAATCTCTACCAAGAAAGGGCTGTGAGGACTGATTTCTACACACACACCCCGCACACATACAGGTGATCATATCTTAAGCCTCTCCTCGGGGGGATCACAAAGGACGGCTAAGAAATGTCACGGCCGTAACTGCTCTCCGGGTAACCTTTCCCTGTGCTAAGACACACAGAGCTCTAAGACGTCAAGGAGACTTGGCAAGACACCCTATGAAATCAGTAAGAAACCACCTTTAACAAAAGGACCCACTTAACAGATAAGAATCTCAGAAACCGTAGATTGGTCTTAGGAACTAACTCAAAACAGAGGAAGAACACAAAAGAGTTTTTGAAAATAAGTGACAGTCTCAATTCTGTCACTAACTGAAATTCTAACTTATCCCGAATGGTCTCTCTGTTCTTTAGCTTATCTATTTGTAGGAGTTCAAAACCCAACTGCCTGTGAAGTCTGAGAGTTCATAATTACCATTTGTCCTGCTGCAAGGAAGCCATGGATGACAGAGTACACAGCAAGGACAAAGTATGTGCTGACTTCTTCTGTAATACCAGTACACTGTGATGGGTCTTCCTGAACCCAAAGAAAACATGGGTGAATTTCTCTACAACCAAGGTATATAAAAAGGCTTTCTAGCTACTGACTCAAAAATCCAGATGCAATTAAAGACCGATAAATTTGACCAGATAACATTTTTAAAACTTCTGTATGACAAAAAATTTAATAAGAAAAGTTAAAAAGATCAATAACAAACTGGGCAAAATATTTGCAATATATATCACAAATAAAAGACTAATATCCCCAGTACACAAAGACCTTTTAAAATTTAAAGACAGCAGAGTGATCAAAAATCCTATAGAAAAATGGACACTGTGACTAGACAACTATAAGACATAAAATGGCCTATAGATATTTTAAAAGATGTCTGACTTCACTCATAATAAAGGATATCAGATCAAAACTACACTGAGTTACCACTTCTCCCCTAGCAGATTAGCACAAGTTTTAATGAAGCTGTGGGAGAAAGGGGTCTTTTCCTATATTGCTGCTGGGAATGCAAAACGGTTCAAACACCACAGGAGGGAGACTGGCAACATCTAACGACTTATGTTTTCACACTTCAAAGCGGCAATCCCACTTCCGAGGACTCATCCTGAAGATACACCTCCAACAATATAAAATATACATGCACAAGTTATTTAATGCAGCTGAGTGCCGAAGAATTGATGCTTTTGAACTGTGGTGTTGGAGAAGACTCTTGAGAGTCCCTTGGACTGCAAGGAGATCCAACCAGTCCATTCTGAAGGAAATCAGCCCTGGGATTTCTTTGGAGGGAATGATGCTAAAGCTGAAACTCCAGTACTTTGGCTACCTCATGCGAAGAGTTGACTCATTGGAAAAGATTCTGATGCCGGGAGGGATTAGGGGCAGGAGGAAAAGGGGACAACAGAGGATGAGATGTCTGGATGGCATCACTGACTCGATGGACGCGAGTCTGAGTGGACTCTGGGAGTTGGTGATGGACAGGGAGGCCCTGCGTGCTGCAATTCATGGGGTCGCAAAGAGTCAGACACAACTAAGCGACTGAACTGAACTAGTTACAATTACAAACTACAGAAAACTCTCTGAACACGCAAACTTGGACACTGTTCAAATAAACTCTGGTACACAAACACAATGGAGCACCGTTGGGACAGTCTGCATGAGCTGACATGGAGCCGCTTCTAGATGCTGGTAAGCAGAAACACAAAGGTACAAAAGAGCACATATACACACCTAACACTAATACAATATTGCCAATCATATCTCAATAAAACAGAGAAAAAACCAAATATATAACATGCTCTTTTGTCACAGAAAGAAGAGACAATAAGGAAACATTATAAATATATATAGACACATACACACAAGCTTATCTTTAGGTAAGATGAGAGAAAAAGTAAAAAAGAATGAAGTCAGACGGAGGGAGTGCACAGGATAAGGGAAGGAGTGCAGTTCTCCGGCTAGACGTTCTTATGTGGTTTTCACGTCTGAATGCATATTAACATTCTACATATTCAAAACATAAAATCAATAAGAACAGAAAGAGGAAACACTCCAAAAATCAAAGTAAAACTGAAACAAACTCAACTGTGCTTCACATAAATTACCCACACTGAAGAAGAGCAGAGGGGAATTAATCCAAGCAATTAAGAATATTTACACCTCAGTATGCACACCAGGTGTGGGAGGTGGGGGCTTTGCAACTATGACCATAAAAAATGGCTCAAGCTAGGAACATTAATGGATGAGAAATGGAGAAAATGCTGATAAGGCTATGTGCATGGTTTTAAATATCCTCCCATAAAACACTTGTCAAATGCAAGGGAAAAACACAGTGACCACACAGTAAGAGAAGCTGGACGACACTTTGACCAGGTGAGCAAAATTAACATTAGCAATGAGGGAGACAGATACTAGATACCATGAGCCTCCACCAGTACCACTTACAAGTTACTCAGCTAAGGACAATTAACCTGAATTTTAAAACCCCAACTGCAGAGAGAGGGGAAAGGATATTCTTCTAAAATGTCAACGACATGGAAAAAAAGAAAAACTCAAGAACTGTTCCGGATTAAAGGGGTCTAAACATACATAACGGTGGCTTCCCTGGTGGCTCAGACAGTAAAGAATCTGCCTGCAATGTGGGTTTGATCCAATCTGTGAGTCTAGATTCTGTACTAGAGGAAAAATTCTGACGAAAGAGAAACAAAAACAATATGTTAACACATCGAATCAATGTTAAATCTCCTGAAAGCGGTTAACTGTACCACTGTGGTTATGTGACAGAATGTCCTTATTCTTAGGATTCATACATTGAAATATATCAGGGTAAAAAATCAAGAAATATGTTCTCAAACAGTTTGGGAGGGGAAATACACAAACACACACAGCACACAAGCACGCACAAGTAAACAACAGGTCAAACTGAGAAAAGACGGAATTTAACTTTCTTGCAACTTTTATGTATGTTTGAAATTATTTCCAAATAAAAAGGTTTTAAAATGCCTTTTATCCATGGTTCTAAGTCATACATTAATAAGCTCTCCGGGGTAGACCTGCAGCCCTGCCACAGTTACTGTCCAAAACAATGCAGCTCAACATGGTAGCTGCTAGCCACATGTGGCTCCTGAGTGCTTGAGATGTGACTGATACAAATTGAGAAGTGCCAAATGTCAAAGACGTAATATGAAAAAGAAGACAAATTATCCCATTAATAGTTTTTATACTGATTATGTATTGAAATATTTTAGACATACTGAACACATAAAATATATGATTAAAATTAATTTCACTTTTTATTTTTACTTTATACTACAGCTACTAGAAAATTTCAAATTATGCATGTGCTTCATGTTATATTTCTCTTACAGTGCTGATCTAATATATAATAAATTTTTTAATTTTAAAGAGATGTTGATCTCCTAAACAAGTATTTGTTACCTGAGAAAAATGTCAATTAACATTACAGATTCTGACTTCCCTAAGGTGATTCTGATCTTGGAAATAAAGTAGATAATTAGATTTTTTTAAGGTTTAATTAAGGGAAAATAAATATTTAAGGCCTTGGAGAGAAGAGCTCTTTGGTCATGTTGCTTAAGTAATTCTCTAATTAGCCACAAATCCCATCTGTAGTAAATTTCCTGAAGAGGGAAAAAAATAAAATCCCCAAATCATGAAAATATCAAGAGAACGGTGAGACAACAGAAAGGCTTTCACACTTCTGTTTTCTAACTCTGTATGAATAAAATTAATCTCCAAGTCCTAAAAGTTAACTTATAGCATGTTATGAACAGGGGTTTCACTGGTGGTTCAGCAGTAAAGCAACCACCTGCAGTGTAAGAGATGCAGGTTTGATCCCCAGGTCAGGAAAATCCTCTGAAAAAGGAAATGGCAACCCACTCCAGTATTTTTGCCTGGGAAATCCCATGGACAGAGGAGCCTGGTGGGTTACAATCCATGGAGTCTCAAGAGTGGACATAACTTAGCAACTAAACCACCAGAGAATAAACAAAACCTTTAAACATTTACTTCTGATACTAAGAAGTTTACAAAATAAACTTTACTGACAACAATGTTATTTTCAAGGTTATTTATTTTTCTATTTTAACTTTCTGATTAACAAACTCTTCCTTAACTCTAAAGGTATAAGAAGGAAATAAAGAGAAGCACTAAGCTAAGACAGACAAAATTTGCTTTTGCTTGAAACACTGTTTTAGGGATTATACACAAGGAGGAGAAAGGAAGGCTGGACATGAGTTTAGACAGGATTATTTCAGGAAAACTAAAGGTCCCTGGGACAGAGACAGTTTCTTTCCTCTATATTTTATTTGACCAAATCTAACTAAGCCAAGTGAAGAAAACAAATGTCAGTAAGAATTCTACACAAAAGGAACAGTTAGGAAGAGAAACCAAATGTAGGTTGCCAGGAGGCTGATAAAACCCCCCAGCAGTACAGTCTTGAGCAACATGCGTAGGCGGATTTGTTTTGGAAGTTTGCAGTCAAGCATGTGGATAGAGCCAGCTTCCCAGGTGGCTCAGTAGATCTGCCTGCCAACGCAGGAGTTTCAGGAAACGAGGGTTCGATCTCTGGGTCAGGAAGATCCCTTGGAGAAGGAAATGGCAACCCACTCCAGCATTCTTTCCTACAGGAAGAACTCCTGAAGGAAATCCCATGGACAGAGGAGCCTGGTGGGCTACAGTCTGTGGGAAGCAAAGAGTCAGAAACGACTGAGCACACGTGGATGGAGCCAATTAGAAACATCAAAGGGATGCAGAGCACAGGTTTCCAGGCTCGCTCTCCTGACCTGCACCCTCCCCAGCCACCCCAGGCCACAGCCCAGAGAGATGACTTTGATCAACACTAGACAAAAATCTGCAGAATGTGATACCTACTGCCAGGGGACACGGATCCATTCCTGCGTTGTCCCGTGGACTCGGACAGCAGTCAACAGGACGGGCAAGCTCTGCTTGAGACAGTCAAGGATGCCTTGCAGATATGGAACCTCACACAGATGAGGTGCCCCAAGTCCCAGAATCCCACACCTGTAACAAAACTGTTGCCACAAGCTTGGCCTCCCCCACCCCTTAGCTGGGGTACCTCCCATCCTGTTCCTAACCCCTCAACCTGCTCCCACCTCACATTCCATTCCCATATTCTACAATTGAGAGGCCAACTCATGCAATCTCAGCAAAGAAGCTGTGGCTCCACTGTTCCACCTTCAGAAGGAAACGCAGATGGGTCAGACATCAAGGATGACGATCTAACAGTATTAAACAAGAACAAAACTAGAGCTCTTTTATGTGCCCTGTCTGTGGGTCACCTCTGTGGGCCACCACCACCCTTTCAGGTGATAGGTGGTGTGTTCCCTTGGAGACCAAACAACACAGCAGACAGAAGGCACACACGTGTCCCAACCCGTGCAGAAAGGGGCTCAGCTCACACCCAAGTTGCCTGGCTTGAGAATCCATAGGTTCAGCTACTAATAAATCATGAACACAGATTCCCAAGAGTTAAAGAAATATTTCTTTCCCAGACTTCAATAATAATCTCATTCTTGTTCGCTCTCACTTTGACATGATAAAGCTTGCAGCTGCTTCCCTAGGAGGCTGTTACCAAAAAAAATACCGTCTTGTACCCTCATCCCTTTCTCATTCTCTTCAGCAAATATACACTCAAAGGATAGTTTCCCATGTGTCTACATTACTTTCAGGCATGATCACTTATTCCTATTGAGAGAAAAAAAAATAGACAAACCAAATCGCTAGAGCAAAAAAATGAACAATGCCATTATTTTGACAAATTCTATTTTCTTAACAAAATATAATTAAATTATATTCTGGGTTTTGTCTAGGGAAAATAAATCTGCATCTTATGTCTTTAAGAATCTTTTAAAAACATGTCAAAATAAAAATTATCCTAATCCATTTCTTAGAAATCATCTTCAAACAAGGAGCATGGAAACACACACAGAAGCCCAGACCACAGCACATGAAGACAGAAAGTGCAGGAGGGTGGCAACTGGCTTCACAGAACAGAGTGCCTGTAGAGAGGTCCCAGGAGAAGGAAGCCTGGGGAGGCTCAGGGACGAGGCTCAGACACCGTGAGAGGAGGGGAGCTGGCGGGGAGGACACCGGAGGGCTTGGGTGAGCACCCGCGCAGCCGGGTTATGCTCCCCTCCTCAGGGTCAGCAGAGATGTCCCCAGGCACTGCTCACTCGCTGTGTTGGAACCTGAAGGCAGAGTGAACCACAGAAACCAGTCTTGAAACCACTGAGCATGGAGAAGACAATAAGGACTGAAAACAAGAGTCACTTTCTGAGAGGCTAAGAGTGTGAGTCTGAGGGGCTCTGGCGCCGTCTCAGCTCCATCACTTAGCACAGGTGCGTCATCGCAGGTGAGCTGCTCGAGGCCCCTGCACCTCAGTTTCCTCATCTGGAAGATGATGGCAACAGCAGGTTGAAATGGTGCCGGCACACAGCACACACTCGATAAATACCAGCTCCTCTTGGTACCTATGTCATGCAGTACTTTCAGGAAAGAGAAAGGATAACTAAAGTACACTGGATATAAATTCTTTAGAATAGTTTAACAATACTTGAGAAACCAAAGATACCCTGTTAAGCACAGCCCTCCACAATGGGTTATCAACAGAGTTTAAGTCAAAAGATCTGTGAAAAGGCTTGTCCAGCATGATGGCAAAGAGAGAGGAAGGCATGGCTTGGACATCACATAGACGTCGAAGACACTGCGAAGCCTTGCTGACAAATGGGAACAAGGAAGGAAGGGCAGGGAGGCGCTGTGCTGGCCGTGTGACCCCCTGGCTGGCTGTGGGGCCATCTCCTGAGATGGAGAAAACAGATGGTGAGATAGGTTTCGCAGCTGAGGGGGCAGTGGAGAAAGAGGCTCTCAGAGAGGACTTAGTGTTTGAGAAGCCGAATGACTGATGTCCAATTCTATATCTCAGACAACAAACTGAAGAACAGAATCTGGAATTTCTCAGAAGGAGATGCAGGTGGAAGACATAAATTTGAGAATCGTCAGCGTACAGGTAGATCTGGCACCTGCCAACCTAGAGAGATGATCTAGAATTCAGGGGCACGCATGGGGCCCTCCAACACTGAAAGACCAGGAGAAAAAAGGCAGAGCCAGCAAAGAAGGGTAGAAAGCAGAGACCAGAAAGGTAGGAGGAAGATCAAGAGAGCCTGGAGTCCTGGGAAGCTTCCAAGAGAGCGGGAACAATAAAGTGGCCTACAGGTTCAGCAACATGGCATCATTGGGAACATGACTACCTCAGTGGAGTGGTGGGGAAAGAAGCCCCACTGAAGCAGGCTGACAAGTTAGAGGAAATTAAAATGAATGAATGATATTTAAAATAGTGGGAGGCGAGGAAATTAAGACCACAAGAACAGACCATTTTCAGTTAAGTTTTACCAACCCACACAAGCAGGTAACTGTAATAAAGCCTTACCAGTGCAAGCAGTCTGTTCAGTGTACAGCGAAGAGCCTGGGGTGGGAAGTGGGGCGTGCAGAGGGCAGAGGATCAGAAAAAGCTTCTCGGTGAAAAAGTAACAAGATCCAAGAACCCAGGAAACACTGTTCTCAAGTGGACGTATTCCTATAAGGAAATGAATCCCACCAAGCATGGACAAATGCCTGTCCACTCTCAAGTGAAGAAAATTTCATTAAATAAAGAATAAGTGACTAACTTGGATGACATCAATAATAACTGTAAAAAATTGTTTTCCTGGAAAAAAAAAAAACCTTCCCAAGTGTTTCAGTTGTGAAATCAGCCGACGACTACATCTGATGTCTGCAATCTAGTTATCCCGTGGCCAGAAAGAAGAGTAAAATCCCACCACAGCCCTTCACTAGAGTCTTCAGGGTATCTGTGTGTCAGGGCAGGCACAAGGGGACTGTGCGCCTTGTGTGGAAGGGCAGTGAAGACAAGGAAAATGAGCAATGGACAGAGATGACCAAAATGTCATCCTTCCTGAAAAGGAAAAAAGATAAAAGTCTTTGGAGGTTGCCTTTCATGATTCCCTTAAAGAAAAATGCAGCTCCATAATCATTTACTCAAAATGAGTAAATCATTGCAGTACTCAGCTGCAGTGAATAATCCTTGCAGCTTAGGTAGGTTTTGAAATTCAGAGTTTCTGAAATTTTAGATGCTGAAAACAGCAGACATCATCAATACATGACAACCCCAGCAGAGTCCAGGTAACGCCTATAATAAAATATAAATATTTCTGCAGCTGATATGATAGGGTGGTGACAATAAAAAGCCTCACATCAGTTCAGGTCTTGCCTGAAAAATCTTTTCCTTTTCAGAACCCTGAGATTTCACAACTCTGGATTAAGGACTGAGAAATCACACATACCACAAGTTTTAAGAAAATAAAGATATGTTGAAGGAGAGTGGCAGAACTCTGGGGTCCAATTCCAGCTGTCCTCCATACGAGCTGTATGAACCAAGGCAAAGCAGTTAACGTCCATAAACCTTAGCTTTCTGACCTGTAAAATGGGAATGATAGTATCTACCCCTAAGTCTGCTGCAGACATCCATGAGAAACTGCGGTTGGAAGGCAGCTGGAACCAAGTCTGGCCCTGGGCAGTGGGTGACTAACCACGGCAGTCTGCCCGTGACCTCTCCAATTCTAGCACAGGGAGCCTCATGCGCTGGGAAACCAGGATGGCTGGTCACCCTACTTGGCAGGCGCCCAGTAAACAGGAACTATTCTAACATCAAGAACAGAAAGTAGCACAGGGAACTATAGTTAGTATCTTTTTTTTCCCATATATATTCCAAGATATATTCAGTATCTTATAATAAATCATAATGGAAAATAAATGAAAAAGTATTATATGTGTGGATAACTGAACCACTGTGTTGTACACCAGAAACTAATACAACATTATAAATCAACTGTACTTCAATTTTTTAAAAAACATAGAAATGAAAAATAAAATTACAAAATGGAAAAACCACATGAAATAGTTTCAGTGGTGAAATATGCATGCCACTGGGAATTTTTATCACCTCTCTGGTGGTAGAAAGAATTCTAAAGCAGCAGTCCCTGGTGTGTACACCCTGGACGACACCCTCACATGGAGATGAGCCCTCTCCAGAGGTGCAAAGTCAGACTTGGAGCTACAGCAGATGCTCTCCTGCCGGCCGTGGAGACACGGGTGGCCATGTTGTGGAGAGGGCCACGAGGCAGGAGCCTGGGCAGCTCTCAGGGCTGAGGGCCTCAGTCCTACAACGGCAAGGAACTCATTTCTGTCAACAGAAATGAATGAGTCTGAGGGCCACCCCAGCCTCAGAAAAGCTCACAGTCCTTACTGCCATCCTGCTTCCCATCCTTGAGACCCTACACGGAGGACCCAGCCAGGACTGCAGACCTACAGACTGTGAGATAAGAAGTGGGTGCTGGGAACTACTAAGTCCATGGTAATTTGTTATGCAGAATCTAAAATATGTTTTCTAAGAGAGCATCCAGTTCAAAATTACAGGTGTGTGTGTGTGTATGAAGAACACAAGCATCTGTTTATAAACAGAAATTCCTTGCATAAAATCACCTTTTTAATATGAAAAATTCAAATCCAAATTAAGTTTCTTACACAACTGACACTTTCCATACATTGACTACAGAGGCATCAAATGGCACAATCACTTTGGAAAATCGTTCCAGGCAATTCCTACTAAAGCTAAACGCGTGCCCATCCTATGGCCCAGAAACCCGTCAAGAGGGCAGAGATCCACAAGAAGGCACACACACGAGTGTTACAGGCACGTCTCACAAAAACGGCCAGAAACTGGAAGCATTCCAATGCCCACCAGCAGAATGAACAGACCGTGGTGCCCTCCTCCAGGGGGAGACTGAAGGCCGCACGAGCGCGCACGCCCAGCACACAACAGGGCCGTCCCTCACAGACACCGCTGAGGGAGAGGAGCCAGACGCAGAGCCAAAGGAATGACTCCACGCACAGCAAGGTCACGCACAGGCGCGACTGGTCTGTGACGACACAAGCCAGAGTCTCAGTCACCTCGCAGTGGGGTGCAGGGCCTGCGAAGGGATCCCGGGAATGCCCTGCACCCCAATCTGGCTTATGGTTACACCTCAGATCGCATATGCAAATAATCACTGGGGTGTATGCTTAAAGTTAATGCACTTTTACCACATGCTAGCCACAGGACTGGAAAAGGTCAGTTTTCATTCCAATCCCAAAGAGAGGTAATGCCAAAATATGCTCAAACTACCGCACAATTGCACTCATCTCACATGCTAGTAAAGTAATACTCAAAATTCTCCAAGCCAGGCTTCAGCAATATGTGAACCGTGAATTTCCAGATGTTCAAGCTGGTTTTAGAAAAGGCAAAGGAACCAGAGATCAAATTGCCAACATCTGCTGTTATTAATGGCTGAGTAATACTCCATTGTATATATATACCACATCTTTATCCATTCCTCTGTCAGTGGACATTTAGGTGGCTTCCATGTCTTGTAAACAGTGCTGCAGTGAACACTGGGGTGCATGTATCCTTTCAGATCACGTTTTTCTCCAGATATATGCCCATGAGTGGGATTGCAGGGTCATATGGAGAAGGCAATGGCACTCCACTCCAGTACTCTTGCCTGGAAAATCCATGGACGGAGGAGCCTGGTAGGCTGCAGTCCATGGGGTCGCTAAGAGTCGGACACGACTGAACGACTTCACTTTCACTTTTCACTTTCATGCATTGGAAAAGGAAATGGCAACCCACTCCAGTGTTCTTGCCTGGAGAATCTCAGGGACGGGGGAGCCTGGTGGGCTGCCGTCTATGGGGTTGCACAGAGTCGGACACAACTGAAGCGACTTAGCAGCAGTAGCAGCAGCAGCTGGATCATGGAAAAAGCAAGAGAATTCCAGAAAAACATCTATTCCTACTTTATTGACCATGCTAAAGCCTTTGACTGTGTGGACCACGATAAACTGTGGAAAATTCTGAAAGAGATATGAATACCAGACCACCTGACTTGCTTCTTGAGAAACCTGTATACAGGTCAGGAAGCAATAGTTAGAACTGAACATGGAAAAACAGACTGGTTCCAAGGAGTACTGGAAAGGAGTACGTCAAGGCTGTATATCGTCACCCTGCTTGTTTAACTTATATGCAGAGTACATCATGAGAAATGCTGGGCTGGAGGAAGCACAAGCTGGAATCAAGACTGCCAGGAGAAATATCAATAACCTCAGATACGGAGATGACACCACCCTTATGGCAGAAAGTGAAGAAGAACTAAAGAGCTTCTGGATCAAAGTGAAAGACGAGGGTGAAAAAGTTGGCTTAAAGCTCAATATTCAGAAAACGAAGATCATGGCATCTGGTCCCATCACTTCATGGCAAACAGATGGGGAAACAGTGGAAACAGTGTCAGACTCTATTTTGGGGGGCTCCAAAATCACTGCAGATGGTGATTGCAGCCATGAAATTAAAAGACGCCTGATCCTTGGAAGGAAAGTTATGACCAACTTAGATAGCATATTGGAAAGCAAAGACATTACTTTGCTAACAAAGGTCCGTCTAGTCAAGGCTATGGTTTTTCCAGTGGTCATGCATGGATGTGAGAGCTGGACTATAAAGAAAGCTGAGCGCTGAAGAATTGATGCTTTTGAACTGTGGTGTTGGAGAAGACTCTTGAGAGTCCCTTGGACTGCAAGGAGATCCAACCAGTCCCAGGTGTTCATCGGAGGGACTGATGTTGAAGCTGAAACTCCAATACTTTGGCCACCTGATGCAGAGAGCCGACTCATTTGAAAAGACCCTGATGCTGGGAAAGATTGAGGGCAAGAGGAGAAGGGGATGACAGAGGATGAGATGGTTGGATGGCATCACTGACACAATGGATATGGGTTTGGGTAGATTCGGGTTTGGGTAGACTCTGGGAGTTGATGATAGACAGGGAGGCCTGGCCTGCTGCGGTTCATGGGGTCGCAAAGAGTTGGACACGACTGAGCAACTGAACTGAACTGACCCTTCAAAAATATTCTTTCCCTTTAGAACTACCCAAAACCACCTAATGACAATATAAGGTGGATTCCTCATAAGAAACTAGTGGACAGGGCAGCATGAATATGGTTAACAGGCTATGTAAGTACACTTCTTTCAAGCACACTGCTCACTAAATGCTGGTTGAAGGAATTTCAAAGATAATGACCACATTTATGTTTATCAGAAGCCCAAAGGAGTCTATACACAGGTATACATAGCATAATGTCCTCAATATACTATAGCCAGCAGATGTGAAAACTCGTGGCTCTTGTCCTATTAATTACTCCCTTCATTTCCGTCCAGTTAGTTTTTTTATCTACCTCCGACATGAGAATACACGCTAGGTGTGAGGCCACCACCAAGCACGCAGATGTGAACTGTGCATGACCGAGACAGCACCATGTCCATGGTCAGCACGGCCCATCTGACCCCAGGGCAGGGACTTTGCCTGGATAAAGGTGACCATAAGGCTCAGAGCGTGACAGACAGGTTAGGAGCATCTCATCCAATCTCACACCGGGTCAGAACGCCACTCTGGGGTCCCTGCCGAGGGGCCCCACCAACCACGGCAAAAGAATGAGGGATGCTGGAGAGGTTACACAGGCCACCGGGAATAGGGTCTCCCTGGGAACACACACAGAAGACAGGGTTCAAGTCTGAGAAGTCTCCCCTGGCAGCAAGTCTGAGGACCTGGGGTCCATGCCGGGCAGGGCTTACAAACACCACCCGTGACCAGACCGAAAGCAAAATAGAAGCCCGCTCACCTCGCTATTGTGGCCCCGCAGGTTGAAGTTGATTCTCTGTGGAGTGTTTCTGTCCCGGCGGCAGTGGCTGGAGGTGAAGGTCACCCCGACGACGCCGCGCCCGTTGCCCGTGGCCAGCCAGCCCTCCTCATAGTAGCGCCTGCGGCACACGGGCTTCTCCTTCTCACTCTTGGGGACGCGGCCCTTCCAGGACAGGCAGAGGATGTTGGAGTCGCTGCACAGGACAGGCCCATGCTCCACCGCTGCATACATACTTTTTTTGGAAGAACCGTTTTACTTAAAGAGCAAGGCTGAATGCCGAAAAATTTAAACCAATTGCTCTCACTGACTGGTGTTACTTCTGTTGTTGGCTTGTGCTGTTTTGCCCGACCCCCTTTAATTGAAACTGACCTCGTTCTAATTAAAAGGTCAGTATTTTATAAAGCTCCACCAAATGCATAGTGAAAAATTCCTCTATAAAAGATGATGGCAGTCTGCTAAGAAAAGATAATGCTTAAAAAAAAACGTGGGGTCCATTTTTATTTTCAAGTCCTTAGAGGAAGAGCCGGGTGACCCTTTGGAGAAAGAGCATCATCGACAAGTGGTGATAAAGAAACTGAGTGTTCTTTTCACTTGGTTCTTCTTATTCAGCCTGAGATTCCAGTTTAGTGTAATGTGATTCCAGACACAAAGGGCTGCAAATACACAGATTTCAAGTAACTTAAGGCTTTAAGAATCCCTCGAGCTGGAGTGTCCCCTTCAAAAGTTCAGATACAGAGGCAGAACACACGGGATCATCTTCCTTCTGAAGCCACCCTTGGGCTTGCTTTCTCAGCTACACCAATTTCTGCTGCTAAAGCTGAAGAAGATTGCATAAAGGGAAAAAAAGGCACACAAACTGTGCAAAACAGACTGGAGTTTGTGCAGACAGCAGTCCAAATTTTAGGAGGAAAAAAAAACTCTTTCCTCGCTGTTCAGAGCCAGAAACCTCCAACTTCAGAGCCTAACCGGGCTTCCCAGCAGGTGGCTGTGTCCCCAGGGAGGGCCGCGACACAGGCTGACGCAGCCCTGGGGGCCATAGAGGCAAGCGAGGAAGCCCCTGCCCCTAGCAGAGCCAGGAGGTTCCAGGGCTCAACAGGAACGTGGGCCTCCAGCAAATCTAAACACACGTGCTGACAAAGGGCAGCCCAGCTGGGCTACAGGTCTCCGTACTCCCTCCCCTAGTCACTCCTCCCCTTTCTGCTCCTAAGGATGACGTGTTTTTCCATCCTGAAAGGAAAAAACTAATCCCAGAATTAAGTCCATAAATTGGTCCCCCTCTTACATGCAAGTATGCCTGGACTCAACACAGGAGAGAACCCCTTAAAGTGGAAACATAGGCAAGAGTCGGGTTCTTTTCTCACTGTCTCCCTGAAGAGTGACTGTGCTGTCTGAAGGGCACTCTCCTGACCACCTTCAAAGACCGTCTCCAAATGCCCCGGGTACAGTCCAAGGAAAGAAGCTTTACAAGGATGTGCCTTGATAATTATTTTGTGATTAGCAGTTTCAATTGCTACCTTAAGGAACTATCCTACAGATACAGGCAAGGAAAAGGGAAATAATAAATTTAAATTTCTGGACTTTTAAAAAGGCAAAGAAATCAGTTCATTGTTCAAACTTGCCCCATCACAACCTGGCTGGCTTTCCTCCAGTCCTAAGCACACAGTGAGAGCCACCCTTCAGTCCTGAATTTTAACGTCTGTCCAAATCACCAGACCCACTGAAAAATAAAGTGCAAAAAGCACGGCACACTCCCACCTGCAAGGCTTGAAATCACACTTCCCCCTCAGTCACCTTCTCATTTAGTTCCTTCTTTAAACTGGAGAGGTATTTTTGAGGCTTGATCTGTGCAAGCTTTTTTTTCTCTTCTTTTTGCAAACTTTCTTTACCCGTGAAGACCATATGGAAAACTGGCCATTAGTGATGTATTTCTCTCCCCGGGCTCCCAAGCCCAGTGGTGTCAAGTTGCTCCATCTGATTCTTAAATTAATTTTCATCAGTTGTAAAACTCTTCAAGAGAGCACAAGAATGAGCCTCTCTTCTCGTGTAAATGTGTATGTATAGAAAGAAAGTTTTAAATATACATAGACACACACTCTTCAAACGGCACACAAAACGTCTGTTTTCCCAGTTGTTTCATGAACCATCAGATTAATCACAGCTTGAAGGCCCTGGAGTCTGACAAATCTGTAAGACAAAATGGGACACACAGAAAAAGAATTTAAAATCCTGAAGAATAAAGGTTTTAACACACTTTTACTAGTAAACAGATAAACATAATACAATAACATAATAATCGCTGTAACTGAAATCAGAGACCCCTCTGGACACACATGTTTACCAAATGGAGCTACACACTGGTAAGATTTCAATAGTAAAAGAGCACTCCACGCCGACTCACAGGCAACACGCACCGTAAGGAGCTGGATGCCATGTGCCATTTACTAAGCTTGCCAGTGGCTGCGCAGAGTGAGTGAAACAACACTGCACTGTCCCTTCTGAGACTGGGAGCCCTGAATGTGCGCACTTCCCGGCCAGAGGTCACCATCTTGAGCTAAGCGACATCCTCAAAAAGGAGATGGAAGAGGCTCCAGCAAGTATCTGAAGGGATGTTTTCACTTTCAGTAAAAGCTCTTCCCTGAAGACACAAGGCAGCGAGAGCCTTTAAAACTCTCCATTCATGACTGCCAGCAGGTCACAGAGCAAAGCCCAGCTGTCGGCTTTTACGTTGTCTACTAGCAATAAAGTTTCAGAGAATCTATCTCCAGCAAACCCATTCCTTCCTGCTGCCTTTGGTCCGGCTCCACATCACATCCACAGAAACACTGGACGACTTGCTCCCTAACTTCCCCCCTCCGTCCCACCTTCCAGAGAACCCTCAGAGTGATCTTTCTAAAACTCAAGGCTGCTCAAAGAGCCTGGACTGTCCTCTCACCTCCCCGGCACCAGGCCACCCCCAGAGAGCTAGCTGAAATGGACAGCCCAGCCCTACCTCACCCCCATACCTGACACTGGACCTGGATATCTGCATCTTTAACAAGTTCCCAAGAGACGCTGACGCTGCTGGTCTGGAACCAGCTCTCAGAGCCACTGGCCTATGAGATCAAGTGCCAGCAGGACCCTTCGCGATCTGATGGCACGTGTCCTCCTCTGTTACAGCCCCCGCACCCGGCCTGTGTTCAGCCCTCACCCTCTGGCCAATCCCTAGACTGCGTCCCCTCTCCTTCTTGTTGCCATGGCCTGTGCTCCTTTCCCAAGCCAGGCCCACATCTCCTCTAACACCTACTACACAGCACCTTTCCTGGGAAGCTTCCCAGAGACCCCATGCTAACCCGCCAACAGCCTTCATCTCGCTTCATCCTGACTCTCTTCCCGGCACTCCCAGAGGCTGAGAACCTACGCTTTTCATCCCTGTCACAGAACTTAGCACAAACAAGTTACTCAATGGAAGTTTCTAAGAGGATGCAGGCCAAGGCAAGGCAGAAGCTACAAATAACTTCCTTGAGATACCCTAATTCAAATGAGTCACAGTACATATACTTCCTTTGTGTCTAAAATCAAAACAATTCAATTCTCTGAGGAAGCACTTGTACCTAAGGGGGAAAAAGTAAAAACAAATGCTATCAAATTCAAATGAATGCTATGTTCTTCCTCCAGAAATCCTAACACCATGGTACAATATTCCCTTAGTCCCTACCCCTGGCCTGTAGACGAGCACCAGAGAGGAAAAGCAAAAGCACCTTCTCAAGACCCAGCAATTACTAATGTTTAACCCACATTAAACACGACAATGTATACCATCCATTCCCTCACATCCTCCCCAGACAGGAGGTGGTCCATAACATCAAAATTACTTTCAAAATAACACTAAGACATTATAAATCTTCACTGCATCACAATTTCTTTCAATTGTGCAAAAGCAACAGCGGGGGCAACCGCCAGCCCAATGGCACAGACCAAGGCCCAGCATCAGCCGGTACCAGGGCTCGTCAGACCTTTTAACATGCCGTCCACGTTTAAGGATGTTCTTAATGCAGCAGTAAAAATGATTATTATTCAATCTCACCCCTTGAGGCCATGGTTGTTCAGCTCTCTGTTTCAAACAGTGAGCTCTCACACAGCCCTTGTGCAGACTGCAGCGCCATGGGGCAACTGAGGAGAAGCACTTGTGCTAGTCTAAGCTATGGGCTGAGCACACCGCCTTCTTCATGGAACACCATGTTTACTGGAAAGAATGACTGACAAATCATGGTCATTCAGGCTTGGGTCTTTGGCAGACATTTTTCTTTAACATGAACAAACTGAGCTGTCACTGATGGTATTTGTTGCCAATAATAAAAGTAGAGTTTTCAAGTTAAAATTAAAATTGTGGGAAAAACAGCATCTATCATCATGTGCTTGATAGAATGCCAAGATTTAAAGACACTCTGCAAGCAAAAGAAGGTGGTATTGATAAAGGTTAACTTTTGATAGCAGACTTCATATTTCATAGTGTGTCAGTATTTGGAATATTCACATAGCTTAAAGCAACATTTTTCAAATGACCAATGCATATTGATAACAATTATGCTTTACAGAATCATTCAAAGTGCAAAAAAGAGAAATGGATTTTAGTATAAACAAGTACGAAAAAGTCACTAATACATTTATTTTTTATTTTTATTTTTTTTGCAATAATGTCTCAACTTTTATTGACCTCCTGCCCCCCAGGGGACCCTGCTTCTGCTGCCTCAGTGCCTCAGAACTTTGGTGTCTGAGGTCTCAGACACCACTTTGCCATCCACGAGCCTGAGGGTGGTGGTCTTCTGGATGCTTTGCCTGGAGGTGCTGCTGTCCAGAGCGTCACCAAGACTGAAATCCTCCCCATCTTCCAGCAGACGGCGGTAGGTATTGATCTCAGCCTCCAGCTTGACCTTGACATTCAGCAGGGCCTCGTACTCCTGGGTCTGGCGTTGCCCCTCTGCCCGGGTCTGGGCCAGCTCTGACTCCAGGTGCAGGAGGACTCCGTTGAGCTGCTCCATCTGCATGGCGTAGCGGGCCTCCACTTCCCTCAGGCTGTTCTCCAAGCTGGCCTTCAGATTTCTCATGGAGTCCAGGTCGATCTCCAGGGACTGCACGGTGCGCCTCAGCTCTGTGAGGGTCATCTCAGCAGCTCCTATCTCCGCGGTCTGCGAGGTGACCACTGCGGTGCTCTCCTCAATCTGCCGGGACCAGCACTTGTTCAGCTCCTCTCGGTTCTTCTGAGCCAGCTCGTCATACTGGGCCCGGATGTCTGCCATGATCTTGCTAAGGTCCTGAGGTTTGGGGGCATCCAACTCCACGGTCAGCCCAGAGTTGGCAATTTGGTTTTGTAGACCCTTTTCTTCCTCCTCATGGTTCTTCTTCATGAAGAGCAGCTCCTCGAGAACCTCGATCTCAGTCTCCAGCTGCAGCCGGGTGACACTGGTGTCATCGATGACCTTGCGGAGCCCATGTGTGTCACTCTCCACAGACTGGCACATGGCCAGTTCCATCTCATACTTGACTCTGAAGTCATCAGCAGCAAGACGGGCATTGTCAATCTGCAGAACAATGCGGGCGCTGTCCACAGAATTTGCAAAAATCTGAGCCCTCAGGTCCTCAATGATCTTCAGGCAGTGTCCCCAGTCTTTGACCTGGGGTCCCTTCTTCTCCAGGTGTTCCCGGATTTTGCTCTCCAGTCTCCGGTTATCCGCCTCCAGGCTCACCTTCTCCAGGTAGGAGGCCAGGCAGTCATTCAGGTCTTGCATGGTCTCCTTCTCGCCCTGGATGCCCCCTACACCCACCAGACCCCTGGCCATCCCGGCGCCCAGGTTCCTGGACCCCCAGCCGCCCCGGACACTGGTGGTGCAGGACACGGAGATCTGGGAGCCCGAGCCCCCGGCGCCTGCATAGACGCTGGCCACGCTGCTGGCCAGTCAGACCCGGTGGCCCGATGACTGCACGGAGCCCAGGGACCGGTAGTTGGAGAAGGTGGATTGGGCGCTGAAGCTCATGATGTTTGTTCTCGAGGAAAGAGTGAGGCCAGGACTCTAGGTGCTGGGCCCACTAATACATTTAAAATTCCACATTGGTACTAACCTTTAAGAAACTACCACTTGTTGAGTTCTAGTGGAGTAACAAAAATATCCATGATTAGCTGAGAAGACTATTAAAATACTCTTCCCTTTTCCAACCACATATCTATGTGAGGTCAGATTTTCTTTAGACATTACAACAAAACAGCATATTGCAACAGATTGAATACAGATGCAGATATGGGAATATAACTATCTTTTCAGTATGTTTAGACCATTTCTGCTTTATTGACTATGCCAAAGCCTTTGACTGTGTGGATCACAATAAACTGTGGAAAATTCTGAGAGATGGGAATACCAGACCACCTGACCTGCCTCTTGAGAAATCTGTGTGCAGGTCAGGAAGCAACAGTTAGAACTGGACATGGAACAACAGACTGGTTCCAAGTAGGAAAAGGAGTACGTTAAGGCTGTATATTGTCACCCTGTTTATTTATCTTCTATGCAGAGTACATCATGAGAAATGCTGGGCTGGAAGAAGCACAAGCTGGAATCAAGATTGCCAGGAGAAATATCAGTAACCTCAGATATGCAGATGACACCACCCTTATGGCAGAAAGTGAAGAGGAACTAAAAAGCCTCTTGATGAAAGTGAAAGAGCAGAGTGAAAAACTTGGCTTAAAGCTCAATATTCAGAAAATGAAGATCACGGCATCTGGTCCCATCACTTCATGGGAAATAGATGGGGAATCAGTGGAAAGTGTCAGACTTTATTTTGGGGGGCTCCAAAATCACTGCAGATGGTGACTGCAGCCATGAAATTAAAAGACGCTTGATCCTTGGAAGGAAAGTTATGACCAATCTAGACAGCATATTCAAAAGCAGAGGCATTACTTTGCTAACAAAGGTCCATCTAGTCAAGGCTATGGTTTTTCCAGTGGTCATGTATGGATGTGAGTTGGACTGTAAAGTAAGCTGAGCGCTGAACAATTGATGCTTTTGAACTGTGGTGTTGGAGAAGACTCTTGAGAGTCCCTTGGACTGCAAGGAGATCAGCCCTGGGATTTCTTTGGAAGGAATGATGCTAAAGCTGAAACTCCAGTACTTTGGCCACCTCATGCGAAGAGTTGACTTATTGAAAAAGACTCTGATGCTGGGAGGGATTGGGGACAGGAGGAGAAGGGAACGACAGAGGATGAGATGGCTGGATGGCATCACCGACTTGATGGACGTGAGTTTGGGTGAACTCTGGGAGTTGGTGATGGACAGGGAGGCCTGGCGTGCTGCAATTCATGGGGTCACAAAGAGTCAGACACGACTGAGTGACTGAACTGAACTGAGACACTGAAGATATTGTACCAAAATGTGAAATATTGCTACTCTTCTCAGTAAAGTTTTCAGTTAGAAAGTACAGCTATTCTTTCATAGAAAATAGATTATTTATAATTTTTAGGTTTGTTTTTAAATGAGCTAGTAAATTTTTTTATTTCTGTTTTAGTTTCTAATATCGTAAATCAGCAGCTCACACCCACATTGGAGGAGTATTCTTGCCTGGAGAATCCCATAGACAGAGGAACCTGGCAGGCTATGGTCCATGGGGTTGCAGAGTCGGATACGACTAAAGCAAATGAGCACCAAAATCCACATACTCAAAGCTCTTTTTGGACTTCAAAAATTTTTGAGATACAAAGGGGCCCTAAAACCAAAAAGGTTAAAAATCACTGACATCCCAACTCTCCAGAATGGAAGCCTTAAATAACTATTGAAATAAAGTGTCAGTATGTAGGATAAATTTCCATAGTAAAAGCACAGATCAAAGTGTTTCATTTTGTGTATGTTGCTATGGTTTTAAACCAAACTTTTAAAATTAAAAGTTCCATATATGCTAGACAAATAAGGCAGCTATTTTAAAGAAAAATGGCATGCAGCTTTATTATTTCTCAAACGGATAGTGGATATCAAAATCTAACAACAAAAGAACACAATTATAGTCTCCTAATTACTGAAAGCAGGTGCCTATCTTTTATTTTTTAACTCTTTGCTGTTCTTAACTCCATGTAGTTCTTTAGTTTTGGTTTCATTGCTGCTCAGGCTTTTCTGTAGTTGCAGCAAGCAGGGTTTGCTCTCCAGTGAGCCAGCTTCCCGCTGTGGCGGCTTCTCTTGTTACGGGGCCCAGGCTCTAGGGCTGGAGGCTTCAGGTGCTGCAGCTCCTGGGCTCCAGAGCACCGGCTCAGTAGCGGCGGCACACGGGCTTAGTTGCTCCATAGCATGTGGGATCAAGCCCATGTCCCCTGCACTGGCAGGTGGATTCTTTACTACTGAGCCACAGGGAAGCTCAGCTTTTCAGCTGCTAAGCTGTGTCCGACTCCTTGCAACCCCATGACCTGCAAGGCCCAGGCTGGCGCCAGTCTTAGTGCTACCATTAACAGAAACAGGCGATGTGGGATGCTCCCCTTCTTTCTGTCTTATTTTCTCAGGAGAAAATAAGGATATAACTGATCAGTTTCTAGGGGAAGCTGATTTTCAAATCAGCACTAGTAAAAGGGTTTGGTATAAAAAGGTTAAAAGGCAACTATTCAACTGAAAGCAGTGACTTGAAACAAATATTTGCACATGTACATCCATGTTCAAAGCAGCACTATTCACAAAAGCTTGAAGGTGGAGGCAACCCGAGTGTCCTCAGACAGATGCGTGAGTAAACAAGATGTGGAAACACATACAATGTTATTCAGCCTTAAAAAGAAATTGTGTCTGAAACATGCTACAACATGGATGAAACTTGAAGACATTACGCCAAGTGAAATAAACCAGACACATAAGGGCAAATATATATAAGTATGATTCCACTTATATGAAGAATCTAGAGCAGTCAATTTCAGAGACAGAGTAGAATGGTGGCTGCAAGGGGCTGGGAGAGGGGAGATTGGGGAGTTCTTAATTAATGGGTACAGACTTTCAGTTTGAGATGAAGAAAAATTTCTGGACCTGGCCAGTGGTAATGGTTGCATAAAAATGTGCATGTACTTCTATTAAGGTCATTGTCGTTGGACTGTACAGGTAAAAATGATTAACATGATAGATTCGTTATGTATTAATATATCTCACCTCGTTTTTTAAAATCAGGTGAGAAAAACAACTATTCATACAAAGTTTTTCAGTAATAGATTGCATAGTTTTAGCATTATGATGTTTCTACTTTAAAACTATTAATACAGGCCCATGAGCCACCCCTGAATCTTTCATTAGACATAAACAATGCTAACATCTGAATTCTGGCCCAAACATGCTTTTGTTAACTGCAGCTTATTTTTAAACTATTCCTATATTAAATCACTGAAAAATCTATTCCTGCTTTTAGGAGATTACAATCTAAGAGCAAATAATACATGTGCCTGATTGAATTAACAATCTGACAACCATCTCCTAGGAGACAGTAAACTTGTAAGATGCTTCACACTCTAACTTTCCACACCATCCAGTTCTAATGATAAATCAGGAGTCCCAGAATTTGGGAAAGTACAACTTACGGATAGAACTGTACATCATTTAAAAAAAAATCCTATACTAATTATAGGCACTTCTGGATTAACTGACCAACAAACCTTAACTGAACACCTACCACCCAGGAGGCCCCATGCTACACACGCTGCCCCACCTGTCTCCAGTCAGAGACTCTATTTTCTAACTAGAATTATCTCACTACGGTTTATTCTGGTTTATCTGATTCCTACTTTCCACCAACAAGGATAAAATTTACTATGGGGGGGGGATTAAAAACACATTTTTCAGTTATTTTTTAAATCATCCGAATTAATGTTAAACATCAGAGATAATATAAATTGGGGAAGATGTTTTTCATTTAGACAATTTTGATAGAAATGGATTCATTAAAAGCTATAAGGCTGTCATGACTCTGGAAAACTGCTGGTGTTAGCTAGTACTACTGAAGACGTGAATGCTCTGCAAGCAGCAATTCCTCTCCTGAATATGTGCACCAGACAGATCCTTCAAACTCTCCAGGGAATAAATAAACAGCCATTTATAGCAGCAGCGGCATTTACATTAGCCAGACACTGAAACAAACCTAAATGGATCGTGTGTGGTATACTCAAACAACAGAATTCTATACAGCAATGTAAATAAGCACTACACAGAAGAGGAGGGAATTTCACAGGCACAATGCTGAACAGAAGGACCTTATGAAAGAATACTTACAACATGAATTCATTTACATAAAGTTCAAAACAGCCAAACTAATTTATCACTTAAGACTGCATAAGTACAAGTAAAATTTTTAAAGCAAGGCAAATACAAAGCAGTAGACTAGTTACCAGAAAAGGAGAGGGGGCTGGAAACTGCGATTAGGGAAGGGCACAGGCATGGTCTGGCAGGTGCACAATAGCCAGACAGTCCAGGTCTGGATCGGGGCTGCAGTTTGGGGGTGTTCCCTCTGTCATTGTTCTTTACGACCTCTGTGTCTGACGTATTTTTCTACATGGATGGTATATCTGACAATAAACAGATTTAACACCTGTGAACTGTATTAGGCATCAGTCCTCTGAAGCTTTTAGATAAAGGGGATGACAAGATGGTGGAGGAGCAGGTGGGCGTGGAGTACTTCTCTCTCCACAGATGCATCAGGAATACATGTTCAGAGCTCTTCAGAGCTAAGGATCTCGCCGAGCACCAGCTGAGAGTGGGCAGGAGTCCCTGAGCACCAGAAAGGCTCAATAGGATGGGGATTTTAGACAATTCAATTATTAAGGAGTTTTTTTTAGTTATAATGAGTATTCTCTCAATCTAGAAAATCCCAATAAAGAATAAAAAAATGCTATTCTAGTTCTCAAGCTAAGAAAGTGTCCACAAAGAAAATACATACTAACAGTAACAAATGGAGATAAGAAATTTGCAGAATAAAGCTCTATTTCTTTAAAGTATAAAATTTTAAGACAGGAGTTAAGCAGAAGATTGAAATGAGAAGCAAAAAGTAGATTTGGGGAAAAAACATACAGATGTTGCTAGATGAATCCCAAATAGAAAGATAAAATTAACAAAGCAGAAACTTTTGAATGAAATATTCCAAACAAGCTAAAGTTGAAGCTTGTGATTATAAACTTGTTTGTGGGTCTGAGAAAAGAAGAGGAGAGGAAAAAAAATGAGTTTTCCTGACTGGTGATATAAATTAAACACACCCCAATTTCTAGAAAAGAACCTCTTGATAAATGTGAAAAAGGAGAGTAAAAAAGCTGGCTTAAAACTCAACATTCAAAAAACAAAGATCATGGCATCTGGCCCCATCATTTCACAGTAAATTGATGAGGGAAAAATGGAAACAGTGACAGATTTTATTTTCTTGGGCTCCAAAATCACTGCAGACAGTGACTGCAGTCATAAAAGACGCTTGCTCCCTGGAAGAAAAGCTATGACAAACCTAGACAGCATATTAAAAAAGCAGAGACATTCCTTTGCCCACAGAGGTCTGTACAGACAAAGTTATGGTTTTTCCAGTAGCCATGTCTGGATGTGAGAGTTGGACTATAAAGCTGAGAGCCGAAGAATTGATGCTTTTGAACTGTGGTGCTGGAGAAGACTCGAGAGTCCCTTGGACAGCAAGGAGATCAAACCAGTCAGTCCTAAAGGAAATCAGTCCTGAATATTCATTGGAAGGACTGATGCTGAAGCTGAAGCTCCAATACTTTGTCCACCTGATGCGAAGAACTGACTCCTTGGGAAAGACCCTGATGCTGGGAAAGATAAAAGGGAGAAGAAGAGGACAACAGAGGATGAGATGATTGGATGGCATCATCGACTCAATGGATATGAGTCTGAGCAAGCTCCGGGAGATAGTGAAGGACAGGGAAGCCTGTCCTGCTACAGTCCACGGGGTCACAAAGAGTCAAACAGGACTGAACAACAATAAATTTCTACTCCCTGGATGGCAGCTCTGCTGCCTCAGCTGCCTGCTGCCTCGGACCTGGCTCCAGGCAGGGTGGAGGGCGGGTGGCTTCCTCCACCCCAGGGCTCCTAGGCTGTCACCTTTCCACAGACAGCAATGGAGCCTGAACTCCACATTTTTTTAACTACAGTGACCTGCCTCTAATTACAGTCACTCTTCTCCCTGGGGAATTTTCCACAACCCACAAGTATCAAAGGAGCCCAAGGCAGTTCTAACTGGTTACTAATTAGTTTCAATAGTTGCCTTGAGTTTAGTTCAAATTTGCCTTCCAACACTGCTTTTAAGGTAAACTCTCAGATGAACCTAAAGAATGATACATTTAGTGAAGTAAGTGAGAAAGAGAAAAACCAACACGGTATACATTATCACCTATCAGTTCAGTTCAGTCGCTCAGTCGTGTCTGACTCTGGGACCCCATGAACCACAGCACGCCAGGCCTCCCTGTCCATCACCAACTACCAGAGTTCACCCAAACTCATATCCATTGAGTCAGTGATGCCATCCAACCATCTCATCCTCTGTCGTCCCCTTCTCCTCCTGCCTTCAATCTTTCCCAACATCAGGGTCTTTTCAAATGAGTCAGTGCTTTGCATTAGGTGGCCAAAATATTGGAGTTTCAGCTTCAACATCAGTCCTAATGAACACCCAGGACTGTTTTCCTTTAGGATGGACTGGTTGGATCTCCTTGCAGTCCAAGGGACCCTCAAGAGTCTTCTCCAACACCACAGTTCAAAAGCATCAATTCTTCAGCACTCAGCTTTCTTTATAGTCCAGCTCTCACATCCATACATGACCACTGGAAAAACCAGAGCCTTGACTAGACAGACCTTTGTTGGCAAAGTGATGTCTCTGCTTTTGAATATGCTATCTAGGTTGGTTATAACTTTCCTTCCAAGGAGTAAGCATCTTTTAATTTCATGGCTACAATTACTATCTGCAGTGATTTTAGAGCCCCCCAAAATTAAGTCAGCCACTGTTTCCACTGTTTCCCCATCTATTATCACCTATATGTGGAATCTAAAAAAAAAATGAATGTATATAACAAAACAGAAGCATATTCACAGTATAACTAACAGACCATTTACCAGTGGGGAGAGGGAAGGAGGAGGAACAAAACAGGGGTAGGGAATTGAGTGGTACAAATTCCTATCTATAAAACAGACAAGCAATAAGGATAACACAATGTACAGCACAGGGAAATACAGCCATTATATTATTATAACTTTATATGGAACATAATCTATAAAAATACTGAATCACTACGCTGTACACTTGAAGCTAATACAATATTATAAAACAACTATGCTTCATTTCTTTAAAAAAATCAATGGTAAACAGTCTGTGGGGCAGGAGGGGAGGGCTGGAGACAGGGGTACCTCGGCAGTCACTTGTCTCTTGGCTGCCGCATGAAAAACCTAGGGCACCACTGCAGAGACAGTGGGGTTCAGTAATGATTAAATTATTTTAAATTATTATTTTGCTGTTATTCTTTAGCTCTTAATTCTCAAAACATGCTAGTGAGATGATAACTAAAGACTTGAATGCACACTTGGGCCCAGGCTTATTCACAAGATGCAATCTTACATTTTCCTGTTGACTGTCCACTTCAGAGACATCTTCCACAGAAAAGCTGTCTTAGTCCAAACAGCACTAGCTCCTTTCGATACTCATAGTACACAGAAGCACCGCCCAGACTCACAGGGCAAGAGTCTTCCCTGCTCGTGGTACAGCTGTTTTTCTGTGTAATCCATCACACCTACTAAACCACAATTCTCTCTCACCTGCAGTACCCACCAGTAGTGCATTTAGTGAAGTGTTCAATAAAGTTTTAGGTACAGTGTAGCGCCCCAAACAGTCTTCTAAGAAAAAAAGAAGCAATAAATGCTGACTGAATGCTCTTCATAAACCCAGTCATTAACACCAACCATTCAAATCTGAGCCTTTTGCGAGCCTGAGGCACTGCAGCCCAGGCGAGTGAAAGAATTTGAGGAGAGGGCAGGGGTCCGAGGCTGTGTTCAGAGAACAGGGAAGAGAGACATTTTCGGGGAAGGTTACTCCTATTTACTTTCTGCGCTTGATTTCTACTGCCAGTTCTGAGAACATGAACCATCTGTACAGAGAAAGGAGGGCATGGAGACTGCAAGACAGACTGATTACAAGCTGAAAAGAGAGCAGGAGTTAGATACTTCGGAGGATGAACCCACACCTGAAACTTAGATGCTAAAATACTGAGGCACCATTTACAGGGCTCCCTGGTATCAAAAGTCAAGTGCCTTCACCAGAAAGGGAGAGCATCTCACTTATCAAAGTGACAAGGACCAAGAAACAATCATTCCTAGCGTCACGTGGATGCAGAGAAATGAGAGACAATTTGGTGATATAATTCAAAAGACTTAAAATGCGACAAACCATTTGATTCAGCAATTCTACTTCTGGAAATTTATCAAAGGAAAATAATCTTCTACAAAGATATAGCTATAAGGGTTTCCACCACAGCATTTTTATAAGAGAAAATTTTGAGTTAACTTCTATGTCCAAAATGGGATATTAGTTCAGTAAATGTTGGTAAAGACATAAGGCAGAGAAATATGCACCCACCAGTAACTATATTATAGATGACCAGGGAGTGACATGGTAACGTGCTCTCAACAGCAGAGGTAAAAAGTGAAATCACAGGTCACAGCTCTGTAGGGCCTGCCCACTACTATATAACTAGATCTTGAGTAAATTACAACAAACAAAATTTGTGCTGGACTTACAGGAAAGCATGAGAGATCTCTGAGGAAGGCATACATGGACGTGCGGGCGCAGACAGACAGACACACACACACACACAAATACAGGAGAAAGCTGGAGTTATCCAGCAAATGCAGACATAAGATACATATCTGTCCAGAATTGTCTGGACTGATGCTGATATAAACAGTGGAATCAAAATTAGGTGCCTAAATGTCCCAGTTTCCCTGGAACTGTGTCACTTTCAGCACTAAAGATCCCACATCGCAGGAAACCCCTCAGTCCTGGGCAAACCAAGCAGCTGGTCACACTCTCAGGTACTTGAACTCTGGCCCAGCCTCAAAGTGGAGAGACTGAACCTGAAGGACCAACATTCCGCAGGGCCCACAGCGGAGGTCAAAGCTGCCCCAAGGAAACTGGAACTGTAAGGGATGAAGTGTCAGAGGCTCAGAGTGAGCAAGTCTGAGAGAGAAAAGTCTCAGGGGGACCCACTTCAGTAACATTTACCTCCAGGAGCTCAGCAGGTCCTCACAATAAATCTTGAAGAAAAACGTCCTGGCTTCTCGCAGAGGAAGGGGAAAAGGAATCACCTGGAAATACAGCAGAGCACTCTGCTCTTCTTAACAAGGCTCACCCTCCTGAAAAACTATTTAACCAGGGCCTAACCAATCAGGATTTTCTAAGAGCAGAAGTGACCTGGGAGCAGAGACAGACCCAATTCCAGACCACCCTGGCCAACCTGCTCCACCTAAGCAGAGGGTAGGGGAACAGAGAAAAATACTTGAAGAAGGTCCAGAGGTTAACGGCCCACACAGACAGACCCAGAGTCCTGGGGATGTCACGGACAGCACAGGCGTTACGGGTAACGACACTCCATTATAGACCTGACAGGTGCTAAGAATCAGTCTTAAATGCTGTCACCACGAAACAGAAATGCCAATTATGAGAGGTGATGGAGGTGTTAAGTCACACATTCTGCAATATGTAAGTGTATCACATCATCCCTATACACCTTAAACTTATACAACGTTATGTCAATTACGTTGGAAGAAAAAATAAAGAAATGCAGGAAAAGGGCAGGGGAAGGGGAACAGGGAAACTTGGAAGTGACAGAACTGCTCCGCGTGTGGATATGACGGTGGTTATACAACGCTATGCTTCTCAAGATGCACAGAGCTATACACTAAACAGGTGAATTTACTGTATATAAATTGTATCTTACTTTTGAAAACCAGTGTCTGGCACAGAGTAAATGCTACACAGTGTTAGTGATGATTATTAATGTTGCTGCTGCTGCTAAGTCACTTCAGTCGTGTCCAACTCTGTGTGACCCCATAGACGGCAGCCCACCAGGCTCCCCTGTCCCTGGGATTCTCCAGGCAAGAACACTGGAGTGGGCCGCCATTTCCTTCTCCAATGTATGAAAGTGAAAAGTGAAAGTGAAGTCGCTCAGCCGTGTCTGACCCTCAGCGACCCCATGGACTGCAGCCCACCAGACTCCTCCATCCATGGGATTTGCCAGGCAAGAGTACTAGAGTGGGGTGCCATTGCCTTCTCCAATTAATGTTGCTACTGTTACGTATCAGGCACTAAGTTGGGTGCTGAAAACACAATGGTGAGCAAATAGAGATGTGGTCCTACCACCAAGGGGCCAACAAGCCCAGTGACGCAGGTTAGATATTAATCAAATGCTCATGGCAAAGACAGAAGCCACAAAGGGGAGGTGTGTGCTGTTCTGACAGCTGCGACCTGAAGGAAAGGGAGATGTCAGGTCCACGATGGAGGAGATGGTGGAGGCAAAGGGAGAATCACAAGCAAAATGGGACAGCATGTGCTAAGACCATGGCGAAGGCCAAGAGAACACAGTGCTCTGGAGAAACCTGAAAGAGTGCGAGTGTGGGAACTGTTCACACCCAAAACCACACTGAGACATCACCTCACACTCAACAGGACAACTAGTATACAAAAACACTGACAGGGATGCGGAGAAACCGGAATGCTTACGTATTGCTGACAGGACTGCACAATAGTATAGCTGCTATGGAATATGAAGTTTCCAAAAAAAAAAAACAACCATCGTATGATCTGGCAATTCTACTTCCAGATGGACACAAGAGAACTGAAAGTAGGATCCTGAAGAGAGGCCTGCACACCCAGATTCACAGCAACATTATTTACAATCGCCAAGATGTGGGAGCAAAGCAAGTGTCCATCATCAGATGAATAAACAAACAAAACATGGCATACACATACAAAGGCACATTATTTGGCCTTAAAAAGGAGAGAAATTCTGACACACCACAACATGGATGAACCTCGGAAACATCTGGCTAAGTGAAATAAGACAATCACAAACAGACAACTACTGTGTACTCCATTTACACAACGCATGTGAAACAGTCATATCCGTAGAAGCAGAAAGTAGAACAGTGACTGCCAGGGGCTCCAGGGAGGCAGGAACAGGGGAGTCACTGTTTAACAGGTGCAGAGTTTCCATTTTGCAAGGGGAAGTTCTGGAGACTGGTTGTCTCCAGACAGCCATATATTCATTCACAAGAGTGTGAATATATTAATATACAGAACTGCACATTAGAAATGGTTAAGATGCTGTTTCATGTTATACATTGTTCAACACAATAAAAAAGAAATCTGTGTTCACAAACACACGCACACACAGTTGAGACGTACTCACTGGACTACAGAACACCTCCCCCACCCAACACCTTACCCACCACATTACTAAAGGCCTATTTAAAGCAGTTCCTTTTAACCAGTATGTTATATCCACCTATGAACAAAAACTTACAAGACATACTAAGAGGCAGAAAACACAGTTTGAACAGACAGAGCGAGCATCATAACCAGACTCAGAAATGGCAGGGATGCTGGAATTATCAGACCAGGAATTTAAAAGAACTATGATTATTATGCAACCCTGAATATTCATTGGAAGGACTCATGCTGAAGCTCCAACACTTTGGCCACCTGATCCGAAGAGCCCACTCACTGGAAAAGACCCTGATGCTAGGAAAGACTGAAGGAAAAAGGAGAAGGGGGCGGCAGAAGATGAGATGATTAGATAGCATCACTGACTCAACAGACATAAATCTGAGCAAACTCCAAGAGATTGTGGAGGACAGAAGAGCCTGGCGAGCTACAGTTCATGGGGCCGCAAAGAGTTGGACATGACTTAGTGACTGAACAACAACAATCCTCTAAATAAGAAAGGAATTGCTTATTTTTTTTTCCATTAAAAGAGCTGGAAACTTAGGACTTTTAATAGGTTAAGCTACAGTCATCTAAGACACTACAGCCTTGGATGACAGTAAATGCATGAATACAATTAGATAATTAGTTTTTCTTGAAATACTAATAAACACCATTACGATTCAAAGTTCCAAGTAGCTAAAAACATCCCCCAGGCCCCTCAGGTGATGTCACCACACAGAGGCTGACAGGAACACCAATAACTCAGGGTCGTTTCACAGACTCACCACACTGCAGGACGCTCCAACCAGCTCCGGGCTAGTACATACAGAAGAATAAACAAGTCTAGGTTAGGGGAGAAAACACCCTCTTGGTCATGCCTGAAAGGAAATATAAAATGTCAGCCGCTTCCCATACAAAAAAGAAGAAACTGTCAGAGTCAAGCGAAGAATTTGGAAAACAACTGTGGCATCAGCTCTACTCAGAGGCCCACACTCCTGAGAGTGGTTCTATCTCCCACACTCCTGAGAGTGGTTCTATCTCCATGAAAGGGACACTGATTACAATAAATCTGAATCTTAACACATCTCTGGGATTACTTAAAACTTTAAAGCTTATTTCAATACTAACATAAATTTCAGTAATTTTTTTTTTAAACTTACAACTTGAAGTTCTTTCCAAAACACTAACTGACCTGGATTTTAATAGATAAAGGCAATTTGTTCTTTTTCTTCATTTTTCATGAATACCTATACACTGTTAAACTAAGATGAAAACAAGTATCATTTTACAGCATGATGAATCCATTTGTTTCCGCGTCTGCTGCCATCTCTTTTACCTGCAGAAATAATCCCCTGGCATTTTCATGTTTTTCATATAGCAAGGGCTCAAATGGGTGCTGGAATGCAGCCAGCAGCTGAGAGAGAGCAGAAATGCTGGCTGTGGCCCAGCCTCAGCTGGATTCTATGGGAAGGATAACTTCCAAGTGCTCCCTCCCTGGTTCCAATGATGAGCAAGAATGCCCGACCCTTGGGCAATAGATGGACAGGGCAGACACACAGAGCACGCCCGACAGTCCATTGAGGTGGTATCCTGGTGCAGAGGGCAGGGCAGGAAGGCAGGGGACCAGAGCTGACTGATGGCCCAGTGCTCAGACAAGGGGACACATTTCCAATCCTAACACGAGCTCAGGGCTACACAGAAGCAGCTATGGGTGTTCAGTAATTTCCAGTCCATAGACAGAGTCCCAGCTTGGTGAGCAATACCAACACACATGCCTGGGCAAGCACGAATGAGCAGTCAGTCCTGGGCTATAAAGGACACTGCAGCATGAAGCCAGGTAGGAATCATCTTATCCATCAGGAACAGAGAGCAGAATATACATGTCTACATCATAAACATATAGCCAGCAAAAGTATTTTCTTACTTTGTCAAAACTCTCAAGAGTGTGTGTGTGTATGTGTGCGTGCACGCTCAGTCACTTAGTCGTGTACAACTCTGTGACCCCATGGATTGCAGCCCACCAGGCTCCTCTGTTCACAGGATTTTCCAGGCAAGAACACTGGAGTGGGCTGTCATTTCCTCCTCCAAGGGATATTCTTGGCCCAGGGATTGAACCCACGTCTCCTGCACTGGCAGGCGGATTCTTTACCACTGAGTCATTCTCACATTATGACCATGATGACATTTTGGACAGAAATATTTTCAACTCCTCGTAACAATGGCACTACATGTTCAATCAAGCAACAATAAACAATTATTATAAAACATCTACCAAGTAACCATTCATTTCCCCACGTAGCTCAGTCAGTAAAGAATCTGCCTGCAATGCAGGAGATCTGGGTTCGATTCCTGGATCAGGAAGATCCCCTGGAGAAGGAAATAGCAAATCACTCCAATATTCTTGCCTGGAGAATCCCATGGACAGAGGAGCCTGGCGGGCTATAGTCCATGGGGTCACAAGAGTCGAACATGACTTAGCAACTAAACCACCACCACCACCAAGTAACTAGCCCAAGACTTGATAATACAAAATTAATATAAAAATCTGGACAAGATCTGGTCCCTGACCTTAAACAGGTCACTGTCTAACTCACAACCATGAAATAATCTGAGAACGATTAAGAGTGAAGTGTGGGATTTTGTATGGGCTTGAACAAAGACCTCTTGGGAGTTGAACCTCTGTAGAAAGTCTTGCCTGAAAATCAGAGCTGAGTCCATACTGTCTGTGACTATCATGGGCACAGAGAAGGAGAAAAGGTATATTTGTGGCAGATGACGTGTGGTTTAACCTTTCATCATGGCAGCACCCAAGAGTTAGGTACTATCTCCATTCTACAGACAAGGAAACCAAGGTTCATTATATTGGGCAGGTCACTTAACCAGTGGTCTTAGTTTTTTCACTTGTAAAATAACAAACTTCAAATTGGCAAAGGAAAAGCACTAGTTTCCTCAAAGTGACTCAGAAATCTGAAGTGGGCAGGACTCTGGGGCAAACGTACCAAGTTCTAGAGTCAACAGCAACACCCACTTCCCCACTGAATACCTGGCTGTTATAAACTTAGCACTGAGAAGAGCACCTAGCGTACAATGAAACGAGATAAAACGAGAGGCGTGAACGGAGGGACAAATGGCACAACACAATGGGCTTCAAGGCGACTCTCCCTCATGGTGGCTCATTTCCTTAGATGTCGAGTTTTTGTTGTTTGTTCATATTTCAGAGTTCTTAATCAGCGGGGTGAGGATGGCATTCTTCTAGAGAGGATTTGTGTTTACTTCTACCAAGCCCTTGGGCACTTCAACCCAGATGCACTGAGATGAGCTTCTCAGCCTGGGGTTTTCCAAACTACGCAGGTAGCATAAATTCAAATTCCAAATCCAACAAGATTCAAAAGGAACTCTCTTTTTTAGAGCTAAGAAAATATCTCCTTCCTTTGCTAATGGATGTTCTTGCCCCACGCACGCACCCAGCCTAGCCCTTCAACAAGGTTCAGTTGAAACCATCTCCTGAAATCTAGGTCCCCAGAATGAGTAGAAGTCCATTCACTATCATGTCCCACTATAGTTTTAGATCCTCTCTCTCTGTCTCAGAAACGTTCACTCTTCTTTACCTTTTTCCCCACCTGTGGATTTCTCACTTTCTTATAATAAGGATTATAAAAGGGTGTTTGTTTCATTTTCTACAGGTGTTTATTCTCATTTTCTTCAGGAAGTGTTTCTAGCAGGACAGCTTCCAGAATATCTGGTAGCTTCCATTTCCAGGAGTGGTCCACACTCTGCCCTCTACCACCTTCCATTGTGGGTTTGGAAATCATCCCTAAGGTGAGCAAGAGCTGAAATCAGGTGAGCGGTCCAACTAGGAGACACCCAGAGCAGACGAAGGAAACACACAGGCCCACGTGAGATGCAGTGAGGGCGGCTCGGCAAGTGTAGGCCCCAGGGTGTGGTGACTACAGGGGACAAAATGCAGGCGTTCACTTCATCATATACGTGCTCAGTCAATTCTGTCATGTCCGACTCTTTGCAAACCTATGGATTCTAGTTCCTCTGCCCATAGGATTCTCCAGGCAAGAACACTGGAGTGGGTTGACATTTCCTACTTCAGGGGGCCTTCCCCACTCAGGGCTTGAACCCACCTTTCCTGTCGGGTGCCTTTCCCTTCTCCAGATATATAACAATTTAAAAAATTCAATACAATGCCGGGAATTGTAGTCCAGCAGAACAAGGCAAGACAGGGAACAACACATTTTTGGGCGGCGGGGCAGGAATGCAGAGGTTCCTGTCTTTTCCTGTCTTTCCGGCTGAAGGACACGGGCACCTATGCCTATGCCTGCTGGGGCCTGAGCAGAGCTGAACTGCCCCACCCTGCTGGCAGAGAAGCTCCTCACCAAGAATGGCCAGCCCTGACCTCTGACCTTCAACTCCAGGACCATGAACTCCAGCTCCATCAGGACCCAGACCGTTAGCCCAGAACCCTGACCCTCAGCCCCAGCAGGACCCAGACCCTTAGCCCTGACCCCTGACCCTCAGCCCTGGAAGGACCATGATCCTCAGCCTTGACCCCTGACCCTCAGCCTCTCAGGACCCAGACCCTCAACCCTGACCCTTAACCCTCAGCCTTCCAGGACCCAGACCCTCAGCCCCAGAAGGACCATGAGCTTCAGCCCTGACCCCTGACCCCCAGCCCCAGAAGGCCCCTGATCCTCAGCCTCCAAGGACCCAGACCCTCAGTTTCGGAAGGAACTGTGATCCTTAGCCTGGACCCCTGACCCCCAGCCTCCAAGGACCCAGATCCTCAGCCCTGGAAGGACCATGATCCTCAGCCCTGACCTCTGACCCTCAGCTCCAGAAGGAACCATGATCCTTAGCCCTGACCCTCAGCCCTGGAAGGACCATGATCCTCAGCCCTGACCCCTGACCCTCAGCCTCCAAGGACCCAGACCCTCAGCCCTGACCTCTAACCCTCAGCCCCTGAAAGACCCTGACCTCAGCTCCTACCTGACCCTCTCCCTGCTGGGGACCCAGCTTATCTGGGTGAGTCTCAGCCGTGGATGCTAAACTTTGGCCCCATTCCCTACTCAGCAACCCTAAACAAAGCCTGGCCACTACAGAGCCCTGCCCTAGATACCAGGCAAAGCCCTGCACCCCCAGTTCCCACCCTCCCTGCAGAACCATCCCCAATCCCACCTGGACAGGGCTCTGAACTTGCATGCCCTCATCACCCAGCCCTCACTACCAGGCTCAGATCCTCCTGGGTCCCATTCAGCTCACAGGTGCAGACCCTGTACCCGAACAGGCTCCATGGCCAGAGAACTTCTCTGAGGGGTCTGCTCCAGGGAACTGATGGTGATCCCAGCCCAAGCCCTCCCGCTTCACAGGCAGGGCACGCGGAGACTCCCAACTCACCCACCAGCAGCTTCCCACCCAGAGTTTCTCAACCTCTGACCTTCCCAGCACTACTGGCACTAGGGCCTGACTGTTCTCCAGGCGCCGTGGGGGGTGGAGTAGCTCCCCGCCCCACCTTCTCGATGCTGGAGTCTACCAGTGTGATGACCACATGTTCCTGGATGTGACGACCACATGTTCCTGGACGTGGCCCAGTACCCCTACCAGGAGAGAACCACTGTCCTAACCTCTTAGCTCACCAGGGATCCCAGGACTCAGGCTGGGGTCCAGTGGAGGACCCCAACATTTCCATTCTGTGCTCAGGGACACAAAGTCAGTGCAAGGACAGGGCACAACCCCCTGCCCCCCTGCAAAGAGAGTCCCAGTGGTCATGCAGAAAGAAAAACAGGTGCCATGCATCACAGAAAATTAGTTTACAAAAGGTGCTTTATTTAACCAGGTATATCCAAAATATTATCCTTTCAACATGTACTACTTAATAAAGATTGAGATTTTTTACATTCTTTATTCATAAAAAATAATTCAAGTACACAGATCTAGTTAATTCAAGTAGGAGATACGGTTAGAAGCCCCACATACAGGAAATGAGATGAATGAAGTGGATGTTCCATTATTGGAAATAAATTATCAGTTGTGTTATGCTACTGTCAAATCATAAGATTCACAGCACAAGCCAAACCTTGTCACATTCTATATCAAGGCAATATCTTACGCAGAAATTTGGTTATATAGATTGGGGAATAAGCGGACCATCACCAAGGGCTTGGAAATGTTTATTATTCTAATTCAATTATTATTGAATGTAGCCAGGCATAATGCTTCAAGATTTTTTATTATCTTTTTATTACAACAATAACCATACAAGGGAAAGTGTGATAATTAGCAAAAATGATGCTCAAAGCAGCTAGATAAGGATTCAGTGTCACACCACTACATCTCAGCACTTAAGGGCACACAACTCTAGCTTTTCACGTAACGTAATGTTCCATATATGAAACAGCTGAAAGAATTCAAAACTGAGAAAAAGCTGAAGTGAGATTCATCAAGGAAGGTATCTGTGTCTCTAGAGGACCCATATACCTGCTTCCCACAGTTGTTGTCACAGTGACACAAATGAAAGTGAAAAGTGTCGGGGGAAAAAATCAGTTAATTCACAGTACTGTTGAGTAGGTGTGCAAATAAAACATGAAAGAATTAAATGCAGAACTTTCATCTTCATATGATTCTCTCTAATCAGGGGAGTAGCACTTCTTCCCAAAAAGCAGCATTACCTCAAATAGAAGAGAAGACACTGGGTAACAGGAAAAAGGATAATGATCCAAACCTCCCATAAACCACATTTCAATCAAGGGCAATAATCACAGCTGGAGATAACGAATACAAATCTTAGGTTCAGGCAATGATTTATATCACCCAAGTGCTCAGAAGGGATTCACAGTCATTCATCAAACGCTTAGCTTTTGGAAGATACAGATCATTTCTATTTCCTTCAAGTTCTTATACTGCAACCTTAAGATCTTAAATAAAACAGTATTTGTATACCAATACATGGAAAAGCCTGGCCCAGGACTAAACAAGAAAGAAAAACAGACTGGAGTTAGCAGGAAAAGAAGGTTGTAGTACAAGTATAAAGTCAAAGCAAGTACTTAATGAATAATGAATATGCATTGTTATTTTAATGAATCTATTAAAAGCACGAATCTCTGCAGAAAGAATTTAAAGCATCTGATAAAAAGTGCATACAAAATAAGATTATCACCTTATAAAACAATTTTAAAACAGGAAAGAAAAAGGAGACAGCAAAAATGTTTGACACTGAGCACAAAAAACCTGGCCTTAATTATGCCTGCACCCAGAGCGGAAGGAGACTCAGGATGGCTTATGTAAATCTTATTGTCAGAAATGAGGAAACTATTACCTAGGAAAGAAACTTTCCCCCTCTAACTGTATTCTGAAAAAAATTTCAACATCAAAGCACTGCAGAAAGGCCATCAGATGATGGAAAAGATACGTCTGTAACAATCTCACACAAATGTAAAAGATTTACAGTTACTTCCTATAGTAAGTTGAAGCTCCAATACTTTGACCACTTGATGCAAAGAGCCCACTCATTGGAAAAAACCCTGATGCTGGGAAAGATCGAGGGCAGGAGGAGAAGGGGAGCAGAGGATGAGATGGTTTGGTAGCATCACTGACTCAATGGATAAGAATCTGAGCAAGTTTGGGGAGATAGTGAAGGAAGCCTGGCGTGCCACAGTCCATGGGGTCGCAAAGACTCAGACACCACTTAGTGACTGGACAACAAAATAGTAAAACGTGAATAAAAGGTTACAGCAGTTTTTGGAGTGCCAGGGTACTGTGGTTTGAAATGTGCTATTAAGAGAGAATAGGTCCTTTCCAGCCTTCCTGAAAACTTGACTCTTAATCAGACTAGCCTGACTAAGAAAAGGGGACTAAAGCATACATACACTCCACCTCCGGCCGGCCCCTGGCTCGTGAAGATCCGCCAGCAGTCCCTTTCATCCCCTGGGCTGATGAAAGGATTAAAAACCAGGGTGGGAAAAAAAGACCTCTCTCCTTAGCCTGGTTCTATAAATAAGGAAATTAAGGCAAGGACTTCAACCCAGGGACCCCAAAGTCAGACACCAGTAAAATGCATGGAAACTAATGAGGAGCTTGTGTCCCTCTCCTGTTTCTGAACATCCTGCCCAGAAGGTTCCTGAGCTGAGGCGGCTAGCTCTAGCAGGCCCTATGCAATGATCCATGTCCTTCCCAGCCAACTTCCCAAACACTTGGGAGCACCGAGGATTCAAAGCGGACTATTTTTTTTTCTCAGATTTAACACAGCTGCTGTTTCTGCTAAATAAAATATTTTAAAAATACAAACAACTAAATTCATTTATCCATACACCTGTCCTGCTATTAGTTCAGTGAACAAACACCTGTAGACTAAGAATGCTGCCTTCGTATCAGCAAACCAAGGTTGTGGCCATCAAACTATCAGCCACTAGAGGCCCCCCAACCCTCTCCTTCCTGACAGTGAGACCTGAGGGAACTCAGGATGGTTCTGGCCCCAGATGGCTAAGGTGGGATGATTCCACATCAAAGGAACAATGTCAGTGAGCCCAGACTCTTGCAGCTTCCCATACATAGAAAAATGTGAAATTCCTTAACTTAGGAGGTTTGGTTTCCTTGAATCAACAGTCATCTTTTGATGTTCCCACTACTTGGCTTTTGCCGCACAAACTCTTCTACATCCCGGCTCCTCCCTTACCCTTGGGAGTAGTTTCTCAGAGTGATATGACAGGCTGTCTTCTGGGCTTTCAGTCCTCAGAAAATTGGCCGAATAAAACATAATTCTCAATTCCTAGGCTGTGCATTTTTTTTTTCAGTTGACAACTTGAGCATCTTACACCCCAGCCTCTGTGCTAAGCAGTGAAGAAACTACAAATAAAACACATCCTTGACTTCCCAATTTAGAAGACAAATGACAGTGTTTCCCTCTCCCAATTTAAACAGTTAAAATGTGTACTGCACCTAAGAACACACCTTTCAAACACTATTAGGATGTACAACTGTCTCCTGCAAACCCGTCGACAGCCTGGGCCTCAGATACAGGGTCACCCGACTACGGCCACCTTCCTGAGGACAGCGGGCATTCAGCTCTGTTCCCACAGCCAGCAGGGGCTGTCCCAACCATTTTCAAAGCTACAGAGGCACTGAGGCAGCCACTGAAGGGGAAAGCAGGTCGCGCAGGTCTCCTCAGGACCACGGCTTTCTCCTTTGGTGTGAAGCAGTGTTTAACTTCACTAAAGACTTTGTATAAGAAACTAATCTTTACGGTGAAAAACAAAATCTACATTTAGGCAGCCACTTACCCCCAAAAAGCTAAGAAAATGAACCCCCCCCCCAAATTAACAAAGCTGATTTTAAGTAACCAGGGAGGATAAAGTAATAAATGACCAGTGGAAAGTATTATTAATAAAAAAGCAACACTCTCACACAAAAAAAGATACAAAGGCACAAAAGCATAGTACCAAGAACTTGACACAGCTTCAGTTATTCATTTTATAATGCGTAAGGCTTCTTTTTAAATGCATTCATATTACACTAGGCTTGCTATCACAAGATTAATGTTGTGCAGTTCTAATTAAAATCCACCCCAAGGCCTACCTCTCAACAACAAGCACTGAAGTTGATCAATAGAAGGAAGTGAAGAGAAAATATATTTTAAAAATATGCCATTTTCTCACTTACCAAATGATCAATTTCGACTCCCCAGTTTCTGAGAAAGCCAAACCCATACATCTGCCATGAGGCATCTCTGTCTATCCACATATACGGTTACTGTCTCACACTGAGTCTGCTCATAAGGAGATATCACCCAGTTTCAAACATGGTTCTGAAGTAACGGCCTATGTTCTAGGGAATGACTGTCTAGGTAGAAGAGTTCATGAGCTAATCCCAGGCCAAGTTAAGTACCCAGTGTTCACAGTTGTCTGCTGCATCTGAGAACTTTCTGGAAGAAAAAGAAGTCTGTGTGCTGTGTGCCTCAGTACCATTCCAGAGGCTGGGGAAGGAGACAGGCCAGGACACGGTCCTCGTCATGCTAGTGTCAAACGACTGGGCTGGGAGGGGGAGAGTTTTCGTTTCTTTTCTTTTTTAACGTTTATCTGAAGTTAAACACTGATGAAATCATTTGAAACTTACTGATATTTTCCCATAGTTTAAGCCATGTATTAAATAAAGACTTGATAAAGACTATATTAAAGCCACAAAGGGAAAGATCAGGAGCTGAACTTGGCTCTTTCTTAACAATGGCTCTTCCTCTATTGACAATGAAGCTGCATTGTCAATAAAATCCACCAAGAGCGGACACCTTGAAGAGTCTGAAATGAGCTGTGAAACCAGACTCTACCCTTCCCCTAGTACTTCATCTAAAGCAAATACAGTGCTGTCCACTTAACTGACAATCAACATATTTAAGATCCCTTGAAGTCATCACTCCACAACTATGATGATGAATTTAGCATGAGAGGAAGGGAGCCCCTGCCTCTCGCTGAGAAGGCCCAACACAAAACTGACATGAACAATGAGATCCGACCCAGCCCACCCTGAGCTCCCCCACACCAGGAAGGCAGCAGAGGACAGGGAGGAGGAGCTGTTCCTGCCTGTGTGGCCCTGCTGCAAACTTTCCCGTCAGCTCTCACACTGAACTCTGACTACACAATCCTAACAAAGTGACATCAAGCATTATCACTGCCACACAGGCTAGTCCATAAGTCACATGCCCCACAATGGACTTGGGCTAATACAACAGTACTTCCCCTACACACACGTACGCACGCACATTTTAATGTCCATGAAGCCATCTCCATCTTTCCCTGACCTCTCTGGCTGAAGAACTGTAAAGGGGGCATCTGGGACCAGGAGGAGCCAGGCAAAAGGACACTTACAGATCCTAAGAGCTTAGGGCCTATCTGCACAACAGAAATGCCTTGGGATGTCAGCAGAGAGTGCTGCCCTACACCCATTACTTCCCAGTAATTCCAAATTAAAGACCCACAGTGCTGTGGGCAGGGGATCGGAAGGTATGCGGGTCACAAGTCAGCACCCTCTACACCACTGTTGCCTGCGTAAACTGTGCACTGAGGACCAGGGGGCAGCCGAGGCAGTCACTGATCAGGGTCGTGTGTGCTCTTTCACAGTCAACTAAGAACATGTTGCTTTTGTTGCTTCAGAAGAAGGGTCTCCCCAGTTCATTACGGGTCCTGCTGCTGCTCAAGAAGAGCTGAGTGCCCTGGGAGAGACCACGAGGAGAGACAAGGTTTATGGGGGCCCTTGAGGGCCACAGAGAGGAGCACACATCTAACTCTGAGCACAGAGGGAGCCCCTGAAGAGCTTTCTGCAGCAGACAAAAACATTTTGGTTTTCAGGCTCAGGCCAGTGTGGCTGCCTTGTGGAAGAGCCCTCGGGGGACAGAAACAAAGCAGAAAGCACAGGCAGGGGGTTGTGGCAGTGGGCCAGCTCCAGTCACTAGTCGGAGGACCTGCAGGGTGGTGGAAAGTAAGTCATCTCTCTGTGTTCCAGTTTCTGACATGATCTGTCAACCAGGGATAGTATAGTATCCACCTCGGTGATCTGAGAATTCACTGAGTATTTACAATGTGCTTCAAGAACAATGGCTGGTATACGCTAGGAGCTAAATCATCTCACTCACTGTGACCAGTGTAACACTATCGTCACCTGCCTCATGGTATTCTCATTAGAACTACACAGTTCAAGTTAATTCATGTAATGCCCTTAACGAAGTACCTGGCACATAATAAATTCTCAATAAATGTCAGCTCTTACTGTTATCATCACAGCTGATTCCCAGTTGGCGTGGCAATAACTGAAGAACAGGACAGGGTTGCTATGAACAGGTACAGAGGTTTCATTTGGCAAGTTAAGTTTGCAGTTTCTGTGAAACATCTAAATGTCAAGGTCAAGTAAGTAGCTGGACACATAAATCCTAAGCTCAGAGGAGAAGTCTGGACTAGAAGTATGAATTCCAGAGTCAGCTACATCAAGATGAGTTAACTATAAAAAAACAGTGAGTCCATGAGGGAGAGAATAAAGATGAAGGAGAAAAAAGGGTCCAGTGACAAACGCTATGGAACTGCAACACTGAGGCCACACCAAGCGGAGGAGCCAAAACTGAGAAAGAAGAGGCAAGAGGAGGAGGGGACCGACAAGGGGTGGAGTCTTACCAATGGAGCCAGGAGGTCTGCTGGGAGTTCAGGCTGGATGAAGACACTGGATGGGGCCCCATGGAGGTCACACCAGTGGTTCTGATGAGAGCATTTTTATTAACAGCATCTTATGTATTCACTTCAACTCTACTTAACTTCCATTTACAACACTATCTGTAAAAGAACATGTGTTCCAAAGCAATGTGCAGTAAAGTCAGTAGACTGAAGTCCATTCCAGTGAGGTCTGGAGTAAATCCCTCAACAAGGGTGTCTGATCTCTCCTCAATTAAAATGGCAAGGCTGGACCAGATTCCCAAACACAGGTAATGAGTTCCCCAGGCATCTAAAACCCATGAATCAAAGTCCATAAGCTATTTTTCTATATTTAAAACATGTACTGATCACGTCTCAGCCTTTTGGCTAAGAAAAAGTATGTGGATGAAAACTACTTCCTGCCTAATACATCAGCAAACAAATGGCTTGCAGCCATCAAGCCAGCAGCCACTGCAGCCACCACCCCCAGATGGAGAAAAGCAGGATATCAGCCCTAGATAGTTAAGGTGCATGTTGAAGGAACGACTTCAGTAAGCCCAGACTCTGACATCGTCCCATACAGAGAAAAGTGCTGAATTCATTAACTTAATTAACAGTAATCCTTTGATGGTCCGACCACTTGGTTTTTGTCGCAAAAACCCCTCTATATCCTGGCTCCTCTCTTCCTCTTCAGAGTAGTCCCTCAACATTATGTGAGAGGCTGTCTTCTAGATCTAAGTCCTCAGTTTTGTTCACCAAATAAATCATAATTCTCAAATTATAGGCTTTGCTTTTTTTTCAGTCTACAAATGTAAAACACTGAGAGCTATGCATCTCCCTAAGATTAAGACTCTTGAGAGTCCCTTCGACAGCAAGGAGATCAAACCTATCAATCCTAAAGGAAATCAGTCCCAAATATTCATTGGAAGGACTGATGCTGAAGCTTCAATATTTTGGCCACCGGATGCAAAGAGCTGACTCATTGGAAAAGACCCTGATGCTGGGAAAGACTGAGGGCAGAAGGAGAAGAGGGCGACAGAGAATGAGATGGTTGCATGGCATCACCGACACGATAGACATGTGTTTGAGTAAGCTCCAGGAGTTGGTGATGGACAGGGAAGCCTGGCATGCTGCAGTCCACGGGGTCACAAAGAGTCAGACACAACTGGGTGACTGAACTGAACTGAAGATTAAGTTACAGAAACTACACTGTCACATTTCTTTGTTTTACATTGAAATTGTAACTGGGTGTGCTAACACCTGTAAATGTGGGAAGCAGAAGAGCTTAAGAAGGGGGGACGCTGGTGTCTGAACGCACACTCTATCACTCACTCCTCAGTCGTGACTTTACAGACAGCTTTGTCATTTAACCACTCAGAGTCTCAGCTTCCCCATATGTAAGATCTTGGCAGGAACTCCCTGCCGGCCTTCCTCTTCCCTCTTGACTGTTCTTTCTCTGTCTCCTTTGCTGGTTCTTCCACCTTGGCCAGACCTGGAATGTTTGCATTCACCGTGCTCATTATTAAGTACCTACCTAACAAGTAAGAACTATTAATATCATTATTTTCCAGACTAAGTAAAGTGAAGTGAAGTGAGAGTCACTCAGTCATGTCTGACTCTTTGCAACCCCATGGACTATACAGTCCGTAGAATTCTCTAGGCCAGAATACTGGAGTGGGTAGCCTTTCCCTTCTCCAGGGGATCTTCCCAACCCAGGTATCAAACCCAGGTCTCCCACACTGCAGGCAGATTCTTTACCAGCTGAGCCACAAGGGAAGCCCAAGAATACTGGAGTGGGTAGCCTATTCCTTCTCCAGGGGATCTTCCCAACCCAGGAATCGAACCGGGGTCTCCTGCAATGCAGGCAGATTCTTTACCAACTGAGCTATTTGACTAAGTGGAAGTTCTTAGCTATTAATAAGATCACAGTCATTTCTGGGGACAAAGGAGAGAAATAATGAAAAGAATGTAATGGTGAAAGCTATGGTGACCACTAGCCCACCGATGACCCCCAACACAGAAACTCCTCTTCTGGGTGCCTGAAATACACCCACCATCCTATCATATGACATTCAGCATCTTCCCTGAATTAAACCTAGTGGGTGTAGCTTTGCCCCTCCTGCCCCCGACTGTAACCTCCCAGAGGGCAGCAACTCTTGAGCTAATCTCTTGGAATTCAGCCATCTTACTCCTAAAATCCACTCCTAAGTTTCTCTTCAAAAATCAAAGATTCTAACCTTTTGTTTCTGCAAATACTTTTAAGGTCTCCACTGCTCATTCATTCAAGGACCTTCCCCTCCAACGCTTGACGCACATGCTTTATTTCACCTCAAGCACAATCCTAGATTCCCAAACGTGGGAATCTTTCCCCACACAGATACATTCTCGGAGCTTTCTAACTTTAAAAAATTCAACTGAAGAGAACTTTTTATTTTATTTTGGGAGGATAGTTACACCTAAATTATAACTTCCTTTCAAAATTTCTAAAGGGCAATACAATTTAAGAAAAACAAAACTCTCTCTCAGCTAAAACACAAAGCATATGTGGGTTAGAGGTTTCTCTTCCCATCCTCCTCATCAAGGCCTCATGACACAACACTGAGGAAGGGGAACCGAACAGCTATCCCCCTGCGGAAGATTAAATACTTTGGTGATTACCACATGATAAGCAACAAGTGAAAACAAAGTAAAATAGGACAGAGACTATCACAAACTGCTTACATTAAATAAACCTATTACAGTCTACGATTATAATAGGCTGGCACATAAACTGAGACAAAAGTGGAAGCAGCCTTGAAAGATGCCACTATTTGGGCACAATGGAAGCTAGGATAAAAACTACCTCTAACTCAGGAGATGTTTTGTCAGGGAAGAATCAAGAATTTCAGGGAGAAATTCTGGGGACAAAGTGGATAAATAATGAAAATAATATAATGGTAAAAACTATGGTGGCCACAGTTTTATTTATAGCTGACGTGTTAATTTTAGCTGCAAGAGTCCAAGGTGAGACATGAAACAAGAAAAGCAGCCAAGGGACACCCACCACCCAAGCCCAAGATACCCATGCGGGGACTTCGCACTGTGAAATCCAGCCCCTGCCCAGAGCTGCTCCCTGTGTCATCAGAGAGGATGGGTGGAACACATGAAAGTCAGTGTTACAAGAGATATGCTATAATGCAGGCCAACAAAGTGCAATGGGGCGGAGCTGAGAGAATCTTGACTGAATGACTGATCCTGGCAACATAAAGTCAGTGTAAGAGCTTAAGGAGATAGCACAACAGTGAAGAAAAAAAAGCGAGAGAGAGACCTTAACCATGAGCCAAAGGATGGAGAACTTATTGACAAGAAACATATTGACAAGCAAGTCCAGATGACGACATGGAGGCAAGAGTCCATCAGTAGAGAAATGGATAAGCAAAATGTAGTATATACATATGATGAAATGTTACTCAGTCTTAGACACTTAAATTCTGACACATGTTCTAACTTGGATGAGCATTGAGGACACTATGATAGTGACACAAAGCTAGTCCCAAAAAGACAAGTGCTATACAATTCCTTATTTGAGCTATTTAGGTTGGTCAAAGAGAGAGGAAGTGGGATTGTGGTTGACAGGGGCTTCAGGGAGAATACTGTTTAACAGGTATAGAGTTTCAATTTTACAGAAAGAAGAAAGTTATAAAGATGAATGGTGGTCACAGCTGCACAACATTATAAGTGTATTTAATATCCCTGAACTGCAGCTTAAAAATGATTAAGATGGTAAGTATTTATGTGTATTTTTAATAATTATTTTTTAATATCCCAATAACAAACACTTTATAATAATCTAGGACAAAACTAAACCACGGTTCTAGACATAAAGTAGAGACGTTCAGATCTGTATGGCAATTTCAAGGGGGATAAATCAAATTATACTGCCTAGGTAAGGAAAAAGTTTTAATGACTTCTAACAGATTAGAATTAATATATTCAATAGATACAAGTGCTCTATATTGGCCACTTGATATCTAACTTCATAATATGTAGCCTTTTCAAAAATGAGGACTTGTTTCTACACATACACATACTAGAATGGGCTTTAGGAATAAAGAATAAAGGGAACAAATCCTTCAAGGCCACAATGGCAGTCCAGGGCAGCAGCAGTTAGAAGGACAGCTCAGGAGTCAGACGGCCAGGAAGTACAGCCTGGGTCACCCTCCTGAGCTCAGAGACCTGTCTGAGCTTCTGTGACAAAGGACTGCTGGGAAGATTAAATGAACATACACAAAGTACTTTAATTATCCGCTTATCACACAGTTATAGTTGCTCAGTAAATGCTAGACATTGCTGTTGTAATGTTATTTACATTACACCCATTAAGCAATTTAAATACTGGAATAAAGTAAATTATTTTTAAAAATGTAAAAATAATCATTCACTCTGACTTCAATGGGAAAGTCAGGGACAAAGAATCATGAGGCATGGGGAGTAAAACTTATCTCTGAATAAAATGAAAGTCTATCAAAATCTTGGCCAATTCCTGCTGAATGGCCCTAGCATGTTAATAAACCACTGAGCAGAGAAGAGGCAAGGATCAGGAAGTGACCTCTACATCACTAAGAGCCCACTGTGCACCTTCCTCCACATTCAAAGCCTCTTCCTAGTTCATAAATGATTAAACCAAGATTCAAAGAGTTTACGTTAAGCTTATCAAAAAAATCATCAAGCTATTAGTGACAGAGCTATGATTTGATATCTAACTCCAAGGCCTACACTTTCTCCACCAAACTGTGTCGCCAGGATAACAACAGTAATTTCCACTCCATACCAAAGCTGCTTTAGAATAGGAAGGGAAAGCTGTGTAAGGTCAACTCTGGCTGTTCTCAAGGACTCCAGAATGTTTAGAGGAAATAACCAATGACAAAACTCAAATTTAATGTTAACATGACAGAACTATAGGTTAGGAAGAGCTGTGGCAACACTCTGGGCACTCAACATTGGTGCGGCCGTAAGTGACACACACACTCAATACCAAGTTCCCCTTTCCAAAAAGCAATGGGCAATATGCAGAAAGTGACTAAAATCGACAGTGTTAAAGGGAGTTTGGCTAACATGAAGATTAAGCCAAAGATGTTCACCAACAATGTTATTCAGTATCACTCTACAAATTCCAAGAAGTGCATTATGACAGGGAAAATAAGTCATACAAAAATGGAAAGAGGAAAAATCATCCTTATTTATAAATAATATAATTTTCCATCTGCAAAACAGAATTGAATGAAATTAGTACTAATAAGAGAATTCAGTAAAATGGGAGAACCAAACACATAAGAATCAATTTAAAGTGATGAATGAATCCATGTGTTTACCTAATCCTTCCCTCCCTCAAAGTTCCTTATAATGATCAAATATGAATGTAACATAAAAAATGTTTTCAGGGATTTCCCTGGTGGCCCATGGGTTAGGACTCTTGAGTTTCCACTGCTGGGGCATAAGTTCAATCCCTGGTCAGGGAACTAAGATCCCACATGCTGTGAGGTGCAGCCAAAATGTTGGGGGGGGGAGGGTCAGAAAAAGTGAAATGTGAAAAGGACAGGTCAGCAGCGCTAGTTAGTTGGGGGTGCGCAGCTGCTCCCAGACTGTCTCCCATCTGTGAACGAAGAGGTGATTTGCTCCATTCTTTATCACCTTTACTGACAACACTATAAAGATTAAAAATGACGACGTTTATAAAAATGCTCTGAAGAATGTAATGTGCTTTATAAACTAAAAAGTGGGGTGCCTTGTCAAATTTACGATACTAATTTGATTCTTTCTGGGTTGCCATAAAGCACCGCATGAAATTGGCCTTCTTGTAAATGCTTTTCTGTTTTTACAGTATTACTTCTAACTTGCTGTTCTGAAATCACTGAGTCTCCCCAGTCCTCAGAGCATCCCAGCTCTGCAGTTCTGAGAGAGAAGGATGGCTGCACGTGTTCTATTTCAGATAAGACATGTCAGAGGCATCCCCCATGGTGTGTAGGAGAAAAAGGTCATACAGAATAAAAGGTTTCCCATAACCCACACGCAGCACTCCCAACTTTCATTCAACAGCAGGGCTCCTTTAGCACTGCGTTAGAATACCAGGGGCTTATAAATCTTTTAAAGCAATAATAAATGTCCTTCAGAAGGTAGGACACTCAGTAGAGCAAGGGGCATGTCAGACAGAGCAGCCTTCCAGAGGGTGTGGTCTTCTACTGCAGCACCATTTATGCAGGTGCTCATCATGTCCTTCCCCACAAAGCCAGTAATACTCAAGCTTCCTCACAAGCCACGTTTTCTAAGGAGGGGAAAACTGTTTCGAGTTTTCATTTTAAATACACTAATAAGTCAAATGGGTAATAAACCACCTTTGTGACTGATGTGCAAACACAACAGATCCTGCACACTTGAGAAGATGACCAATTCCCAAACCCTCGAACTGCACTATGAACAACTCTCAGGATTATCAGACTGCTCTGTCTTTGTCTTGCAATCACTAGGTGATGCTTTCGAACCTGCTTGGATTATTGCATCAGTTCAGCTCAGCTGCTCAGTCATGTCCAACTCTTTGCGACCCCCTGAACTGCAGCACGCCAGGCCTCCCTGTCCATCACCAACTCCTGGAGTTCACTCAAACTCACGTCCATCGAGTCCGTGATGCCATCCAGCCATCTCATCCTCTGTCATCCCCTTCTCCTCCTGCCCCCAATCCCTCCCAGCATCAGAGACTTTTCCAATGAGTCAACTCTTTGCATGAGGTGGCCAAAGTACTGGAGTTTCAGCTTTAGCATCATTCCCTCCAAAGAACACCCAGGGCTGATCTCCTTCAGAATGGACTGGTTGGATCTCCTGGCAGTCCAAGGGACTCTCAAGAGTCTTCTCCAACACCACAGTTCAAAAGCATCGATTATTGTGTACAGCTTTGCAATTCAAAAGCGTATTCAATCCCAACTTAATTCCAACTCATATAGGGCTCCCAGATTCATACAGGGGATGACCTATATGTGTAACCTAACAACTAAAAGAGGACTGCTGTTGTTCAAAACTTCAGAAATCGGTGGAGTACTTGATGTGCCAATGAACCAGTGACCCCAACAAGACAACAACAGCAAAAATGAATAATCCACTGGAATACCTTGATCCAGTGAATGTGATATAGGAAGATTCAGTTTCACAAGTTTAAAATTATTGGATTTTAGAAAAAAAAAAATCACAAAAGGATCCCTTCTGATATCAGGGGATCAGGGCCTTAACCACTGACTCTCCTTGTATATTAAAAATATAATTTAATTTAAAATATTTTATTTATACTCCGGTTTTCAGGAACATACCTCCCACATTAATTAAACTTCAGCCACAATTTCTCTTGAGTTCAAACAATGCTGACAGAAAAACAGGCTATAATTTATTTCACTAAAAAAGAAATTTAATTTTAAAAAAGGCAACTCTAGAATTAATCAGGTTCATCTCCTTAACTTACTGGAATTTTTTGTTGGTAGAGTAGTAGGGGTGGTAGTATTTTGTTTTGGTTTCATCTGGGGTTTTACTCTTCTGTTTAAAGGCGCATTCACAGCCTGGTTCCATTTTCCGTGACCCCTCATCAGTTCTTCCCAGAAAACACTGCAACAGAGAAACACTCTCTGGTCACGACATGAAGAACAGGGGTGTTGACAGCCATGCTCTGCCACATGGACCGGGGAGTAGAGGACACCGGTCTGTAAACAGAAAGCTCAGAAGCACTGAGGGAAGCTAAGGATGGGGATAGAAAGAAGCAAAAGCTTCCCAGGCCCATCCACAGAGCGTTCCAGTCTCTGGGTTCTGGTCTGTAGCCCAGCTATAGCCCTGCAGAGATTCCAGGAGACAACCTGAAATCCTTCCAATCGCCTTTCATGTGTGACTGAGTTCACTTAGATCTCTCTAACTTGTAACCAAGAGTCCCCTAACCGACAGCAGACTCCATGGTCCTTTCTGTTGACTGTTTTCAAAGAGACAAGATAGAAGCCTGCAGGAGGCAAAGGGAACCCAGCAAGGTCTACAAGTCAGAGGGAGGCAGGCAGCGCCTCAGCACCTGCACGGGTGGCAGTGGCTGAGCAGATGACTGCCTGCTGCCTCATGCATCCTCAGCAAGCCACCTGAGGTCAGCCCCTCCAGTTAACCAACAAGTAATGCCAGGCTCAAAGGGAAGTGAGCTACTCCCTACCCCACACCCCTGCTTCACAAGAGAACACCATCACAAAGCACTGTGCCTTAGAGCAGAGCTTCCCAGCTGCCAGACAGCAAAGCCAACCCAGAGAAAGAGGGGCACAATACCTCTAACCCATCGAGTCAACTCCCATGCAAAAGGGAAGCAAACTCCAGCTTAAAACCAGAGGGACACCCATCAGACAGAGCATACTGATGGTTTTTACCCATACATTTTGTAAACAGAGAAGAAACATCCACTATTTCTTATGTACATCAAAGTACTTGGTGAAAACATGACCCATTGTGACAGTCACACAACTGTGAAAATGGACTGTCACTGAACTGTCCACAATCTGAAGAGCTACAATGGTAAAATACATTGTGCATGTTTTACCACAATTTAAAACCACCACAAAAAAACATGATACATCAAGAGTCACAGAGACAGACTAAATCCCCCACCCTGTAGCAAACACCACATATGGTGTTAACTGCGACAGGCATGTAAATAATGTGTCCCCTTACCATGGGCAACTCAGGACAGAATTGGAGTGACCTGAGAGGTTGTCTGGGTGGGGAGAAGAGAGTTGTGGTCTGGGGGAGGTGGGAGTGGGGACTGCTGAACCCAGGCCGCTTTCTCCTAAAATGAGGAGTGATGAAAACTCACTCCACAGTCTATTTCCCCCACCTCCTAAGACCTGATCAGCACGATCTTACTATTTCTAATTCCTAAGTATTTCAACATAAACTCCTCAGAAGTCACTGCTGGTTTCCTATCAGCCACAAACAGATGGCAACCCAGAAGAGTCCTGTTCCCATTATGCCAACTTGCTGGGAAGCTCACCTGCCACCACCTGAAACACTGATCCCTCCCACCTGCACGCAGAAGGCTCCCAAACACAACTCCAATCCCGCCCAGATGCCCACTGATCAGCATCCTTAAAAGCAGGGGGGGAGTCTCATTACAACTCCACTAATTAATAAACATAAAGAGGGACCACATCGCATCCTAATATGATTACAGGAGACTGCAGCTTTCGTTGCAGTTCCACTCTGCAGTTCAGGCTGGTTCCCGGCCTGATTACACTGGGATGGAATCCAGTTTTCTAATGTATCCATATGTATGAGAATCAGAGCAGATCTTACTCCACCAAACCTGGAGAAAAACCTCTGGAGATGCTAAAAGTTCAATTTCAGACACATTAATACATCCTTAACACTTTATTTACAATGAAACCATCCAGCTTGTTTTTATAACTCCAACACAGGCTTCTTAGCTGCAATTTTTTTTTAACTTAAATGATCAAACACTAAGAGAATGCGAGACTGTTCACGAATTATGCCCAAATTAGAAAACAGGAGAGCTGCCTCTGCATGCAGCATGTGTACACACACACACACACACACACACACACACACACACACACACACACACACACGAGCAGGAGGGAGAAAAGGAAAAGTAGATTGTTTACGTCATCAGACCCCAAGCAGAGACGCTCCTCTGTGTTTTGTGGACGCATGTGCTAATCACCAGGGCCTTAACCACTGACTGCTCCTTGCCTGCTCAGCAAATCAAACAGGATTCTTTGGAATGTTAAGCCAAGGTTTTCTTTAGTAGCGGCAGCTTGAATGAACTATAGCTCGCGGTTCTCCTGCCACTCTCCAGTAATGAAACCCTTCAATGGCTCTGCTCCTGCAATAAAGACCAAAACCTTTAAGCATGGGATACAAGTGAAGTGAAGTTGCTCAGTCGTGTCCGACTCTTTGCGACCTCATGGACTGTAGCCTATCAGGCTCCTCCGTCCATGGCATTTTCCAAGCAAGAGTGCTGGAGTGGATTGCCTTTTCCTTCTCCAGGGGACTTTCCTGACCCAGGAATCAAACCTGGATCTCCCGCATTGCAGGCAGACGCTTTACCATGGGAGCCATCTGGGAAGCCCAGCACAAAATGGATCTCTTTCACCAAGGCCTGTGCCTTTCCTCAAGGAAGCAATCTCTGATCTTCTGACCAGATCAACTCTCTTCACAATTATGAATGAATGAAACACCGTGTCTTTCGGTACAAGTAACAGATACTCTCAACTCAGGCTGCCTTATACAACAGGGAAATTTACTTCACACAGACAAGAGGGAAATTTATTTCGCACGAGAAGTCCAAAAGCAGTAGGGGCTGGACTCAGGAACTCTGCTCTCTTCTAGGCTCTGTCCTCTCCCCAGCACCAGCTTCACATTCAGACTGAGGCAACACAGTCTGAACATTCAGACTCCAGGCACCACATTCAGCCAGGACCATGCTCAGAAGAAAAGGACTATCTTTCCTAGCATTGTCATTTTAAGACTGAGACGGTTTCCAGAACCTCCTGGTAGAACAGAACTAGGTCTCATACTTATCCCCACAGCAGTCACCAGCAGTGAGCAGGGCCAGCATGACCAGCTGACACAGACCAGGACAAACCCCTGTACCGGGACAGAGTCATGCAGATGGGGAGGGTATCTGAACAAAGCCCCAGATCCCTTACAAAGGGAAAAAAGGACAGGGGCAGCTAGTTACCAGTCTGAGATATGCCGGTTGTCACCAAGAAGACACCGCCACTGGCCTCGCCCACCTGTGTCTATAACACCAGTGCCAACAGTCTGGAGGGGAGGCCACAGGGCAGAAGAGAAGAGATGCAGGCCTTTCGATCAGCAGGTGCGGACTTGTCTCAAGACTTCTGTCTAACAGTTACAAGGCCATGAGCATTCCCCCAGACCTCAGTTTACTCATAAAATGAAAAATACATGCTTAACCTAATGTGTAGGGTTGCTGTGAAGCCCAGACAAAACGGCTGATGTAAAAAAAAAAAAGGCTTTGTAAAAGCAATGACTGTAACTAAAACTCATAGAAAAAGTAACAAGCCACCAAGAAAAATTCTGAGGTGGGGAGGGTGTGGGGAGGCTAACTCTGGCCAAACTGAAGCAGGTATAATCTACTAATGGACATATGCTTTAAAAATTACATTTCTATTGATTTTCTTGTGACCTGGGTGGAGGCTTTCCAACGTGACCTACTGATTTTCTCTAAGAGCTGAGATAGAATAGAACAACTCTACCAAGAATGTCAGGGGTCTGCAGAAAACCAGCTCAGGGTACTCTTCTCAGCTTTTTCTTTGATTTCTTCTCCCCAAGCATGCATGGCAATCATATTCTCACTGCTTTCTAAATTGAAAGGCAGGGTGGTGGTGTTTCACAAGTCAGAAAAGGCTGGGAAAATGTGTTTTCAGTCAGAAGAGGGGACTGATTTGAGTGCACCGTAGAAGCCAGAGGTCGCCCACGAGAAAGCTCAGCCCAGCTCACGTGAAGGCGTGTGAGTCGTGATGCCTATAGATAGCAAGTACAGAGGCATCTAAGGCCTCCCTGCTCATGCTATTTTTATCAGGCAGTGTGGGCATGGAGTCACCCAACACGGCTTGTGTTCTACACCTAATTTCCTGTCTGCCCTCCCCACCTCTGACTTCATTCATCTGTCTCCACTCACAGTGGCGTAGAGATGGGCGAGCAAGCCCCAGAGTCTCAAACCCATCTAAAGAGTAAAACATGTGTTCGTCTATGCCAACCACATTTTTTTCTCATTAGATACAACACCATTTGGGCAATAAAGTTAGAAGACCAGCAGTGCCTAGCACCACAATTCTGGAAGATGAAAGAGTGATATTCTGGGCTTACTTTGATGTCGAGGAACTTTCGATTCCTCATGGTGAGGACGCCTTTCTGAGACTTAAAAAAATCAACAACATATGATTTTTCACTCCAGTCCAGGCAAAATAACAAGGTAACAGTGTGAGAGCAAAGACATTCTAGGGAAGTACCATGCAGGGAAACAGTGTGGACAGTTTCAGAGGTACCTCTATGCCCACATGGCCATACAAATGCAGAAGACACTCCCAAGACACATGCTTCCTAGGAGCAGGTGTGTCTAATAAGACTGACAATCAAGAATATTTTCCCTCGGGCTTCCCTGGTGACTGAGGGGTAGAGAATCCACCTGATATGTGGGCGACCTGGATTCGGTCCCTGATTCAGGAAGATGCCACATGCTGCAGAGTAACCGAGCCAAGGTACCGCAACCTCGGAGCCCGGGCTCTGGAGCCCACGTGCTGCAGCTACTGCAGCCTGCACACCGCAGCTCCAGAGTAGCCCCCACTCACTACACCCAGAGAAAACCCGCACGCAGCAACGAAGACCCCACACAGCCAAAAATGAATTCTTTAGAAAAAGAATAGTTTCCATCTAAATTATGTGTGTGTGAAAGAATTCTGTAAACCATAAAGCTGCCACATTTCACACAAGTGCAGTGTCTGGAGCTCACCTACTCCATAGAACATATTGCCATGTGTGGTCCTGCCTCTTCAAAACTCTCCCCTCTTAAGCAGCGTGGTACCCTGGGAAGGACATCAGTGAAAACATTGGTGCAACTGCAAAGAAGTCTAGAGCTTAAGTTAATGACAATGCACTTGCACTGATGTTAACTTCTTCGTTTTGGCAAATGTTCTATAGTTCTATAGGATGGTAACATCAGAAGAAGCTGGGTGAAGAGCCTGAGGAACTCTGTACAAAGTATCTTTGTACCTTTTCTGTAAATCCAAGGTTAAAAGCTTATTTTAAAGTTTAAAACACCTGACTGCTTTAATAAAAGAAAGAAAGAAAAGGACTCCACAGGTAAAGACTTTCTAAGCAAATGATCAAAGCAGAAACTATGGAAAAAAGACAGATTTGACTACATAGACAATTTGAACTTTTATACATAAAATGTACTATGAACAGAGTTGGAACTGAAATGCAACCAAGAAAGGAAATCATTGATACACAAGAAAAGGGATACATATACAGAACACAGTAAATTTTTTTTAATTAAAAGAAAGAAAAGGCCACATGCCTAAGTGCTCCATCTGCTGCAACTGCTTTCACACAACTCAGATCAGTACGTCCAAACTCGAATCTGGGCTCCTTAAACCCCATATTTTCCCCATTCCACCCACCACCTCTGACCACCCCACCTCCCACATCTGGGGGCTCTGCTGTAGAAAGCAGAACTTCAGTGCAGCCTTCCCCATAAGCAGTGAACTCCGTTTAACTTCTTAGACCACTCCCAACCAAAGTGCCCTTCTAGAATCCACAACTCTTTTCTTCTATGAGCCCAATATGTTAAGGTTACCTACTTGGTGCCCTTAATAGTGAAAATAGGTCCAACCACAATGAGAAGAGGGAATCCTGAGAGAAGACTAAGGTGTGCAAAGACCTCCACAGGTCAAAACCAGATTCAAATTTCAGCACCAGCCAATCAGAAAAAAAGGAATCAGAAAAGCATTCACCACAGGTAGGCAGTCACTTCCCACCGGGAGCCCCATGTACCTGGACTTCTAGAAAGACTCACATATTCAAAGAAAAGCATCTTTTTAAAAATAAAATATTACAACAACTCAGCAGTTTACATTAGAACCTATCTTAGTAATCTTTTGGTGGTTGCTATTTTTGTGCTTTTAAATTTAGAGAACGGGACTAGAGCATTTGAAGAAAGAATATATTTCTTTCAAGATGTCCCCAGGACTCCCCTGGTGGTCCAGTAGTTAAGAATCCACCTGCCAGTGCAGGGGACACAGGTTTGATCCCTGGTCGGGGAAGATCCCACATGCCGCAGGGTTCTAAGCCCATGAGCCACAACTACTTGAGCCCACATGCCCTAGAGCCCATGCTCAGCAACAGGAGAAGCCACTGCAATGAGAGGCCCTCGAACTGCAACGAAGACTGAGGTCAGGCAAAAGTCAATCAGTAAGCAAATTCTTTTAAAATGATGTCCTCACATATGCATAGTTTATATTATGTCAGAGTTAGAATCATATTAAGAATTAATGTAAGTCATATTATCGTATCAAAATTAAGCAAAAAGAACACTGAAGTTTCACACATAAAGCAGTATAGAGGTCAAGAAACAAAATACTTTTCTTATAACAGTGTGACCATGATTAAGACCACTAGATAAAAATTCAGGAGCTTCTTTCCACAGCTGCTGCTAAGATGCTCCATCCTTTGGAGGGAGCTCAGGCTGCGCGGGGGTGAAGCCCTCACTTCAGCCGGTGAGCAGCACCTCGCCCAGCAGCCCCCTCAATACTCGCCCACACCATGGCCTCCGTCTTGGAGCTTGCCTGCATCTACTAGGCCCTCATCCTGCACAACAAAGAGGTGATGGTCATGGAGGGCAAGATCAATGCCCTCGTTAAAGCAGCTGGTGTAAACACTGGGCCTTCCTGGCCAGGCCTGTTTGCGAAGGCTTTGGCCAGTGTCAACATCGGAGACCTCACTGGCAAGGCGGAGGCTAGTGGGCCTGAACCAGCAGCTGGTGCTCCACCAGAGGGAGGTCCTGCCCCCTCCACCCCTGCTGCCCTGGGTGAGAACAAGCAAGCAGAAGCCCAGAAAAGAATCTGAAGAGTCTGACCATGACATGGGTGCTGGTCTTTTTGACTAAACCTCTTTAGGAACACATATAATAAAAGGCTGAGTTCTTTGCAAAAAAAAAAAAAACCATTAGCTAAAAGTCTGCATCCCAGTTGATTATATTCTCCAATATAAGATATAATTATATTATATATTGATATATAACCTTCTGCAGATTTTCTGTTGCCCTACTTACCTAGAATTTCCTATGCTATGAGATGGTTCACTTCTCAAAATAACACTAAGTACTTAAGACAGTGCTTAAGGCGAGGTAGATACAAAGAGAGGAGAAGAATTAAACTCAACCTTAACTTCTGGAAGCTCATTCATGATCTAATCTATGAATGAATCCAAGCCCCTCAGCATGCCTCCTTCCTCAGACATTTCACCTTGGGTCCATGTTACTGCTCATCACCACCAAAGGAGGTTCAACTCAAACCAAATGTGCTAGTCATTTACCATCGAGTAAAAGGACTGATGATAACTGCCCAGAATTATAAGGATGAAATAACTGGCTTAAATTGACCTCCAGTGATTGTTGGTACCATCCGTGACAGTGCTTACCTCCCCTCCACAAAGTTCCAGCTGTCTTGCATACACCAGAGAAACAGCTCTGTTCCCCAAAGCCAAGCATGTGCATCTTTCTGTGTCTCGCAAAAGAGAAAAACTTCACCATCTGAACACAGGAGAAGGACAGCCAAGGAGTCTCCATTTCTATGACCATTAATCAGTGGAGACCACCATCATTTGCAAATCACAGACAGCAAAGAAAAGGAAGGGAATGGGGTATCCCAGACTCTCAGAATTAAGAACAATACACCATTTCTGAACCATGGGACACTCCTGAGGCTTCTCTACTTATTTACAATAAGTTTATAACCTAAATTCATAGAAAGCTGATTCCAAAGCACCTCATAAACATTACTGTTTCTATGCATACTTCAGTAAAGAAAAGCATTTTTAGCCTAGGAGGGACCTACAATGGAGGGTACTTAAGGTTTCTCTATCCCTTTGCTTGCACATCAATACATATAAGATACAAGTCCTATTCACTTTGTGCTTGCATGCTAAGTCACTTCAGTTGTGTCCAACTCATCATGACCCTATGGGCTGTAGCCCACTAGGCTCCTCTGTCCATGAGATTCTCCAAGCAAGAACACTGGAGTGGGCTGCCACTTCCTCCTCCGGGGGATCTTCCCGACCCAGGGAGCGAACCTGCGTCTCTTACATATCCTGCACTGGCTGGCGGATTCTTTACCACTAGCGCCACCTGGGAAACCCCCTATTTACTATACTGTATTACAAAATTTTTCAAAACAACATTAATGAGTTGATCAAAAACCTAAAGAATTATATTCCATACAGCACTGTGATCACGCAGCTTGTTAATCATCCAGAAAAGGTTCAGTACTGATGAGTTAAAATTAAAGGTTGACATAATTAGATAAAATTGAATTATGGCAATAATTTGTGGACTTCATATATCAGCACTTTGCCCTCCACTTATAACAGAGATCTGGGCTGTCATGGCTGTTTAAGAATGGTCAGGAGGAGGGAGATGCAAAATCAAACACAACCAGGATGCTATGAATTCAAAAAGGTTGGGAACTGATGCTCGAGTAAGCCACAGTGGATAGATTCTGGACAGCACCCCAATCCGACACAACTTAATTTATTCCCAAATCCCTCAGAATCACCGTTGGGTGAGGAATCAAAGTAATGTGTATGCCACTTACACACTCACTCCATCAAAGTATTAAAAATTATTACTACTGGAATAAGCAAACTGTGAGCTATCTTTTACTAAGAGTTGCTGTGTTTTATTCCAAACATTTCAAATATTACAGAATTTCATCATTCAGGTATCAGAAAATTCTAAAAAGTTAACCTCCTACACAGGAAGCACAGACTGGGTTGCTCATTTCATGGGCCATGGGTTTCTCATTTCTCATTGCCATCTTTACGGCATGCACAAAAATGAAAAGGATTCAAACTATTGGTAGGCACTGGAAAACGTGACCTGAGTTAAGCCACATTCACCCACCTACCCGTCCCATGATCCACCTCCTTAAACTCCTTTCTTTCAGGTAAGTTAATTCCAGGTATGACTTTTTTTAAGGCATTCTTATATGTGACAGATGTTAATTTTCAGATGTTAAGACGGACACAAATTTTCCGATGTTTTAACATTTACATACGGTAACTAAAATGTCAGCTGAAATGTCAGCTCTGGGTGTGCAGGCTTTTCATCCACAGCATTAGCCTAACTTCTTATCATGCATGTTCTGATATTCTATCCGCTGGAGCTGAATTTGCCCATCCAGCTAAGAGGCTGTCTGAAGCTTAAGAAACTAATTTATGGGTGAAGATGAGCCTGTATATTCTTAGCATAAGGTACCATCACTACTGATCAACTTTTCAGGAATATTAAAACAATTCCAGTACTAACCAGCATGTCCTCATGGAGAGGACCTCATGGAGGGCCTCATGGAGGGCCTCTGACAACACTATTTTGTCACGGCTATCACTGACAGTGCCATGTGTTTCCCCAGGACAGTATCATATACTCTCAAAAGCCAAAGATGAAGGAAAGCTAAGTATGGGGACAACAACACAGTACTCAGAGTATGTTCCACATAAGACCCTTGATTTCTCTTGACAGAGGCTAAAAATTAACACACTCACATCATGTGTAACTGCCTCAGAAGTCTAAACTAATCTTCCCTTTATTATTTGCAAGAAACTGGTCAAAGAAACATTCAATTTGGATGAAAAAATTCTGAACCCAGTAACATTTGTCTATATCTAAGTAGAATTTGAAAACACTGAGCAACACTTTTAGAAGGCAGATACCAAAGAGCCTGTAGAATTGAGTGTCCCAACTAGTAAAAAGCTTGGGATCAACAGCTGAGACTTAAATGGAAAGGCTGAGGCTGTCATAAAAATTATTTCTGAAAAAGGCCAACTTCTTAGTCTTAATCAGACATGAACAGATCTCATACAACCAAAACTTTAACCCAGGACCTCTACCATGCCCATTCCAAACAGGGAGGAAATGTCCAAGTATTAAGACTACCAAAAGAGAAATAGCATAAATAACTGTAACAACATAATAACTTCTATTATGCATTTCCAAATCTTTTCACATCCATTAAGGTCTAAATTAAGTCTTTAATTTTTAAAAAGTGAGAACTTGTGAATCTTAAACTGTAGTGTGTGTACAGTTTTATCTTTCTCAAAGCTCTTTCCATGTTGACTGTAACTGTGCTTTTGATTAAAAATAGTAACAGTAAGAAAGATGTTCAAGTAAGGCTATATTATCTGCACAGACCTCTGCACACCTACAAAATAATTTTCTACACTCTACAACCTACTATTCCATTACTATTGGAGGTTTTCAATAAACACTACTTTTCCATTCTATTCTAAAAATACTCTTTCTCTGAAAGGTGGGTATCCTTGTCACCACACAAATGCAAAGACTTCTATTTCTGCTTGCTGACATCAGAGAAATATACCTGATCTTGAATTAACCACATTTAAAGGGAAAACAGCATAAATTTTTTAAATCCAATAATCCAAAATTTTAATTTTGACCTATTATTTTCTATGAAAGACAGAAATCAAATAGAGTTGATCCACTTGTTATGACAAAAACAAAAGCTAAAAGGAAAAGAACGACCAAGTTTATCAGAGTTTGTAGTCTTTTATGCAGACGTAGTAATTAATTCAATGTTTCTGATCAAACAATGTGTTTAATTTTACCTGAATGTGTGGTGGTGGTTTAGTTACTAAGTCGTGTCAGACTCTTGTAGCCCCATGGACTGTAGCCTGCTAGGCTCCTCTGTCCATAGGATTTCTCCCAGGCAAGAATAATGGAGAGAGCTGCCATTTCCTTTTGTAGGGGATCGAACCTGAGTCTCTTGTGTCTCCTGCATTGGCAGGCAGGTTCTTTACCACTAGTGACACCTGGGAAGCTCCACTTGAATGTGAAGCAGGTGTCTATCTCCTTGTCTTCCTGGAATCATCCCTTTCTTTAATAAAAAAGCACCCCAACTTATCTTTGATTCAGTTAAGTCTCTCAGTCCTGTCCGATTCTTTGCAACCCCATGGAATGTGGCATGCCAGACTTCCCTGTCCATCACCAACTCCTTGATTTTGCCCAGACTCATGTCCATCCAGTCGGTGATGCCATCCAACCATCTCATCCTCTGTCGTCCCCTTCTCCTCCTACCTCCAATTTTTCCCAGCATCAGGTCTTTACCAATGACTCAGTTCTTCGCATCAGGCAGCCAAAATATTGGAGTTTCAGCTTCAGCATCAGTCCTTCCAATGAATATTCAGGACTTTTTTCCTTTAGGATTGACTGGTTTGATCTCCCTGCAGTCTAAGGGACTCTCAAAAGACTTCTCCAACACCACAGTGCAAAAGCATCAATTCTTTGGCGCTCAGTTTTCTTCACAGTTCAACTCTCACATCCATACATGACTACTGGAAAAACCACAGCTTTATCTATACAGACCTTTGTGGGCAAAGTGATGTCTCTGCTTTTAATACGCTGTCTAGGTTTGTCATAGCTTTCCTTCCCAGGAGCAAACATCTTTCAATTTCATGGCTGCAGTCACCATCTGCAGTGATTTTGGAGCCCAAGAAAATAAAGTCTGTCACTGCTTCCATTGTTTCTCCATCTATTTGCAATGAAATGATGGGACCAGATGCCATGATCTTAGTTTTTTGAATGTTGAGTTTTAAACCAGCTTTTTCACTCTCCTCTTTCACTTTCATCAAGAAGCTTTCCTACCTTGTTGATTCCTGGACTCTAAAAACAAGTTCCATCTTTGTGGTGCTGTCAACTTCAAGCAACTGACAAACTACCTAACAAGGACGATCATATTCTCTCTCCAAGAAAATGAAATCTTATGACACGAGAATGAAATCAGTGGGTGCTATCTTCTAGACCATGGCACCTGAAACAGATTGCTCACTAAGCAGTCCCTGGAGCCTAAATTCTTGTAGGTATGATTCTTGGCCTCCAAAGCCTAGCTGTCCAGCATTTTCTATGCCTACAGTTCTGTAACCTCCCTTTTTCACTCAATTATTTATAATGGGCATCTTTCCAGACTGGTTAATACAGACTTATATCATTATTTTCAATGCATGCAAAGTACTCTAATCAGTTCTTTACTCAGATTACTTACGAAATAACTGCACACAGTAAATAGTTCTTACTATATACATATCTTTGTTAACATTTCCTATTATTTTTCAGGATAAATTCCCAAATATAGAATTGCTGAGTTAAATGCGAATTTTATGTTCTGATACATAACAGTTACTATTGTGGACTTCCCCTGTGGCTCAGATGGTAAAGACTGCCTACAATGCAGGGGACCCAGGTTCGATCCCTGGGTCAGGAAGATCCCCTGGGGAAGTGCATGGCTACCCATTCTAGTATTCCTGCCTGGAGAATTCCATGGACAGAAGAGCCTGGCGGGCTGCAGTCCATGGGATCACAAAGAGTAGGATATGACTGAGTGACTAACACTCTACACTCTAAGTAGCTATTTAGAATGAGTGCATCTGTTTATAAATCTACATATAAATCTGACCAAGAGTACACACTTCCTTCATCTTCACCAGCACTGAGAATTACTATCATCTTTACTCTCATTCCAAACTGGGAAATGCCCAAATATTAAGACTACCTACCAAGAGGAGGCAAACCAGAAGTAATCATAATAATATAATACCTTATATTAAGCTTTACCAATTGTTTCACGTCCATTAAGGTCTAAATTGAGTCTAAATTATATTGCCGACACAATCATTGAAAAATGGTGTCTTAGTTGGCTCAGATTGCCATTAAAAAATACCACAGGTCTGAGGTGGCTTAAACAACAGAAACTTATTTCTCACAATTCTGGAGGCTGAAAACTCTAAGATGAAGATGCCAAGGTAAATTTCATTTGAGACTCCTCTTGGCTTCTAAGTGGCTGCCATCTGGCTATAGGCTCAAATGACCCCTTTTTTGCACATGGTGGGGGTGGGGAAGGAAGTGTTGCAGAAAGGGTTAGTGAGCTCTCTGGGTGTCTGTCTCTTCTTATAAGGGTACTAATCCCATCATGAGGGCTCCATCCTAACCCTAATTAACTCCCAAAGGCCCCATCTCCAAATACCAGCACACTGGGGGACAGGATTTCAACATAAGAATTTGAGGGAGAAACATTTGGTTTATTACAAATGGTATCTATTTTTGCCTTTTTTTTTTTTTTTTTTTGGCTGCAGTGTGTGGAATATGGGATCTCAGTTCCCCAACCAGAGATCGAGCCTGTGCCCCCTGTATTGGGAGTGCCAGGAAAGTCCCTTATTTTTGCTTTTAATTTCTTTAATTACTAGTAAAATTGAACATTTTAATATATTTATTGGTCACTTACTTTCCCTTCCCTTGGAACAGGAAGAGTACAGGATAAGCCTGGAACATTTCGTCACACCAGAAAGCAAGAAAGCTACTACAAACCACTGGAGGTGTGTCGTAAGGACTCGGAGCCAAACTGAATATGTCTATCTGACTAGAGATACGGCAATTTGAGTATCAAAAGGACAGTAATTGAAATGAACTCAAACACATCATATACGTTAAAACAGAGAAGTTCATAAAGATCTTTAGCAAAAAAAGAACAGAACCCTCCTCCATCCCCACTGGAGAATGTCAGGGAACCAACACATGATTTTAAAAAGCGGTATGCTAAGGCGCTTCAGTCATGCCCAACTCTTTGGGACCTCATGGACTGTAGCCTGCCAGGCTCCTCTGTCCATGGGATTCTCCAGGCAAGAATACTTTAGTGGGTTGTCATGCCCTCCTCTAGAGAAACTTCTCAACCCAGGGATGGAACCCAGGTCTCTTATGTCTTCTGCGTTGGCAGGCAGGTTCTTTACCACTAACGCCACCTGGGAAGCCCTAGAAAGTGGTAAATAAAGGGAAATAAATCTTCCTATACTTCCCTGGTGGCTCAGAGGTTAAAGCGTCTGCCTCTAATACGGGAGACCTGGGTTCGATCCCTGGGTCAGGAAGATCCTCTGGAGAAGGAAATGGCAACCCACTCCAGTACTCTTGTCTGGAGAATTCCATGGATGGAGGAGCCTGGTGGGCTACAGTCCACGGGGTCCTAAAGAGTTGGACACGACTTGAGCGATTTCACTAACTAACTATACAATCTATAGGGCTTCCCTCATGGCTCAGTCAGTTTGATTCCTAGGTCAGGAAGACCAGGGTTCAATTCCTAGGTCAGGAAGATCCTTTGGGGAAGGAAATGGCAACCCACTCCAGTATTCTTGCAAGGAGAATACTATGGACAGAGGAGCCTGGTGGGCTACAGTCCACAGGGTCTCAAGAGTCGGACATGACTTAGCAACTAAACCACCACCACCATACAACCTATACCTCAGGACAAGTCCTTCATGTTCTTCCATATACATCATCACTATATTAGGTGGGAAACAAAAACATCATCTTCATCAGCTGCAAATTTCAGAAAGATACACCATATGTCACTATACACGTGGAAGGGAAATTACAGGACCCACCAAGGATATAATGTACATCTTAGCTTTATCCCCCACTGTTCCTATATTTTTAAAGGTACTGAGCACTAGAAAAACAACTAATCTGATTTTGTTTTCATTAAACAAAGGTATCTATAATTTTCAGTGAGAGCTCTTGGATCATCATGAAAGCACCTTGGTTGCTAACGTTCAGTGTTAAAATTTAGAATGTTTATAAACAAAATGTAATACACACACACACACACACACACACACACATACACACACAATGCAATATTATTCAGCCTTAAAAAGGAAGTAGTGGATGAACCCTGAGAACATGTAAAGTGAAATAAGCCAGTCACAAAGGGACAATTACTGATGATCCCAATTATATAAAGGACCTAAAGTAGTCAAACACTTAGAGAAAGAAAGTACAAGGGTGGTGTTCAGGAGTAGGGGGAGGAGGAGGACAGACTATGATGGGAAGTTAATGGATACAAGTTTCAGTTCAGGAAGATGAGTAAGTTCTGGAGATGCTGGTGGTGATGGCTGCACAACAAGGTGAATGTACTTAATGTCACTGATCTTACATTTTAAAATGCTTAACATAGTAAATTTTACATTATGCATATTTCATCACAAAAAACTTAGAATGTTTAATATGTTTAAAAGTTTAGTTAACTAAATTAACTTTATCCCAGCCAGATTAAAAGACATTTGATGTTTGAATTACATAATCCCTGCAGTCTCACTAAGGGCAAATGTACAATTTGGCGAAAGCTTTTGGTAATACTGATAATACTTCCCAGGGTCCTAACTAGGAACCAATGAAATAACTAAATCAAGACATTTCATAGCAGAAGTTTTACTGAGTTTTTTAAAGCATGTGATAAACCACATGCACAGCTGGGTCAATCTATCTTCAGTCTTTCTCCATCTACAGAAGAGAACAGGAAGGAGTCTATAACTGATATTGTAAATGCAGTGAAACAGATGAAGAACAATGTCCAAGCCTAGCCCTGTGCACGGTAGGCACTCGAAAAACTTTTTAGAAATCCAGATATTCAGTGAACCTTCGGCAAGATCAAAAGACCACCTGAGCTTCTCATTCAGTCCTCAAGACCACCACAGCAAGAGCGTTGAAATGCATCCTGAAAGAAGGCTGCTGTGTTGTCACTGTTCTTTCCTTACTGGGAAATCTCAGCATTAATGTTGGATGGTTCAGTGTAAAACAGGTTTCATGAACCATGTATCCTTTCATGGATTAAAAAAAAAAACAAAACCTTTTTTCCAGAGTTTTGGTGGTGTTGCTCATCAAGTCATCTCTGACTCTTTGCCACCACATGGACTGCAGCACGCCAGGCTCCCCTGCCCTTCACTATCTCCTGGAGTTTGCTCAGGTCCACTGAGTCAGTGATGCTATCTAGCCATCTCATCCAATGCCACCCCCTTATCCTTTTGCTTTCAATCTTTCCCGGCATTGGGGTCTTTTCCAATGAGTCAGTTCTTGGAATCAGGTGGCCAAAGTATGGAGTTGTGGTGGGTAAAACATAAATAATCAAACTGCCACTCGCACAGCTCCATATGAAAACTAGGAAGTTCAATATGATACATCTTTTCTAAATGAAGTCAGTTCTAAAATAAATAGTAGTAAATTCATTACTATTTCTCAGTCACAGGAAGTAACTGGCTCTCTACTCTTCTCCCAGGTATAAAGCTCCACTGTGTTTTAAAAAAAAAAAATCCCCCTATATATCTGCCTATATCCGTAACTCAGAATTACATACTTCTAACTCTAGAGGTCAACACTTCCCCCAGCACATGGAAACACTGCTACTTTCACAGCCCTTACTAAAATAGAGCACTTATTCTCCAAGGAAATTCACATCCTCCGGCCACTCTCACACAAATTAAGTACTATGCTATAATTCAGGAACTAAACACTAGATTTTGCCATACAGATTTATTCATATACTTACGTGCACAACAGCAAACTATCAAGAAATAAGAAGGGATGGCTGAGATCCCCTCAACACAAGCAGTGGCTATCACTGTACCGTGTTCAGATCAGCTTCCAAACCACCCGGCCAGATCGGCAGTCCAGGAGGCCGCCTCTTGTTTGCAGCAGCTAGGTGCCAAGGTGCCCTGTCTCTTCACATCAATCCCAACTCCAAACCCCAGCAAACCGAGCTCCCTGGCTCCAGAGGTGAGCATCCTCCAGGGCCACAGCGCCACTCCCAGTGGCCCTGCCTGCAAGAACTCAACTCCAAGGAATGGATACCTGAGACACAACGCTAAGGGACCCCCAGGTGAATTTTCACATTCTGCAAAACCTCAATAACAAATTATTTTCCCTGCTTTTTTTTTTTTTTTTTTAAAGAACCTGCCCAACTAGGTATCCTTAAGGTGCTGCTGCACTACCGCAAAATACAAAGAGGAGAGCCCTCAAGGGGGAGAAACCCATGGCCGAGCTCCCTGTAAGGGGAGTTGACTGTCCACAAGAAGTGTTTCAAGACTTTCTGATCACCACGGCCCTTTAGCAGGTAAGTCACATCCGCCCCCGACAGGGCTGTGTCACCCTAATTTCCTTCCACAAGGCGAGAAGAACCTCACCTTTCCAACCTTGAAGAGGTATGACGAGGAAAAGTAAGACACCTCTCCCTACTAACGGTCCAGACGGGTCAAACTTCAGAGGCGGCATCCTGCACTTTGTTTTTAGCGCAGGCAAGAGGGGAAGAAGGGTTGGCGTTCGGAGCGGAATCCCCGTGATTTGCCAGAGGAAACGGCACCGACCAGACAGCACACGCGCCAGCCTTTCCATGCAGCTGCCACGACAGGTGACCGGGCCGCTTTGCAGACTCCCCCGCTCGCTCGGGGGGCTCCACGGAGGTGGGGGGCGGGGGTGAAAGGTGGGCAAGAGGCCGGGAGGGAAATCCACTCGGTTCAGGCTCCGGGGAGGAAGAGGGGCAGCACCGTGTCCCCGGGGGAAACCGTTTTAAGGGGTTTTCTGTCTCCACAATTAAGAGGGGGAAAAATGGCTCCAAGCCAAACGCCTCCTGATTTACACACACACACACACCACACACACACACACACACACCACACACACTCACGCGCGCGCGCACCCAGCTCCTCTATCGCCCCATTTTTCTGAGACAACTGAAACAAAGGCTCAAACCGCTAAACGGCAGCCAGCGCCGCCCGGAGCCCGGGTGTCGGCCACCGTCTTCTCACCGCGCCCTCCGGAGAGCCCACGGCGGGGGCCCGCCCGCCGCGCCCCGGCCCTCCCGCCCGAGGCGCCCCGGCAGAGGGGCCAGGCCGGGGGCCCCGAGCGCCCGCCCCGGCTCCCGAGGGCGCTCCGGCCGGCGCTCGGGGCCCGCCGCCGCCGCCTCCTCCTCTCGAGGGCGGCAGCGCCCGGGGCCGGGACGGCGGTGACAACAGCCCGGCGCCCGCCTCACCTCCAGGCGCCGGTGGCGGCGGCCCCGCGCTCCTCCGCGCCTCTCCGCCTCCAGCAGCCCCGCGCCGCCGCCGCCGCCGCCGCCGCCGCCAGCCGCCTCCCCTCAGCGTCTCCGCCGAGTCTCCGCCTCCCTCAGCAGCCGTTGCCGCCGTTGCCGCCGCCGCCGCCGCCGCTGGGCCCGGCTCCGCGCCACGTGACCGCGCCACGTGACCCGGGCGGCTGGCAGGCGCCGCCCCCCGGCCGGCCTCGCGCCCTCGCGCGCCCCCCTCGCGCCCCTCACCGCCGGGGACCCGCGTCCCGACCGTTGACGCCCGCCGGCTCCGGGCCGAGGGGCGCCGCCGGCCTCGCCGGCCTGGCCTCGCGCTCTTCGGCCGCCTACCGCCAACGCGCGGAGCCCCCGTCTCCGCAGACTCGCCGGCCCCCGCCCCTCACACTCACGGGCGCTCCCTCAGCTCACACACGCACCCCCGAACAGCCCACCGGCCCGCACACTCAAGCCCCACGCACGTGTCACACGCGCAGATCCCGCAGCCCGCGTCCCTCCGGCAGCCGTCTCACCGCCTGGGCAGCAGTGAAAACAGCGGGGACCTAGTCCAGTCTGAACCGCGCTCCCTTGAGGGAATCCTTCCTAAGCCGGGAACCGAATAGGTTCGGGTGCCGTCTCAACTTCATTTGAGCCGGACGTGGATGTCACACTCGGTCTGGAGTTGAAAGTCTCTAGAAAGCGCACGTTGCTTCTTGCAGGGAGCCACCGTCTGTCTCCGTGAAAACAGTCACTGAAGTGCCTTTGATGGTGATGATTTCGGAGACATTGTATCTCTTTTTTTCAGTGAGTCTTATGGGGAAAAGACGATAGCTTCATTTTAACTCGCACAGAGAAAACGCATCCAGAGCCTTTCCCCCCCTCTTAAATTGATGTCCTGCTAGGAACACAAACTTGATACACCTGTCCTTCATTTTCCATCACGTACCCAGAAATAGCGTTGATGGTTGGGTGACTGTTCACGTATGTGTAGCTTAAAAAAAAAAAAAAAAAAGACGATAGTGGCATCTTTTCTTTCTTTATTTGAAGCTTGCTTGCGTGCATAGTCTGCTCAGTCGTGTCTGAACATGCCCTGTATAATTAAATGTAGCAGCCAATCTTTACAAGCCTTGCCGCTTTCTTCGATTTTTGCCTATTTGCCAAATTTTTCAAATCAGCTTCAGCTTTAAGAATTCTGGCGTCTGTGATTTTCTGGTTGTCAGAAAGAAAAGAAGGGTTGGGCTAGAGTCTTTAAATTCTGAAATTCCGTGCCTATGATTTCACAAATGTTGGCAAGTGCTGCCTAGATTGTTTTAAATTTTTAAAAGTTAATTTTTAAACAATATTTGCCCCACGATCATATGCACATAAGTAAAATGTGTTCAAGAGAAGTATGAGCATACACATTTTGTAACATCCCTAAAATTAATTTTGAAACCTTTCAGAAGTAAAGCTACATTTAAGTCTTAGAATACCTTTAACATAAAAGATAATACTCATTCAGTGAAATGAGTATTATGCTTCAACTGAGGGCTAAATTTTATACTGAAGTCTGTGGAGCAACCAAAGGAAGTATATACAATATGACCCTTACTCTCAAAATGTACAGACTCTAACCAGAATTATTTAAAATATATACATTTTTTAAAAGTCTGTTTCTCTTCCTCACACACATACACGTGTGTGCGTGCATGTGTGTGCACTAACTTGGATCAGGCAATCAGGACCTGGAGAAAATTTTGAAAAATATTACCCTGACTATTAGACCTTAAAGAATTAGCCAAAGGAGTAAAGACGAAAATATGCAGTTGAAGAACTTTCTTGACTTAACAAATGCAATGAACGTAACAGTCTAACAATGATTTAACATACCATTAAGACTGAACAACGTGCGTGTTCTTTCTTCTGCGAAATGAAAAAAATATTAACCTTGAAACCACTCGTCATAATACTATAGTTTTCCTTATGGCTCACATGTGCAAACTCTCTTTTATGCAAGTACTGTGGGCACAGGTACAGCTAGCTCTCAGCAAAACTGCAAAGGCTCTCAGGCCTCACTTTCACCTCTGTAGTTTGCCACTGCGTGAGCAGCGATATAAATGATCTTCGAAGCAAGTATCTTCATAGAAGTCCTGCTTCTACCGCTTAGGAACAAGTGTTAACAAGAACAATATGCTTACCACTGTTTCTTTAACAGTACATTCAAGTAACAGCATCTACCTCACAGGGCTGCTGAAAGAATTAAATGAAATAATTTATGTAAAGCACTTGGTATAGTGCCTGATAACATAAAATAGGTACTCAACCCCAAATAATAGCTCAGGTTTATTAAATACTTATCACAAGCCAAATGCTACGTCTTGTTGGTTCTTACTGTTCCTTCTGCTCCCTGTCACTCTGGGTGGGTGTCCTTTGTCTCCCTGCCCTCCCCTCCACCAGCCCCTTCCCTATTCCCTCTCTCTGCCTTTTCAGGATGAAAATGGCTTCCTCAAGACGTTTGAGAGGAACTTCCCTGCTCGTTCAGTGGCTAAGACTCTGCACTCCCAGTGCAGGGGGAACTGGATCCCATGTGCTACAACTAAGTTTGCAGGCCGAAACAAAGACCTGGCGCAGCCAAATTAATTATTTTTTAAAAAGACATTTTAACTTGAAGGCTAATCTACAGAGGTCTATTGAATCAGTTGTAAATCAGCATTTTAGGCTTAACAAAAATCAAACTTTTTATGAAAAATTACCAATTATTTAAAATCTGAGGCAACTGGGGGCAATTAAGAAGGAGATTTGGCAATAGGGACCCTACCAATGGCCTTTGGAATCCACTGGTCCAACAATTCTCATCTTATTGTGCTTAAAATACTTTTAAATATTAGACAATTCGGCAACACACTTGAAGAAATTAAATCAATCCCTGATAACTGTTGAATGATAATTACTAAAGGAAAGTGTCTCTCCTATGACATTCGTGATTGTGACTCTGTTAACTGGCTGTCCTTTAGCTCTAGGTTCAAGTGTGAGATAAACTTCTTACTACCCTGACCAAGTACCTGCAAGCTCTGAGAGATACATGACATTTCTTTGAAAGTTACACTATCCTTGTACCTGACTTGGGTCACACAATGAGCTTAAAACTCAAACTGGATCTGATAGGCTCTGGTATCACTATGGCAACTGCGTGACAATGTAAATATATTACACTCATCAGTGTTTGGCTGTGCACCCGTGAAGGAGAGCACGGCTAGTGTGATGGCTGAGCACAACTGTACTGGTCCAAGGCTGGGCCTGATGACATAAGGATCAGAAATCAGAACTGGGTGCCTGGGTGGGTCTCTGCACCCTCTCTGTTTCTCTACACCCCTCCCTCCCCATCACATTGCTCTTAGACATCCAGATGCTGAAGATCCAGAAGCTCGCCCCTCAAGGCCTCCTTCCTGCCTGCCTTACACCCAGCATCTCCCCTCCTTCCTAACCAGGGCAGAATCCAGAGCCCAGAGTTTCTGCTGCTGCAAGCCCTTCTGCACCAAGACGTTCAGCACAGGGAATGGGAACCTGGGTCTAGATAGAGGGAGACAGGAAATGTCCATAGCACAGGAGCTAGAGCCTTTGGAGAATAAGATGCAAGCCTTTTGTCTTTCAGTATGTCCCAAGAGCCCAAAATGCCAGTGCTAGCTTCGGCTTCCTTAGGGAAATGTAGCCTTCAGAGTTAGGGGAGGTGTACCCATGGGCCACTATCCTCTGCAGAGTCAGCCCAGCCAGACTGTTTCTCTCTGCCCTGGGTCCCACCAGTCACATTTTGAGAAGGACCTTGATAAGTTGCAGCACAACCGGTGAAAGGTGACCAGGATGGAAGGACTCTGGAAGCCCTATTATAATGTTATGTGCGCAGTCGAGCTTAGTTGCTTCAGTCGTGTCCGACTCTTTGCCACCCTATGGACTGTAGCACCCCAGGCTCCTCTGTCCCTAAGATTATCCCAGCAAGAATGCTGGAGTGGGTTGCTATCTCCTCCTCCAGAGGATGTTCCTGACCCAGCGATCAAACCCATATCTCCTTCAGCTCCTGCATTGGCAGGTGGATTCTTTACCAGTGAGCCATCTGAGGAGCCCATTATAATGTTATACTGTTTTATCAAAGCTGTTGAAGAAAATAGGAATGTTTAACCTAAAAGAAACAGAAGACTATGCTAGTGAGTATGATCATGTGGTGAGAGTTCTAGTCCTTTTTCATTATTTATTGAGATCCTACTTTGGACCAAACATGGTCCAAATCAAGAACTGATGTGTGTGCAATATGGAAGCAGAACTTGATTCAGATAAGCAAGAGCCTTCTAACTGGGTGGTCCATCAGGGAAGTGGCAGCCTTGTGAAGTGGCCTGGAGCCTGCCCATGCTTCTCCTTTCACTCTGGGGAGCTGGGCTGGACACTCAGGGAGCTACTGTGAGATCCTCCTCTTCTCTCAGCCCCACAGCCTGGAGCCTCTGCTCGGCTCACTGCTTTTTCTTCCTCACCCCACTAAGTGCTCCAGAGCAAAGGTAATGCCTGATGCAACATCTAGGACCAAAAGTACTGCTTAACTCACTCTGGAAAGGAAAAGATGGGAAGAGCCGACTCATTGGAAAAGACCCTGATGCTGGGAAAGATTGAGGGCGGGAGGAGAAGCAGGTGGTAGAGAATGAGATGGTTGGATGGCATCATTGACTCAGTGGACAGGAGTTTGAGTAAACTCCGGGAGACAGTGAAGGACAGGGAGTCCTGGCATGCTGCAGAATATGGGGCCTCAAAGAGTCAGACACAACTTAGCAACTGAGCAACAGGAGAAAATGGCTTTGAAAAGGAAGAGAGAGTTTTCATCATCACCCCTTTCACCACATCCAGGAGTAGAGAGGAGGTGAGTGAGCTACACACTTTGCCTGCACTTGAAGCTTCATTCTCACTCCCAATCCTACCAGTGCTGAGGGGCCTTCAGGCAGCACTGAGTGCTGACCAGACCCTGTCCGAGCAGGTAACTGTAGTTGTGTACAAATATTTTTCTATAAGCAGAAGAGTCAGTGGTCTTCCAAAGGCACCAAAGTGGCCCTATAAGCAACTGCTGAGGCAAGCAGATGCTTTTTTTTCTGGTGATGTCCTAAAACTGCCCCACCTCTTGATATGCAGAATTGGTCTCTGGGAAGGAAGAGGAGTGATTTCAGGTCAGTGACCTTTACAACTTTTTCCTGGTTCTGTATTAAGGCCATGAGAGGCCACCCATGGCTGGGAGCCTCCAAAGTGAAGGCACCAAGACAGCAGAGAAGATGGCATCGTGGCCACACCTGGAGCCGGGCAGGGGCAGCTACGCGCACACCCAGGGCTCGACAGTTTGGACTCGAACCTCAGGAGGTTGGCTGCCCCTGGGAAACTGCAGGGGAGGAGAGCCATGGAGCTGGGAGCTGAGGGCTGTCGTGTTGGGACTGTGGATGACCAGGGGGTAATCCTGTAATCCGAAATATAACAGCAGAAGTGACTTCACGCAAACATCAGACACCTCAAACACTTAGCTGTTACTCTGGCCTATATAACCTGGTTGTTATATCCTCTTTTGGCTTTTGCTGTAGCCACCACGTGGAAGAACTAGTCAGAACATGAGAAGAACAGACATGGTCACAAGGCCCAGGGTTATCTCCATACCATCACTTGGTGACAGTGAGCTTGAACTCATTCTCCACTTCTCCAACCTTCACTGCTCAGCTTGTAAAAGGGGCTGGCGGTGTTGGTCCCTAGTTCTTCTGGACTCTAAAGTTCCATAGCGCATTCGAACAGATTTGTTAATAGAAAGACATAGGGCCCTGTCCTAACCTGCGACTTGTCTATAGTTTGGACTATTCATACCAACCTGTCAGGAATATTTCTTTCGACTGGGCCATATGAAAGGAAAGAACAGGGCGGGCTGCACAGGGGTGGGGGCTTGGCTGCATGTAGTTTTAGACCTCAGTGGACTTGTTAAAGTATAAAGTGCCAAAATGAGTTTGCAAAGGGTGTGTATGTGTGTGTTTTGTCGCTAAGTCATGTCTGACTCCTTGCAACCCTATGGACTATAGCCCGCAGGCTCCTCTGTCCATGGGATTTCTCAGGCAAGCATACTGAAGAGGGTTGCCTTTTCTGTCTCCAAGGGATCTTCCTGATCCAGGAATTCAGCTCCCATCTCCAGTATTGGCATGTGGCTTCTTTAACCCTGAGCCTTAGTTTCTCCACATCCAATTCACCCAAATTACATTTGTTAAGCTGGGAAGGCAGTAGAAGAGGGACGAGCATTTTAAAAGCATGTTTCTGCCTCCACCCCATCCTTTCGTTTTCTGTGTCCCTGCTCCCTTACTCACCCTTTTCTTCCCTTGACCATGAATCCAAAATATACTTGGTCGCCAGGACGAAATCACTAACAGGACCCGTGTTCAAGTACTTGTCTATTCTGCAGAGGTCTGCCATAAATCTTCTGAGAATATAAACACAGCAAACACGGTTGAACCAACCACCTTTCTCCCCTCTTGCTCGCTAACAAGAGCCCCGTGTGTTAAGCCTGTCCACATCCTCCCCGTCCTCCACAGACCGGTGCTCCCAGAAGCCTGGCCTCAGCCCACCCACACCGGGGTCTCAGCCACTGGTTCACACGGTGGATGCCAGGTCAGCCACCGTGGCACCTTCGAGTTGTCAGAAACACACCTTCTAGATCCACCTCAAACTTCCTAATGGAAACCCTAGCATTGGGGGCTGGGCATCCTGTGTGGTAAGACACCCCACAGGTGATCTGAGGCACACGGAAGAATCACTGCTCTTAAGGCAATCTTGACCATTCTACTCTCTTCCCTTAGAAATAGGCAAGTGATCCCATTCTGGCCAGTTAAACCTGAGTGCTAGTCTGCTAGGGAAGCCTTTGAAAACAGCTACTTAGCTCCTAAAAAGAAATATAAGGACATTCTTCTAGGGAGTCTGTGGGCTCTGTTTTATTAATAATACTAAAACATCATTTACATTTTTGTTCTCATTCTCTCATAAATGTACACTGGTCTTCTCTAGAGGTTCCAGGAAATGTCGATTCCACAACAGATTGGGTGCCAAAGCAGACATGAGAGCCCACTTGTTCTCTAATAAAAAACACATTACAGAGATTTGTTTTTTTTAAAAAAAAAGCAAATACATAAAAAATAAAAACAATGCCACTCTTCCTACAAGATTTTGTTGTTGTTGTTTTGGAAAACATAGTTGGTTTTTCCATAAAATATGTGTGATTTTTATCAACATATAAAGATGTATTGTTAAGAACTAATACATGTTTTTTAAATTCCTATTTTAATTTATATGAATGGTAAACATAGAGGTGGTTCAGTGGTAAAGACTCCACCTGCCAATGCAGGAGATGTGGGTTTGATCCCTGAGTCAGAAAGATTCCCCTGGAGAAGGAAATGGCAACCCACTCCAGTATTCCTGCCTGGAAAATCCCCTGGACAGAGGAGCCTGGCGGGCTACAGTCCATGGGGTGGCCAGGAATCAGATATGATTGAGCAACTGAGCACACACACACACAGACATCGATAGCTCTAACCCATATTATTATTTTTTAAAGCTCTTTGGAGTTCTTAATTCTTAAGAATGTAAAGGATAAATCCTGAGAAAGTCTGAGGGCTTCTCCTTGGGGCAAGGATACTGTGGCTGCTGCTGCTGCTGCCATCTTGTGACCATGAGGAGTCAGTCACACAGCCAGGAAGGTAGGGCAGAGAGTCTGTGAGGCCGCTTTGACCCTCTGAAGCTCCAACCCTACTATGTATTCTACAAGCTTTCACCATCTTTAAAAGTCTTACTTACTCTCTGAGATAATAAATCCCCTTCTTGCATAAACAGTTTTTGGTTGAATTTCCTCTTACCAGCTGAAACAATCTTCCCAACCATTGTAATTTACATTTAGCTCTGAGGACCTCAATGACCTTTTAAAAAATATATATATTATTTTTATTTTATTTTTTGGCTGCACTGGGTCTTTGTTATTGCACGTGAGCTTTCTCTGGTTGTGGCGAGCGTGGGCTACTCTTCGTTGCGGTGTGTGGGTTTCTTATTGCGGTGACTTCTCTTTTTGCAAAGCACAGGCTCTAGGGCATTCAGACTTCAGTAGTTCCAGCTCCTGGGCTCTAGAGCACAAGCTCAGTAGTTGTCGAACATGGGCTTAGTTGCCCCAAGGCATGTGGGATCTTCCTGGACCAGGGATCAAACCGGTGTACCTTGGATTCTTAACCACTGGGCTGTCAGGGAAGTCTGACTTCAATGACCTTTACATCCATTTTGCTCACGTTTCCATAAACAGGATCAGTGACATTATCTACCAAATGAAGACCCTGAAGCCCCGAGACAGAACTTAAAAAAGAATAGAGAATAAAAATGTGATAAAGCTGTCATTCAGGAAGTTAACAGAAATCATCAGCACTCTAAAAAAGCAGATGCCGAAGAGACAGCCAAATCACAGTGAGAATATACGAGAACTCACACACATTTAGGAAAGCAAATCTCTTGACTAAGACTATGAACTTAAACCATTACAGTCTCTATTTTGTAAAATAATAATTTTTATGTAAATGCTAGCCATTTTCAGTTTAGTTCAGTAAAAAGCTTAGATTTAAAATGGCAAATTTGGAGAATCAGAGACTGATTAAACTGATGTTTAGCAATAAGACAGATGAATACAAATATCATCATGCCTATATAATTAAGCACTGCTCCAATGAGAATCACTTATTAGATACTTAATAACTTTTGTTATAAAAATAAATAAATAAATAAAAATTAAAAAAAATAACTTTTGTTATATTAAAAACTAGAGGACTTCCCTAGTAGTCCAGTGGTTAAGAGTCCACCTGCCAATGCAGGGGACAGGGGTTCAACCCCTGGTCCAGGAAGATTCCACATGCTATGGGGCTACTAAACCCACGTACCCCAGCCTAAAGCCCGTGCTCTGCAGCAAGAGAAGCCGTGGTGACAGAAGGCCCCTCACTGCAACTGGAAAGTAGCCCCACCCACCCTAAGCAGAGAGAGCCGGACGGAGCACAGCAGTGAAGACCCAGCACAACCAAAACAAAAAATAACCTCCAAAGCTCCGAAAGACTGAAGCGTTCACCGTTTAAGCACAAGACTATAGAAGAGATTGAACTAGCAATCTTACATTGAACATTACATTGAAATAGGTAAGTGATCCCCATTGATTTTACTGCAGTAACCTTACTCACACCTGCAAAATAATGCAAGAGTTTGGGATATTGTTGCAGAGATGGCTAGTTGTCCACCGAAAGCCTTATCACGTGATAGGGCTGCAACTAGGAAGTCTCTTCCCACCCAGGAACCACATTTCCCAGAACCCCGTTCTGCCTAAGTGGGGCCATATGCCTGATGCTCACCAGTAGAATGTGAGAAGTAAACATGCGTCACTTCTGACCAAGGCAGTTAAGAAATGGGTGTGTTTCTCCATCCTGTCTCTTCCCCTGGATGCCAGCTCAACACAAAGAACATGAGGCCCCAGGGAACAAAGCCACCAGATGCAAAGAGCCTGGATTTCTGAATCACTTATGATAGAGAGTTGATTGCCAATGAGAAATACCTACATGGGACTGCTAAAGGAGTACAAAATAAATTTCATTTTTTAAAGCCTTTAAATACTACAGTTAATGTTAACATTACCTTCCCTGGTGGCTGAGTGGTAAAGAATTCTCCAGCCAATGCAGAAGGCCAGGGTTCAATCCCTGGGTCGGGAAGATCCCCTGGAGACAGGAATCACCCACTTCAATATTCTTGCCTGGAGCATCCCAAGGATGGAGGAGCCTGGTGGGCTACAATGCATGGGGTCTCAAAGAGCTGGACACCACTTAGGGACTAAAATAACAACAACGTTAACATATAATAGATGCGGGGTTACCTTGAAGTGTTGAAGCTCTAAGTAAGTATCAGAAAATTTTTTACTTTAGCAGAAAAAAGAGAAAATTTCATATTTACTATTGTATGCCTGTCTCCAGTGCCTGGAATGGTAGCAGGTAGGAATTAGTTCAGTTCAGTGGCTCAGTCATGTCTAACTCTTTGCGACCCCATGGACTGCAGCACGCCAGGCTTCCCTGTCTATCACCAACTCCCGGAGCCTACTCAAACTCATGTCCATCGAATCGGTGATGCCATCCAACCATCTCATCCTCTGCCGTCCCCTTCTCCTCCTGCCTTCAGTCTTTCCCAGCATCAGGGTCTTTTCCAATGAGCTGGTTCTTTGCATCAGGTGGCCTAAGTATTGGAGTTTCAGCTTCAGCATCAGTCCTTCCAATGAATATTCAGGACTGATTTCCTTTAGGATGGACTGGTTGGATCTCCTTGCAGTCCAAGGGACTCTCAAGAGTCTTCTCCAACACCACAGTTCATCAGTTACATATGGATGAATGAATGAACAAACAAATCAATGGATGGACAGATGATGCATGAAAATATTGTGTTCATGTGGAAACTATAATAGTTTGGAATAGAATAACACTAAGTATTTGTGGGGAAGGTTCACACGTTGCTGCTGCTGCTGCTGCTGCTGCTAAGTCGCTTCAGTCGTGTCCGACTCTGTGCAACCCCATAGACGGCAGCCCACCAGGCTCCGCCGTCCCTGGGATTCTCTGGGCAAGAATACTGGAGTGGGTTGCCATTATGGTTCACATGTTAACTAGTATTTATTTCTGGATATTTTGAGTAAAGGAATAACTGGAGGCATTAAAGAATAAGTAGACTGGGCAATCACTTGGCAGGCTTGTGAGAGGTGGTAGAGAAGGTTCAGCTTAGAAAGGTGGTCGGACCATGAGTTTTATCTTTTTATTCTCTGATCTTTAAAATGAGTGATTAGATACAGTAGCTAAGATTCTACATTTATCTATTTTAATAATGAGTACTGTTTTTATCTTTTATTATTTTAAGAAGTATATGAGATGAGAAATCCATATCTTTTAATGGTTTTCATCACATCCCAAAGTAATCATTATAACTTAAGTACATGTGGTAATAGGCAAGCTACCCTACAGGAAGTCATCAACTTCTGGTGTTCTGGCCTTGCAACCCTAAACACATACAGTGATAATAATGAATATCAATTGGCATGACAATAAGAAAGATATTTGTTTTTGACATTAGTTTTAAGAAAAACATATCTTTTTTCCTTTTTTGGCCATGTTGCACAACTTGCGGGATCTCAGTTCTCTCATCAGGGATTGAACTTAGTCCACGGGCACTGAAAGCCCAGAATCCTAATCACTAGGCCACCAGGTAACTCCTGAAAAACTTAAGTCTTATATGAACATTTTTAGAGATTAGAGAGAACGTATGCATTGACATTTCTCTAAAGGAGAATTCTAAATATCATTTGTCTTAATAAGGTTGCAAGATTGAATAGACAGTTGGTTTGGAGAAATAAGACAACACAAAGTCCACAGAAGGGATAGTTTTCCTAGAAACTTTTCTATTGAAAAATAGATCTGTTTGTTATATATGAATATAATCAATATAGTGTATATTAAATATGATCATTATAACTAAATATTATATATATTTTTGTGTTAAATGGTACATACTTTTTGCTAACCTTCTAGCATCTCCTGAACCAAAGAAGAGATGCTATGGAAAGTAGACTTGCTGCTTAGCAACCTGAAATCGTGAGACATATCCTCTTTCATTGACTTGATTTTAAATCAGGCTCTTCAAGGGCAACTATGAGATAAATGAAAACATGTGAGAACTTGCAATGCTAGCACCATGCAATGAGCTTTAGGAACAAAGCTAGGTATGTTGCCACATATTAGGATGTAGAGATTAGTTTAGAAAATATTAATTTTACCCTGGAACACTCTCTCTTTTCCCTGTAGTGATCGCTCTTATTTAAAAAGTCTCTTGCTAAAGTGGTAACTATCTGAAGAGTTGAATATGTTAGCTTGAATGCATTATTTCACAATATATAGGTTTATCAAATCATATTGTACACCAAAAACATATATATATATACAACTCTTAACTGTCAAATATACCTCAGTAAAAACAAAAATATCTTACTTCTAAAGACAACATAGGTTAAGAACCAGTCAAAATAAAATAGGAAAAATATTTTGAATTTAATAAAAATTAAAACACAGCTACAAAAAATAGCCCTTGGTGATGAAGGTGTACCTTTCCAGAGTGTGTTTGGGGGGGGCTCTTTTTTTTTTTCTTAATAGTAAAGGGAGTGTGGAAACTTAAGGGTAAATTTAGGTCTGAGGACAAGAAAACCTTTGTAAAGCTTTCTATACAGTGGTCTTAAAAGAAGGAAAAGATAGATAGATAGATAGACAGATAGATAGATAGATACTGTTTGTAATATCCAAATGTGGAATGTTATTAAAATAGGAAATTATGCTTTTTTGCCAATATAAGATAATTGCTTTATTTCTCCAGTAGAAATTGTCTGAAATCCAAATCTACTTCATTTATTCCAATGTACTGCTTCTAAGGAGAAAAAAAGAATATAGTTTGTCACAGCATTTTATTTCACTTAACGTGACACAGGGAGCAAGGAAGAACAAATTCGAGGGCGTGGAAATCTGGGTCCTCAAAGCAGAGAGAAAAGCGCGTTGCGTCTATGCTTTTAAAACTCTTGGTCAGGGCTCCTCCTGCTGGAATAACTTATTCAGTATCATGATAGCCAACTCCTGGTCAAGATTCAAATTTTTAACAATTGTAACACAGTATTGCATGGTCAGTAAGTCACAAATTCCTTTTTTTGTGGCAGGGATGGCAGGGAGAAAGATTTCGCATTAAGTGCTGATTTATTAATAAAAGGTCCCTGTCACATCTCCCATTTACCCTATAATTGATGTTTGCATTGAGAGTTTGGTTAACATTTACAGAAGACTTTTGACCTGTCTGGCAATATTCTAGGTACTTAAATACAGCTATTCATTTCACTCTCACAATCGTATGAGGGAGGGCTCCTGTCATCTTCATTTCACGTGTGAGGAAACTGCAAGGCATGCGGGAACAGATCTATTTCCTAGGCAACTTATATTTTTCATGTTATTGGAAATGGCATTCCTAAAATTTCATTTTTCAGCTTTTCATTTCTAGTATGTAGGGAAAAAAAATGGTTTTGGCTTATTCATCTAGCATCCTGTGACTGCTTATTTATTAGTTGTTTTTTTAAAATATCTCACAAAGTTTTCAACATACACATCATCTTGTTTGTGAATACAACAGTTTACTTATTGCTTTACAGTCTGCATGCCTATGATTTCTTTTCCTTGAATAATTGCTTCAGCTAAAATTTCCAGTATAATGTTAGGTAGGAATGGCAAAGGGGCTTCCCTAGTGGCTCAGTGGTAAAGAATCTGCCTGCAATGCAGGAGATGGGGGTTCAATCTCTGGGGTGGGGAAGATCCCCTGAAGAAGGAGATGGCAACCCACTCCAGTGTTCTTGCCTGGAAAATCCCATGGACAGAGAAGCCTGGTGGGCTACAGTTCATGGGGTTTCAAAAGAGTCAGATACAAACAACCAAAAATAACAAAGAGTGGTAATAGTGGATATTCTTGCTTGTTCCTAGTTTTAGGGTGCAAGTATTCAGTCTTTCGGAGAAGGCAATAGCACCCCACTCCAGTACTCTTGCCTGGAAAATCCCATGGATGGAGGAGCCTGGTGGGCTGCAGTCCATGGGGTCACTAAGAGTCGGACACAACTGAGCGACTTCACTTTCACTTTTCACTTTCATGCTTGGAGAGGGAAATGACAACCCACTCCAGTGTTCTTGCCTGGAGAATCCCAGGGATGTGGGAGCCTGGTGGGCTGCCGTCTATGGGGTCACATAGAGTCGGACACGACTGAAGTGACTTAGCATAGCATAGCATAGCATTCAGTCTTTGCTATTATATGTAAATTGTACTTATTTCAATAGATGCATTTATCATACTGAGGATGTTCCCATATTTTCCTAGTTTGTGGAGAGTTTTATGATGAATGAGTGTTAAATTTTATTAAATACCCTTTTGCATATATTTAGTGCTCATATGGTTTTTCTTCTGTATTCTGTTAATGCAGTGAGTTATAAATTACACTGACTTATTTTCATTTTTCTTAGTTCCCCAACCAGGGATCGAAGCTGGACCCTAGCAATGAAAGCACAGAGTCCTAACCACTGGACCGCCAGGGAATTCCCAACACTGATTGATTTTCAAGTATTGTTCAATTGGTCATGATGTATTATTCTTGTTATATATTATTGGTGTTCAGTTGCTCAGTCATATCCGATTCTTTGCAACCCCATGGACTGCAGCATGCCAGGCTTCCCTGTTCATCACCAACTTCCGGAGCTTGCTCAAACTCATGTCCATCAAATCGGTGATGCCATCCAACCATCTCATCCTCTGTTGTCCCCTTCTCCTCCTGCCTTCAATCTTTCCCAGTATCAGAGTCTTTTCAAATGAGTCAGTTCTTCTCATCAGGTGACCAAAGTATTGGAGTTTCAGCTTCAGCATCAGTCCTTCCAATGAATATTCAGGACTGATTTCCTTTAGGATGGACTGGTTGGATCTCCTTGCAGTCCTAGGGACTCTCAAGAGTTTTCTCCAACTCCACAGTTCAAAAGCATCAATTCCCTGGCACTCAGCTTTCTTTATGGTCCAACTCTCAAATCCATATAAGACTACTGGAAAAACCATAGCTTTGACTAGAAGGACCTTTGTCAGTAATGTCTCTGCTTTTTAATATGCCGTCTAGGTTGGTTATAGCTTTTCTTCCAAGGAGCAAGCGCCTTTTAATTTCATGGCTGCAGTCACCACCTGCAGTGATTTTGGAGCCCCCCAAAATAAAGTCTGTCACTGTATCAATTGTTCCCCATCTGTTTGCCATGAAGTGATCGGACTGGATGCCATGATCTTAGTTTTCTGAATGTTGAGTTTTAAGCCAACTTTTTCACTCTCCTCTTTCACTTTCATCAAGAGGTTCTTTAGTTCATCTTCACTTTCTTCCATAAGTGTGGTGTCATCTGCATATCTGAGGTTATTGATATTTTTCTCCCGGAAATCTTGATTCCAGCTTGTGCTTGATCCAGCCCGGCATTTCTCATGATGTACTCTGCATATAAGCTAAATAAGCAGGATGATAATACACAGCCTTTTCCAATTTGGAACCAGTTTGTTGTTCCATGTCCAGTTCTAACTGTTGGTTCTTGATCTACATATGGATTTCTCAGGAGGCAGGTCAGGTGGTCTGGTATTCCCATCTCTTGAAGTTTGTTGTGATCCACACAGTCAAAGGCTCTTGCATAGCCAATAAAGCAGAAATAGATGCTTTTCTGGAACTCACTTGCTTTTTTGATGATCCGATGGATGTTGGCAATTTGATCTCTGATTCCTCTGCCTTTTCTAAATCCTGCTAGAACATCTGGCAGTTCACAGTTTAAGTACTGTTGAAGCCTGGCTTGGAGAATTTTGAGCATTACTTTACTAGCATGTGAGATGAGTGCAATGGTATGGTAGTTTGAACATTATTGATGTTATATGTATGTATTTCTTTTATACATATATCCTATGTATATGGTTGTGGTTTTGTCATGTCTGACTCTAGGAACCCCATGGACTGTACCCACCAGGCTCCTCTCTCCATGAGACTTTCCAGGTAAGAATTCTGGAGTGAATTGTCATTTCCTTCTCCAAGGGATTGTCCTGTCCCAGGGATCGAACCTGGGTCTCCTGTATTGCAGGTGGATTCTTTACCACTGAGTCACCTGGAAAGCCCCCATCCTTCATATATATATATATATATATATACATACACACACACACACACACACCCACACACACACACACACACATATATATATATATATATATATATATATATATATACATAGAGAGACATGTGTATCCTCCTTCCTGAACTGCAGATGTGTGTGCTGTAAGTTAAACAGCAGCCTGCTGCTCACCTTGGGGCTCCTGGAGGGCCCTCTCCTTAAGTCCTGTTCCTGGGTCTCTATGTTAGGGGCCTCTCTTCATCCTGCTGCCCTCGCCCAGTTTTTCAGGCCACTACACTCATCTGCCTGCCCCCAGCCTTTGGAGGGTCACAGATTGTGCCATGTGCAGGCCCAGATGCTTCAGCAGGATCTTTCTCAATTTCCTTTCCTGCCCTCAGCCTCCAGCTTCTTGCCCTTGGGCACTTTGGTGAAGGCCTGTAGATGGGCACAGATTTGATGGGTGAATGGAGTTCAGCCCGTGGTGCCAGGCCACACATGGCCATCAAAGTTTGTGCAAACTTGGGCTGACTTCTGCATCTATGGCAGGTTCCTCCTGCTCTGGTCACTATGCAGAGAGTGAAAGTGGTCATAGGTCTCTTTCGTCCTCAGAAGCACGCATCATTTCCTGGAATTTAGTTCCTTTAGGTTTCTTTGTGACCTGAGCTGCCTGATGAGTTTATAAAACACATGATTTTTTTTTTAACTTTAGATCCCTTCTCCTCATTGTTAGAGTGATGTTGTCCTACAACTTTTACTAAACAGAACTAGAAGTTAATATATGTTTCTAATCTTGAAATTTTGTTTGATCTGTAAAGTCTTTGCGACCCTATAGACTGTAGCTCTCCAGGCTCCTCTGTCCTTGGGATTCTCCAGGCAAGAATACTAGAGTGGGTTGCTGTTTCCTTCTCCAGGGGATCTTCCCGACCCAGGGATTAAACGCAAGTCTCCTGCATTGCGGACAGATTCTTTACAATCTGAGCCACCAGGGAAGCCCAAGATACATATAAATTTTTATTTCTCATTAATACATATATATGTATATATATATAACATACAATGTTTAGATGAAAACTTTGCTCAGGAAAGAATCTTCTATTAAAATACAAGTAGTCCATGGTCCTACCTCCTTATCCAAACTTTCCACATCATTAGACACCACTGGAGGAGCAAAGGGATATACCCACTGGAGCAGAGGAATAAAAATGAAGTGAAGGTCCAGGGACCCCTGTGTGTGGGGCCAATGATACCACGAGAGAAGTAAGGTGAGAGAAGCAAGCTGTAGGTTGTCATGTTATTGTCTGATTGCTCCATAAACTCCTATCTCAGTGTGCCACCCCTTGATTGAGAATACAGGATCCAACTTGCCGGCAACACCTTTGGTTCTATGCCCTGAACTGGTGTCACTCCATGTTGATTTGTTCTCTTTTGTGGCTAAATGTAAAATGTATACTGTAAATCTTCATCTCTCCTGCTTTTTTTGGTTAAAATATGTTGATGGTTATTTCCTATCTGTCTCCATATTTACTGCTCACATTACTTATTATTCCCATTGACAAAAATAATTTATCAAATCTTTGTTTTTGCTCAATATGAAAGGATTAAAAATAGAAATGAACAATTTAAAAAGACACCTAGTTTTCAACCAGTATGAGAGACAATATTATAAAATGCATGCATGCTCAGTTGCGTCTGACTCTTTGCACTCCCATGGACTGTAGCCAGCCAGGCTCTTCTGTCCATGGAATTTTCCAGGCAAAAATACTGGAGTAGGTTACCATTGCCTACTCCAGGGGATATTCCCTACCCAGGGATTGAACCTGCTGTCTCCTGCACTAGCAGGCGGATTCTTTACCATTGTGGCACCTGGGAGGCCCTTATTATAAAATAAGTTCATCCAAATGTATCAGAAAAACATTAAGATCCTGGAAGATAAATAAGGCAAAGGATGTGTGAGATAATTAGTAAGAGAGAATAGTGAAAGCTGTAGCTACCTCCTATACAAATGACCAAATTTCTATCACGACCCTATTTTTTTTTCCTTGCTACTTGCATGGACTCAACTTCTACACTCTAAAATCAAACAATGCTCTTCCTTGACCCTTCTTCTCTTGCTTGTCTTGGTGAATGGGTTGACCAATCCCCTCTCTTTCCTCCCAAACACCACCACTTACTAGCTCCTGTCAACTCAACCTGCTAGATTCCTTTGTTTTTCTATTTTCCATCTATTGCAACCTCAGTAGTTGAGACCCCCTCATTTTTCATCTGGTTATGTTGAGACAACTTTTTACCCAGATTTCTGCCTTTGGTCCACCCCTACTCCAGTTCAAACTCCTGCCAATTGTTCCCTTGACCCTTCTAAATAGATACCAGAGATTCATTTATCAGAATAAATGAAGACAAATCATGAAATTATTTTGCTTAAAACTTTTCTGTGGCTTCTCATTGACTCTGTGATAAAATTCAGATACCCCACCAGAAAACTGCCAGGTTCTATGGGATCTGCTCTCCTGCAGATCGAACCCATGTCCCCTGCACTGGCGCACGCGGACTCCCATCCACTGTACCACCAGGGACATCCTTCCCTCCTCTTTCACGTGGCATGTTACAAATACTTACATTTATGATACTTATCATGTTGACATCTCTTTTCTGCCCTGGAATCTGAGCACTGTGGCCGCAAGGATTTTGTGTTTATCTCCCCAAACGCTAACCCATATCTAATACAGTTGAACAATGAAATGAAGACGCTCTGGTCAGTGTACTGTGGAACTGGTACACTTAGACGTTGCTGATGGACTTTCAGTTGTTGCCATCATTTTGTTGTTGTTCAGTCACTCAGTCGTGTCCAACTCTTTGTGACCCCATGGACTGCAGCACGTCAGGCTTCCCTATCCTTTATTATCTCCTGGAGTTTGCTCAAACTCATGTGCCAATTTCAGAAACATATATCAAGGACCATAAAAATATTAAGTCAGTGAATCTATATGTAGGAATGTTTCTTAAGGAAATAATCCCAAATCCTCTGTACAAGTTATTCATCATTGTATTATTTAGATAATCAAAATACTGGAAACCACCTAAATTCCAGCAGTAGGAAAATGGCTGAGTAAAAATGGCTAAGTAAATGACATGATATTAAGGCAAAGTGCAGTCATCAAAATTTGTGATTTTTTAAGTCAACACTGGGCAACATAGAAAACTGCATATATCACACCACCAGCAGATACTACCATTACAGTCACCCCAGGACCTAGCTAAGACTAGGTCTGCTTCTGGGATTGCCTACAACAGGCAGAACTAGCAACTTGAGTAACCTGAGCCCAGAATGAAATCTTTTAAAGCGAGATGACAGTTGGAAGCCAGAGAAACCAGGCACAGTTGTTAAGTTCAAAAAGAACAATTCTATCTTGAAACAGAGGATCGGTGGTTGCAAAGAAGGCAGGGTGGTAAAACTGGAAGGAGAGTTTGGGTACTTGCTGTGAAGGCTGTTGGTCTTCTGAGACCCCAAAGTTGAAATGACTTAAAGCACAGGGTCAAGGAAAAAGAAATTAAGTAACGTAATATATACATAAGGGAAAATGGATCCATATTCCATCCTCTGGACTCAAGGCAGGGAGGGAATGACTGTGGACTGCACCCTTTAAAGAATGTAGAGTTCATGGTGAGCTGGGTTCTGAATTAAGCCAAGTGGTGATTCTCTCCAGGTCTGCAGGTCTTATGAGGCATGGGCTACTGGGGAGCAAGCATGTTGGCAACCAGGAGGTGTATGTGTGTGTCACAAGGTGGGATGGGAGCCTAAGTTGCTGACTGCCTGGAATGTTTCACTGGGCCAGGGGACATCCACGGAACTGCAGAACACACCAGAGATTTGCCCAAAATACACCAAAATTCTGATTTTGGGGTGAGGATCGTGAAGTGATGGCTAATATTTTAAAAATTTTTCTGTAATATAAAGCTTTTAAAAGGACAAAGTTAACATTTAAAAATAAGAAGTGGACATGTGATGATTCTGACGCAATAACAACAGGCTGAGTCCTGTCACAAAGTAGTGTAAGATCAGCAAATGAAGCAGTTTACCTGACTGGCATAGTCCAAGGGGACTCATGATCTGCGGGCAGCAGCCATCTACCTCGCCACCCTGTTGCCTCGCCAATTCTTTTCTGTGCTGTGGGTTTCCAGGTCACTGCTTGCCATGATGCTGGGGGCCAGCGTGAGGAACTCCGCCCACGGCAACTGCTCCCTGTGACATCCAGCCGAAAGGGTGAGCGAGGGCTAAAGTCCTGTTAGGACAGGCGTCTTTTTCTTCAGACAAAGGCCTTGACCAGTAGCAAAGCCAGTATCTGCCACCTTTTTCTGAGTTGCAGGAAGCCATTGGCCAGGGCAGCTCTGTGCTTCCCATCTGTGAAGTGGGACATGTCAGAAGTTGTAAATTTTTTAAGCTAACTTTGATCCTATTTCTTGTGCAGGAATGAGATAGGTTTTATTTTGGTGAAGGTGTCTTTGCCCCTGTCTGGACTGGATGGTATTATGAAGCTTCTTCATGGAACGCCAGAGCCATCTCATGGTCTTTAACCCCCAGGTTTCTCCTCGAATTGGAGAGTGTGGGGTCACAACCTGAAAGGCATCAGGGTGAATAACAGCCTCAGAAGGACTGCTGGGAAGACCCTCATCTCTTAATTGGCTACCCCCCTAGCTCTCCAAGCCCTGAATCTTCTCTCGCTGGCCCCAGGGTGGTTCCTCCACAGAAGTTCTTCTTCGTCTTTAATGAGCATTAAGAATCATCTGGGAAACTTGGTGATGTGTGACTCTGACTCAGCAAGTTTGGAAATGGGTTCCCGGGTGAAGTCAATGCTGCCAGTCTGTGTACCACCTGGTTCATCAGGACTCCAGGGCCTTCCAGACACCTGCAGCAAAGGCTGGAAAGGAATGGTGGGCTACCCCAAATAGTGGGTAACTGGAGGAAGAGGGTACTTCCCCCATGGACCCTGTGCTTTCAGAGCGGACTGTGGACTCTTGTCTGGGGCATCCTACGACACTAGAGTAGCAGTCACCCAAGCCTGGCTTCCGGGGAGGAAGAGGTCTCTGTGGTGGTGATTCTAAGGCTTCAGACTTCACAACAAGGGAAGAAGGAGCAGAAGCAGAGGGAGAGAGAAAGTATGCGGCTTATCAAATTGAGGTCATGGAGTGGGGGGTGGGCTTTGGAAGTGCTGAGCATTCCTAAAAGGGGTACTTGCCTGGAGAACACAAGAAGGCAAAGGACCAGACATTCCCTGTCCTTGAGGAGTAACTATTTTAAAATAACCCCACTGCCTAAGTCCTTGTGCGTTTGGAAGCCCGTCTACAGGGAGGGCCTTCCAACCTGGCAATGTGTGCATCTCAAGATCAGCTGTTAGTCTCCCGAGGTGATAGAAATAAAAATGAAAATAAATCAGTGGGACCTAGTGAAACTTACAAGCTTTTGCACAGCAAAGAAAACCATAAAAAACAAAACAAAAAGACAACGTAAAGAATGGGAGAAAGTATTTGCAAATGATGCAACAGGCAAGGGCTTAATCTCCAAAATACATAAACAGCACATACAGCTCAACAAGAACAAAAACCACCTAGTCAAAAAGTGGCAGAAGACCTTATTAGGCATTTCTCCAAAGAAGACATGCCAATGCCCAGGAAACACATGAAAAGATGCTCAACATCACTAATTATGAGACAAATATAAATAAAAACTACAGTGAGGTACCACCTCACACCAGTCAGAATGGCCATCATTAAAAAGTCTACATATCAATGCTGGAGAGGATGTGGAGAAAAGGCAACCTTTCCTACACTGTGGGTGGGAATCGAAGTTGGTGCAGTCACTGTGGAAAAGTGTGGAGGTTCCTCAGAAAACTAAAAATAGAACTACCATATGACCCAGCAATCCACTTCTGGGCACACACCTGGACAAAACTATAATTCCGAAAGACACATGCCCCTTTATGTTCAGAGCAGAACTATTCCCAACAGCCAACAACACATGGGAACAACCCAAATGTCCAGAGACAAATGAATGGGTAAAGAAAGTGCACATATATACGATGGACTGCCACTCAGCCATAAAGAGAAATACTGCCATTTGCAGCTGCATGGATGCAACTAGAGATCGTATGAAGTCAGAGAAATCCATGCTATTACTTATATGTGGAATCTAAAATATGGCATAAATGAATGTATCTCCAAACAGACTCACAGACACAGAGAACAGGCCTGTGGTTGCCAAGGAGGCAGGGGACGGGGAGGGACGGACTGGGAGTTCAGGGTTAGCAGAGGCAAACTATTCCATTCGGAATGGATAAACGGCAAGGTCCTACTGTCTAGCACAGGGCACCAGATCCAGACTCCTGGGATAAACTATAATGGAAAAAGAATATAAAAATAAAGAATGTATGTATGTGTATGACTGAGCCACTTTGCAGTACAGCAGAAATTAGCACAACACTGTAAATCAACTACACTTCAATAAAAAAATTAACATAAATCCAAGGAGAATAAAAAGATCAGCTGTTAAAACTAATATTAAGCTTGTCTGAAGAGTTAATATGCTAAGTTGCTTTTGTTCTTCCCAAATAAAAGTGTCATGTGAAGAAATAACACACTATATTCTTTTGGGATGGTAGAATAAACAGTCACTAAACAGAATAAACTTCCATTTTTCCTACAAACTTTATTAAGTACTTAATCGGACCTTATCTGTTTTGGGGGGGGTGGGGGAGGCAAACGTGAGATCTTAGTTCCCTGACTAGGGATTGGACTTGTGTCCCCTGCACTGGGAGTATGCAGTTCTTAACCACTGAACCACCAGGGAAGTCCCCTAATATGGGTTTTAAAAAGGAAATATCATTAAGATCTACAAAGGATTCACAGTTTCCTACATTCCTTCTTCATTATATTATTCTCACTGCATCAATCCTAAAGGAAATCAACTCTGAATATTTTGGAAGGACTGAAGCTCCAATACTTTGGCCACCTGATGGGAAGAGTCAACTCATTGGAAAAGACTCTGCTGCTGGGAAAGATTGAGGGTAGGAGGAGAAGGGGGCAGCAGAGGATGAGATGGTTGGATGGCACTGACTCAACGGACATGAGTTTGAGGAAGCTCTGGGAGACAGTGAAGGACAGGGAAGCCTGGCGTGCTGCAGTCCATGGCATCGCAAAGAGTCAGACAGGACTGAGCGACTGAACAACTCTGTATTCATCCTAAGGATATAATTTCAGAGAAGGCAATGGCACCCCACTGCAGTACTCTTGCCTGGAAAATCCCATGGATGGAGGAGCCTGGTAGGCTGCAGTCCATGGGGTCGCGAAGAGTGGGACACGACTGATCAACTTCACTTTCACTTTCCTGCATTGGAGAAGGAAATGGCAACCCACTCCAGTGTTCTTGCCTGGAGAATCCCAGGAACGGGGGAGCCTGGTGGGCTGCCGTCTATGGGATTGCACAGAGTCGGACACATCTGAAGTGACTTAGCAGCAGGATATAATTTAGAAAATGTGACTTTTAATCTTGTTAATATTTTTGACCTGACCTGCTTAATTATCATTGAATACTGTCCTTGCCAGCTTCTGCTAGCTTTCTATGTTCATTTCAGAATTTCCAATACTGATATATAAAGCAAAATATCAGTTTTTACAGAAGAGTACCCTTTGATTTTTAATTGAATGATTCTTTAAATTCTATAATGCTTTGCAATTTTCAGGTTTGACACACACGATTTCATATAATCCCATAACCTTTTCCCCCACCCCTTTATTGCCCCTCATTCTTCTCCCTACTGTTAACTACTAGTTTATGTCTTTTTCACTTTTTCTGTTTGTTGTATTTTTTAGATTCCACATGATATCATACAGTATTTGTCTTTCTCTGACTTATTTCACTTAACATAATGCCCTTCACGTCCATCCATGTTGCTGCAAACGGCAGTTCCCTTCTGTTCTATGGCTGAAGAGTGTTTCATCCACATCTTCTCTATCCATTCATCTGTTGATGGACGCTTAGGTTGCTACCATGTCTTGACAATTGTAAATAATGCTGCTATAAACATTGGGGTGCATGTGTCTTTCAGATAGTGAGGTTCTTTTCAGATGTTTACCCAGGAGTGGAATTGCTGGGTCATACGGTAGGCTGTCTTCCACAGTGGCTACACCAATTTGCATCCCCACCAACAGTGTCTTTGGTCAAGAAAACTTGGAGGCTTTCTTGCCAACATTTTTCAGTGTTCCTTTGTTCTTTTTGAGGATGGTCATTCTGACAGCTGTGATACCTCACTGTGGTTTTGATTTGCATTTCCCTGATGATTAGTGATGTTGAGCATCTTTTCATGTGCCTGTTGGCCTTACCATTTCCTCTTTGGAGAAATGACTGTTCAGTTCTTCTGCCCATTTTTTAACTTTTTTTTTTTTTTAATGTTGAGTTGTATGAACTGTATATATAGGTTGAATATTAATCCCTTGGGGCTTCCCTTGTGGCTCAGACAGTAAACAAGGTAAACAATCCGCCTACAATGCAGGAGACTTGGCTTTGATCTCTGGGTTGAGAAGATCCCCTGGAGGAGGGTGTGCCAACCCACTCCGGTATTCTTGCTGGAGAATTCCATGGACAGAGGAACCTGGCGGGCTACAGTCCATGGGGCTGCAAAGAGTTGGACACAGCTGAGCAACTAACACACACGCATTAATCCGTTATTGGTCATATCATTTTCAAATATCTTCTCTCATGCAGCAGGCTGTCTTTTTGTTTTGTTGATGGTTTCCTTTGCTGTGCAAAGCTTTTAATTAGGTCCCAATTATGTTTGTTTCCTTTGCTTTAGGAGATGGATCCAAAAACTACTGCTGTGATTACTGTCAGGTAGTGTCTGGTCTTACCTCCTCATAAAACTTTACTGTTCATAAAATGCTAGAACACTATTACACTAAATATGTTCTAAAATACATTGTGTGAACATTTGTTCGTTATTAAAGACAGTTAGTTTTGCCATATCCATCTATCAGGGATCTTGAAGGGACAGGCAGGAACCTTACAGCTATGGGCCACCACCCTCCTTCCCTCTAGAAGTCAGGAGTGAGAAGCAGAGAAACTTGGTCCTCAGCTAGAAGCTGTGCCTGGAGACGGGCTGGAAGGTCTCTGATTTTAGCTTTTGTGAAGCTCAACTACATCCCCATCCTTGGGTTTTGCGAGACTCAGCTTGATAATAAATTCCTCTTTTTTTGCTTACCCTAACAGAAGTGTGCATGTGTGCTAAGTCACTTCAGTCATGTCCAACTCTTTCTACGTCCGTGGACTGTAACCCAGGCTCCTCTGTCCTTGGGATTCTCCAGACAAGAATACTGGAGTGGGTTGCCAAGTCCTTCTCCAGAGGATCTTCCCGATCCAGGGATTGAACCCATGTCTCTTATGTCTCTGGCACTGGCAGGTGGGTTCTTTAACACTAGTGCCACCTGGCAAGCTCATATTTCTATTAATTAGAACTGAGAGAGACTAGATTTATCTGCTGCTGAGGAAACTTTCAAATTACTCAGTGCTTATTATGTGTCATGCAATGTAGCAATGCATGCTTTACTTTATTTAATCCTTAAAAACGCCACGAGCGAGGCATTATCATGATTATTATTACCTGCATTTTAGGGATAAAAACATCAAGATTTAGTAAAGTTTAGTCATTTGTTCAAATCACCATCTATTATGTGGCAAAACTGAGATTCAAACACAGAATTGTTGATACAAAAATACATGCTATAAACCATTATGCTATATATTTATTGAAACACCTATAGGCATATTATGTACCAGAACAAAATATTTGCATTTAAAAACTTTTAATGAAAATCTTCAAGGATACAAAAGAGCAGAAAAATCAGTGTAAGAAGCCCCAGTGACCCATGGCCCAGCTTCTCTGCTTGTCAACATTTTGCCAATCTTGGCTCATCTACCCCTCCCTGCCCCCACCTTCTAACAATGGTTAACATGTTGCAATCGTACATGAATATGGTACATGTGTCACAGCCGAAAAATCAAGACTGGTGTGTTAACTGCAGGCCTTACCCAGATTTTCCTGGTTTGTGCCCAGCGGCCCTTTCCTGCGTCGCAATCCCATCAGGGCGCGGCTTCACTGCTGCACTGTTCAGTCGTGGCGTCTCCTTAGCCTCTTCCACTTTCTGTTTCTCAGTCTTGCCATGTTTTTCTTGGCCTAGACGATTTTGAGGTGCGTTGATCAGGTATTTTGTAGAATTCCCTTGTGTTTGATGCCTTTCTCATGGTAAGACTGGGGGTTAGTTTTTCAGGAAGAAAATCAGAGGTGAAGTGCCTGTCTCATCACATATAGGGTACCTGGTCTCAACATGACTTATTTCTCATTTAATCCTGACCACCTAGCTGAAGCAGTAGTTTCCAGATTTCGCCATTGGACAGTTATTTTTTCACTCTGTACAAACTTATTCTTTGGAAGCAAGTCGCTAAGTATGATCCACAGTCATGATGGGGACTTAGTGTCACCTGGACTGGCCGTAAATTTGGAATTCTTCTGTAAGAAAGACCGCAGGTGATCTTAAAATACTCCATTCTTCTTTGCCAGTAAATGGTCTAGGGATGGGCATGTGTGATGATTCTAGGAAAGATTTTTCTCCCTGATGAGAAGACACAATTATGCCAGAAGGAAGCTTCTCCTTGTCTTCTCTGTAGCAAGTGGAGCCTTCCTCTCCTTGGTTACACGTATCCCTTGGAGTGACAGTCACTATCTTGGGGCCATGAGGCGATAAGCCAGGGATGGAAAGTCAACGTTATTGGGAAGAAAAAAAAAAAAAATGTTACTGGGATGGCCAGAGTTAGAAGAGGGTCGAAGGCCTTGAAACTATCTCCCTCCAGCCTTCTTGTTACACAGGCCTAAACTTCCTTATTGCTTATGTCACCCTTAGTCACTGTTCTGTTGTGCTTGGTCGCTCAGTCATGTCTGACGCTTTGTGACCCCATGGACTGTAGCCCGCCAGGATCCTCTGTCCATGGGATTCTCCAGGCAGGAATACCAGAGTGGGTTGCCATGCCCTCCTCCAGGGGATCTTCCCAACCCAGGGATTGAACCCAGGTCTCCTGCATTGCAGACAAATTCTTTACCATCTGAGCCACCAGGGAAGCCCAAGAAAACTGGAGTGGGTACCCGATCCCTTCTCCAGGGGAATGTCCTCAAAAGCATTCCCAGTTGCTACAGGAACCTCATCCACCTTTTTTTTAAACAACAGTAGCTGTCCTCATCTAGGACATGGCACACATTTTTTAAATAAGTAAATGAAGGACTAAATTAAGAAGCTATTATAACCATAAAACCATCAATGTCACTAAGGCCAGAATATTTGGCAGTTAGATTCTATACTTCCATTTCTTCTCTCAAAGAAATGCAGCAGAAGTATATGCATTCTGCCATTGCAGAAAAAGTTTATTAGTATGATTAGCTGACAGCAGCAAAAATTTTTGATGTGTATCAAATTCAAACTGATATATAATTATTAATTTTTAGGACTAATTTATTATTAAATCTTAGGACTTATTAACCAAAATATCTTTGCCTTTGATTGAGGAAAATAATGGAATGCCTACCATATAGCAATGAGAATGAAAAACTATCACACAACAGCATGGATGACTCTTACATGTATACTCTTGAGTGACAGATGTCAGACACAAATGTATACACTGCATTGATTATATTGATATAAAGTTAAAAAGACAAGCAAACTAACCTCCACTGTCCAAAGTCAGAACAGTGTTTACCCGTGAGCGGTGGTAACAGTAAAGTGTTTCCATGGAAGGGCTTTGGGTTAGTGATTTTTTCTTCATCATGGCGTTGGTTACAGAGGTGTGTTCAGTTTGTGAGATGTGTACAGATGTGTACAGTTACAGAGATGTGTACATTTATGACACACACTTTTATGTATACTTGATAAAGCTTGCTTTAAAAATTCACCCTGAAAACGTCTACCTCTAGCATCTTATTAATCAACTTTGGGAGTGGATATGGCAACCCACTCCAGTACTCTTGCCTGGAAAATCCCATGGACAGAGGAGCCTGGTGGGCTGCAGTCCATAGGGTAGCGAAGAGTTGGGCATGACTGAGCGACTTCACTTTCACTTTCATGCACTGGAGAAGGAAATGGCAACCCACTCCAGTATTACTGCCTGGATGGAGAATCTCAGGGACAGAAGAGCCTAATGGGCTGCCGTCTATGGCGTCACACAGAGTCTGACATGACTGAAGCGACTTAGCAGCGGCAGCAAACCTCTTCAACAGTGTTTATTTACAAATAGCATAAAATGGTTCATGATTTTCAGTAAAATTTAGACTGGGGCCAACTAACTTACTGCAGGAAGTCTCCAATTTATGAATGTAAACAGTCTTTGTATGTATAATAACGCATTCGTAATTCAGTTGTTACAAACAGTATTTCCCCACAGGTTTAATGTTAGAATAACCATTTGGGTAGAGGCCAACTGGTAATAATGAAGCTGAAAGGCTATTTATTTCCCATTAAACAAGAGCATATAATTATCCCTGTTACACATACACAAGGCTGAAACAGCTTTCAAAAATAAAGAGAAAAACAGAATTGAGATTAAATTTCACTTTAAATCCATCAGACTGGTGGTGGTTTAGTCACTAAGTTGTATCTGAGGGTGAGGAAAAGTGGCTTAGTTTTAATAAAAATGGACTGTGACCCAGGAATTTTAATAAAGATTAATGATAATTTAAGATTGACGGGAGATATATGGAAAGAGTAACATGGAAACTCATACTACCATATGTAAAATAGATAGCCAACGGGAATTTGCTGTATGGCTCAGGAGACTCAAACCCAGGCTCTGTATCAACATAGAGGGGTGGAATGGGGAGGGAGAGGGGAGGGAGGTTCAAAAAGGAGGGGATATATGTATACGGTGGCTGATAGCTCAGTTGGTAAATAATCCGCCTGCAATGCAGGAAATACTGGTTTGATTTCTGGGTCGGGAAGATCCCCTGGAGGAGGGAAAGGCTACCCACTCAAGTATTCTGCCCTGGAGAATTCCACAGAATGTATAGTCCATGGGGTCGTAAAGAGTCAGACATGACTGAACGACTTTCACACACACACGGCTGATTCATGTTGAGGCTTGACAGAAAACAAAATTCTGTAAAGCAATTATCTTTCAATAAAAAAATTAATTTAAAAAAAAGAGTGAAGGGAGAGAGGGATGGTCTCAGAAGAGTTAAGCATTCAGGTATTTCCTGACAAAGTTGCCCACACTATCTACTTAATGTTCTTTTACAAGGAATTCCCCACCTCCCCCATCTGCTTGTTCTCATAGTATGGTGATCACGCAAAACAAAATGTGTACGTATGTGCGCTGAAATGTCTTTTTTCCCTCTTTTTCATTGTGCTCTTCTAGATTCAAGGTAACTAAATTTCAGAACCATCTGCTTTATGTATTTTAACTTATAATCATCCAAACAAGTTTTGAGGATAACTTTTCCTGTTTTCACAGACGAGGGCTCAGAGGCACACAAAAACTCAGCAACATGTATGAGATCCCAGAGCTGGAAAGCACGGAGCTATGTTTAGACCCAGGCAGCTTGGACCCAGTCGGGCTTGTCATCACTTTTCTGTAGGGAGAATAGTGTTTTCCAAAAGCATATTCAATAATCTCACCAATAGACCCTTTAGTGTTGTCTCTGCTACAAATGAAGCAGAGCTATGCATCCTTGAGAATATGAATTGACCATATTTGCAGGCTGCATCGTTTCTTCATCGATAAAACCTACCCTTTTCCTGTCTGTAAAGGTGGTTGAGAGAATGACTGCAGTAAAATCAGAAGGTATATGTCAGAGTTTTTAGTTTCTCTGGAGCTGAGAGGTTTAATGTGTAACTATGAAATTGAGGAAGCACATTATTTACCATCTTTCCAGAAAAGTGTACTATTATGTCAAATCACCTCTGTTATAAATGTTGTTTTGTGCTCACTCAGTAGTATCTGACCCTTTGTGGCCCCATGGCTTGCAGCCCTCCAGGCTCCTTTACCCGTGGGATTTTCCAGGAGACCATACTGGAGTGAGTTGCCATTTCCTACTCCAGGGGATCTTCCTGACCCAGAGATTGAACCCGTGTCTCTTGTGTCTCCTGCAATGGCAGGCAGATTCTTTGCCACTAGTGCCCAGTGGGAACCCCCCATAGATAATGTTAAGAACAATACAATCATTAATAATTTTGATTGGCACCTTTGTTGCCTGTTATCAGTTAGTGTTCACCAACACTGATTTCTCAACATTTTTAAGTTAATCATTATGCCTACTTAGGATGCTTGAAAATTTATAATAATCACACTAAATTTCACAAGGAAATTGGGGTTCTAAGGAATTCAGAAGTTTTGACCTTACAGTGTCAAAAAAGGAACTTTCTCAAGAACTTAGCATAATTTTAAAATCAAGTTTTAGTACACAGGTATTTGTGACTGGCCAACTCTCTTCCATAAATTAACATCCGACTCTTTCATGCAGTTAGGAAAATTTAAGTTAATACTACCTTTTCACATATTTAAGACTTTGTTAAAAAGACAGCAATTAATTTCTCCCATCCCCAGCAGCCAACCTCTTTTGTTTTATACAACCAAAGTGTGCTAAATTGAATCGTGTCAACCAGATTCCAAGCAGCAGAGCCTGGGGAAGATGCTGCCTGGATATTTCCTGTTCTCCTAGCTTCTCTCACTGTCAGACAAGTCAGCTCAGTGGCTGCCGTGCGGCGCTCCCAGCACTACACCATCCCGTCTTTCTAATGCCGTCTGGAGAAACAAACTGAGCGTTTGCCCTAGCTCCTCTTTTAAACAATTAAAAAGATTTTCCTGCACTTAACACTCTTTGTGGTCACTGTCCAATAGTCTTTCTGGTACCTTTTAAACTCTGATATTCTAAAAAAAATTTTCTCTCACTTTCATGTTAAAATTACCGGGACAAAAAAACCTAAGGCAAATTGATTTAGACATGCCTGAAATACAAGAGTTGTTAACATTTCAGAACAGCTGGAAATCCTAAAGTTGTGGCACTGGAAAAGTGAAAGTCACTCAATCGTGTCTGACTCTTTGCGACCCCACGGACTGTGGCCTGCCGGGGTCCTCTGCCCATGGAATTCTTCAGGCCCGAGGACTGGAGTTGGTAGTGTTTCCTTCTCCAAGGGATCTTCCCAATCCAGGCATTGAACCTAGGTCTCCCGTGTTGCGGGCAGACTCTTTACCATCTGAGCCATCAGGGAAGACCAATAACTCATCAAAACTGTTTGCACTGTTCTGTGAAAATCAAAATTGGGTGGTTTGAGTTATATGGGTGGGAATCACGATAAACATGCAATGGAAGTTTCCAGGTTTAGGAATGCATGTACAATTGACTCTGGTACACAGATGCTGTGAAGAATACACACACCATAGGGAGGCAGGTGAACTGGGGTTTGAGAAGATTCCATCTAACATCCTTAAAGCTCTCTTTTCTCTTGGAAAACTCCTGCTATCTGAACCCATCCTGCTAACACCATCGTCAGGAAGGGAAGTAAAGCCTCCAAAAGGGTCCTTGTTTCTGCCTGCATCAACCACAGAACTAGATGCAACAAAACTTAACCTCATCATGTGGCCTCCAAGACTGACTTTGCTTCTGTCTGTTCCTACCTTTCTTTCTGAGATAAGTTTAAACAGGGATTGTCATAGGGAATAAGTCCCAAGTAAAACTGACTTCTTAATAAAAGAGCACTTGCCTTAATAAGAAAATGTGACAGAGTCTGAATAAGGAATGATGAAAGCTGCAAAGCAGCACATACCTTTTCCATTTGGTTGTTTCTAATCCTTGGTGCTTTTAAAAACTGAATTTTGGGGTAATGTTTCATGGTTCTCTTCCACATCTTCTTCACCAATAGAGCTGGCTGGTATGCAGATATTATTTGTAAAGCACAAATATTACCAAAGTTCCCACCCTGGCATACTGATCTAGTCGAAACAAAACAAATCATACCTACTCTATCAAACCCCCAATTACTAATAAGAACAAGCAAAAATAAGTATCTAGATTATTAGATTGATGATTTAAAAGCATATTTCATTATATTCTTAATGGACTAAATTGGTATTAAAAGGTAGGAAAACCAATTACATTTATGTTTTAATAAAGGTAAATAAAAGCCAAATTACACCCAACTGTTAAAAAAATTTTTTTTCTTTAATTCTAGGGTATATATACTGGGGTAGGGGAGGGGGGTGGAATAGCACAATAAAGTCAGTGCAGGGCTTTTTTATGAACAAATGATACCCCTGTCTTTCCCATGAAATGTTTCTAAGCAATTCTGCAAACCAAACCGGTCACATAAGACACAGAATGGTAGCCGTCTCTCACACTTGTTACTTTTAATTCCCAAGGGGTCAGTAGCTAATACTTTCACTTCTGGGTAAGAGAAAAGGCATTCTGGTCCATTAATTCGCCTACTCGCTCCTGGAGGACATTAACCAACTCTGCTATTACGAAGACATGAGTGTCATCAATGTCCTGAATGATGAACTTCTTCCCGAGGGCGTTTGACTCGTCCAAGTACAGCAGAAACTGCTTCATGGCAGGGTCACTGTCGAGATAAAACACGTGATGAGACAAGTACAGCAGAAATGGCTTCATGGCAGGGTCACTGTCGAGATGAAACATGTGACAAGGGGACACCTTGCTGTCTAGGTATACCAGAGACCTGAACGATGAAAACTGACCACAGACTGTTTGAGGATAATCTTAAAAGTTGGAAAGTGTTCCCCAATCCCTCCCCTCTCTTCTCTGCCCCAAGGGCTGACGATTCACAGACGCAGCTTCATTGAGAACAGTTGGTGGAAGTTTAGAAGAGGCCGACAATGATATTTTAAATAATAACTTGTCAGCGACAAGTGTAAAAGTAAAGCAACAATCACAGCTCTGTAGTTAACAGGGACCCAAAGCATGGCCCTGTGGACTGATTTAAAAAATGTCAAAGACAATGTCTGGCTGGTAATAAATATTCAAGTATTTTTCTCTTCTTTAATTCTGAACCTCGTGTCTGAACTATCACTTAGAATCTTTAAAGGAAATTCTAACCAAATCTCTTTGAGCCTACTGAGCTCAGAAAAAGAGCTAAATTCAACTCTGTTTGTGATTTTTAGCTTAGAATAAACAGGATAGTCTTAAGGCAAAGAGATAAAATTTTTTGGATTTATAGAAATGCTTTTTATAAAAACCTGAATCACAACAAAGGACATAATATACAATAATGTGTTTAGCAAAAGGTGAATATAAAATTATGTCCAGTTACATACAGATTTTTTTTTAATTCTGAGAGAAAACATAATCTCACACAATCTTTCTTTTTGAGGGCTGTCAACATCAATTACAAAAATAACTATTTAATTCAAAGAGGTCAGTGTAATTTACTGAAAACTGTGTACATCTTATTGCTTTTAAGTATGGGCATAGGTATACGTGGAGCTGACAAGTAATGGATTTCAATTACTAAATGAGTATGGTGCATGGCATACTGACTATGAATAAAGTCAAGTCTTCCTGAAAAAACGGCTGTCTTAATTACTTTCAACAACTTACCTTCAAAATAATTTTATTAACAATCTACTATGCTCTAAAATGATGTGAATAAATAAGCAGGTCTGCCCATGTCAGAAATGACATAGATTTTAAATTTAGCTCCTAGTATGTTTGTTACCTTAGGTTCAGAATACTAAGGTTATATTTACCCGCTTAAGTTTGGCAAAATTCAGTTAAATTCTATAGTTGCGGTATCCAAATGACCATACTAATGTGGGAGAGTGATTTGCTTAGAAGTAGCAAATACGCTTGGAGAAGGAAATGGCAACCCACTCCAGTGTTCTTGCCTAGAGAATCCCAAGGACGGGGGAGCCTGGTGGGCTGCTGTCTATGGGGTCACACAGAGTCGGACACGACTGAAGTGACTTGGCAGCAGCAGCAGCAAATATGCTATTTTAAGTTTTATTCCCTCATTCAATAAAAACTTACTGAACACCCAACATGTATCCAGTGCTACTGTGGTCCGGGGGATTCAGCAGTGAAGCAAACAATTCAGAACCCTTTCTATCGTGGAGCTTACAGTCTAGTGCTAACACTATGACAAACACACAAAAACCAAGAAATCAGAGTGAGAAATGGCAGTGATGACAGTGACATGATCTTGGAAGTTTAAGAAGGGGCCTCAGGGAAGGCCTTACTGAGCAGGTGGTATCTGAACAAACGTCAGGCGGAGGCAGGGAGCGAACCATGGGGTGATGTGATGCAGAGCTGCCCAGGCAGAGCGAACAGCAAGGCCACAGAGCTGGAGGGGGTAGCCGGGGGGCGGGGCGGGGGCACCACCAGCTGAGGTCAGAGCTTCATCCTGAATTAACTTACAAACTGACCTGACTTTTAAATGTTAAGGATCATACTGATTGCAGGGCTGAGAAAAGACTGGTGGACGGCGGAGGCAAGGCTGGAAGGAGGGAGACCCATTAGAAGGTGACTGAGGTGATCCAGACAAGACACAAGGATCTGGACCTCGGTGGTGAGTGAGGTTGGGCAGCGGCTGAGTGCTAGACACATGCCGAACATAAAGCCAACATAGCTTGCTGAGGCTGGACTCGAACTTTGAGATTAGGAATGAAGGAGAGGCCAAGACTTTCGGCCTGAGATAACGGAGACATGAAGCGGCCCTGCACTGAGATGAGGAGGAACATGGAAGGACAGGTGAGCAGGTAAGATCAGGAGTCCACTTTCAGGCATGTTACCTGTGAGATGTCACCCGCGTGAAGCGGCTGAGCAGGAAGCCGGATCCACAATTCCGGATTTCAGCAGTGGAGTCCAGAGTGAGGAGTCCGTAAGTTATCAGTGTCTAGACGGCATTCAGAGCCACAACCAAGGAGAGAGCAAAGTGAGAGAGGGGAGTCCAGGCACCAAGTCCCGGACACCCCAACCCCAGAAGGTTAGGAAGGAAAGGAGGAATCAGCCAAACAGATATAAAGTGACCACTGAGGTTGGAAGAAAACCTGAAGGATACTTGGAAGCCATGTCAACAAAGGATATCCAGGAAGAGGAAGAGATCAACTGGGTCAAATGCTGTTAATAGGAATAGTAAGATAAGGGCTGAAAACGGACCACTGGATTCAGAAAGCTACTGGACCTTCACAAGAGCAGTTTCAAGACGACGACAACACAGGAGAGAATCTGACTGGAGTGGTTTCTAGACTGAGAGGAGCGAAATCAGAGAAAAGTGAACAGAAATGTATCTTCTGAGAAATTCTGCTACAAAGAGCAGGAAAATCAAGCGGGAGTTGGAGAAGGATGTCGTTCACAGTTAGCGTCGCGGCGGGAAGAGTGTACGGGCCCAGGTCCATGTGATAAAAGATGTTCCATTTTCTCAGTGAAACAAGAAACAGAGTGACGAGCTGAGGTAAGGACGGGCGGTTTCTGCGATAAGAGAAGGTGAAATACCACATTCCATTCATTCCAAGAAGATTTTAATTATCTCCCAAACTGGGATGGGTCTCGATTTAATGGCATGTGATTTTTCTTAAGAGGAACATAACATACTGCTAAATTTTAAAACTGATGGACTCTTAATTTGGTGAAATATAACAGCTTGACTAGGAAACTGGGAGAACAAATGAACTTAGGAATTTGCAGGCTACATTTATTTAAGACATGAGTTTAATAACAGTCATGAATTTAAAGTGAGACTGATTAGTGTGCTCTCCAGCCATTTAGAGTTGTGGAAGTTAAGGTTCACAACAGGGGGAGAGCTGGACTGAACCGGACCTGGTGAATGTGATTGAGAGAGGACCAAGGGAGCTGAGGGTCTTTACGAGGACGAGTACACTGATGGAAGCGAGGGTGTGGGGACCGTGCAGGACAGGGAAGAGCTGGGGGGATCAGCAGACTGCAGGTCTGGGAGAATCAAAGAAGCCACCAGGGAGGTCCAAAGGAACTAACTGAGGGAGCTGCTTAGTCGTGTCTGACTCTCTGCAACCCCATACACTGAAGCCCACCAGGTTCCTCTGTCCATGGGATTCTCCAAGCAAGAACACTGGAGTGGGCTGCCATTTCCTTCTCCAAAAGAAACTATAGACCTAGGGTATTAGGGGGCATGACCTGGAAAGAGGAGGTGGTGGTCAGAGGTAGGTGCCTGAAACAGAGGTTTTGACGAGACCCCAATACTGGTAGGTGTGACAATGCAAATGGAGACAGGAGGACAAGGAAAGCTCATTGGAAAAGGAGGTCAGGGAGCTGAGAGGTCATCAGGGGACTGAAAGGACTACACACATGAAATCATTTAAGAATCTGTGGAGTGCTCCTCAAGAGTGACAGGTTGCCTTTGAAGAAAAACCTTCAAGGAAAGACCTGGGTGTCTGTAGATGATTACAAGAGAGGATTACTGGGTGGGTTCATCAGATTGGGAACCAGGGATTTTCCTGGAGTGGGGGGAGGATTTCTGGAAGTGGCAATGAGAAAAAAGAGAGTCAGTCAGTCAGTCAGTTCAGTTGCTCAGTTGTGTCCGACTCTTCGTGACCCCATGAACCGCAGCGTGCCAGGCCTCCCTGTCCATCACCGACTCCTGGAGTCCACCCAAATCCATGTTGATCAAGTCGGTGATGCCATTCAACCATTTCATCCTCTGTCATCCCCTTCTCCTCCTGCCCTCAATCTTTCCCAACATCAGGGTCTTTTCAAATGAGTCAGCTCTTCGCATCAGGTGGCCAAAGTTTCAGCTTCAACATCAGTCCTTCCAATGAACACCCAGGACTGATCTCCTTTAGGATGGACTGGTTGGATCTCCTTGCAGTCCAAGGGACCCTCAAGAGTCTTCTCCAACACCACAGTTCAAAAGCATCAATTCTTCTGCACTCAGCTTTCTTTATAGTCCAACTCTCACATCCATACGTGACCATAGGAAAAACCATAGCCTTAACTAGACAGACCTTTGTTGGCAAAGTAATGTCTCTGCTTTTGAATATGCTATCTAGGTTGGTCATAACTTTCCTTCCAAGGAGTAAGCATCTTTTAATTTCATGGCTGCAATCACCATCTGCAGTGATTCTGGAGCCCCCAAAAATAAAGTCTGACACTGTTTCCCATCTATTTCCCATGAAGTGATGGGACCGGATGCCATGATCTTTGTTTTCTGAATGTTGAGCTTTAAGCCAACTTTTTCACTCTCCTCTTTCACTTTCACCAGGAGGCTCTTTAGTTCTTCACTTTCTGCCATAAGGGTGGTGTCATCTGCGTATCTGAGGTTACTGATATTTCTCCCGGCAATCTTGATTCCAGCTTGTGCTTCTTCCAGCTCAGCATTTCTCATGATGTACTCTGCATATAAGTTAAATAAGCAGGGTGACAATACACAGCCTTGACGTACTCCTTTTCCTATTTGGAACCAGTCTGTTGTTCCATGTCCAGTCCTAACTGTTGCTTCCTGACCTGTTCTCAAGAGGCAGGTCAGGTGGTCTAGTATTCCCATCTCTTTCAGAATTTTCCAGTTTATTGTGATCCACACAGTCAAAGAAGGTAGACACCCATCCTATTTCTTGGCCCAAAGGTATAAGATATATTAGAGAAAAAAAGTCAACAGAGCGGGCTCAGGGGAAAGCTAGGTTTTATTATAACAGCAGCAAAAAAGGGAATTGGGGGAGAAGAAAGATGTAAAGTTGAGAGAAGAGGCTGGGATCCAGGGGGTTCCTGCTCTCACTAAGTTCTAGAGGCCAAAGTGGAAAGGATGGGGTAGGGGCGAAGCGGAGGTAGAATTTAAGTGCCGATGAAGAGCCAGAAGGTAGTGAATGTGAAATGATGAAGGATGACCTCGAAACCTGTGGCGTTTTGGGTGACTGAGGGCCTAGGAATGAGAGTCTCAAGGCTGATAATGAGATGAAAGAGGAGAGTGAAAAAGTTGGCTTAAAACTCAACATTCAGACAACTAAGATCACGGCATCTGGTTCCATCACTGGCCGTGCAAGATGGGAGAGACAACAGGGTCTTCTATAAATACAAAGAGAGGCAACGTGATAGTCACAGATTTAAGCAGATACTGAGGATGTTAAATTTACACATGCAGTAACTCCCTAATTTTGGCAGTTACACAGAATAAAAATTTAAGTAAGAAATTTTTGTAAAGCAACACCACCCTGTACGTTGAGAAATCTTACTGAAATAAACAATTGTACCAATCATCCAATCATCTTATTAATCATACCCAGGCTGTAAAATATTTAAAAAATAAAGTTTAAAGAGTAATTCTAGAAAGAATCTGGCAATAACGAAGCAGGCTGAACAGGGTTCTTTCAGATCTTACAGAAATGAAAATGGCAAGGCCCACAGGACAGGGAAACCAAAGCTTCAGCTTCTCTACAACTTCTGTCTTCCTGCTCAGACTCTGAAAAATCAGCTGCTGTCTCAACTGCTCCAAGCCTATACATGTAAAAGGGGTGGGGGTAGGGGTGGGAAGAGGTGGAGACAGGAAGGAGGGCAGTTTAAGAGGAGACAGGTGAGGGGAGACAGAAACCACCCCTTGGTCTGAGCGCTCTGCACCCAGGCTGCTCCCTCCCGTCCCTGCGAGGAGGGACGTGCCTTTGTCTCTCTCGTAGTGACCCTGGGTCCCACTTCACCCTCACAGCGTTTCCTGTCCTGAACTGCCTTAGACCCCACAGGAATCTCAGGATCTCCTACAAAAAGCACACATTCAGAGGCTTCTTAAAAAGATACACTTTAGGTGACAGGGCATACAATAGTTTTTTGTTAACCCTTTAAAATAAATTGGGGGTCTAAATGGAACAATGAGAAGAAAGGACATTATAAATACTGCTGTCTGAATTGATGTTATCTTGTTACTATCTGAGCGCAGTGCATTCACAGACGACACACAACTGACTAGCTACTGGGATTAGAGACAGCAAGGGTGAAGTGGTTGTGAAGACTTTCATCTCCAGAAATTTTATAAATAAAATACATCTGCATACTTTCCATAAAAGTTGAACAAACTGAAACCAAGAAGTGCCAGGGGACTCACATCTGTGCTTTTAACCAATAGGTCAGTGTTTTCAAAATTTCTGCCATTTGCAGACTATCCCCTTGCCATTTTAGCCATCTCCTATTACATGTGCATTACTCAAGTGTTTGTTGTTTTTAATTGCCTTTAAGTCAAATTAACGTTTCAGCTTAACTTCACCTGGTACAAAATCACCAGTCATCTTGATGTTTTATTTTTTTCTGATCAATTAATACAGTCATAGAAAAAGTAATTTTGTGTATAACTAAATCACTCTGCAGTAAACCTGAAATTAACATTGTAAATCAACTATACTCCAATTAAAAGAAAAAAAAAGCTACTCTGATGTAACTTGCCAAAAGGAGGCCTATTGTACAAACCTTTTCTGTACTGAAACTTGAATTCAATCTATCAAGACCCACTCTAGTTCTCACTGTCGTAGTAGAGAAGCTCCAAAGGAACACTAATCATCTGGAATTTAAGTGAGATTATACCCCTTGATTCAATTTTATTACCAAAATTCTTTCAATAAACAAATATTTACTAAGTAGCTCTCTCTCTATATATATATCTCAGGCATTGTTCTGGGTGCCCAAGAAACTTCAGTGAATTTGGCCTTGCTAAGAATAAAAAGCAAAGGCTCACAAAAGATACTATAAATACTGTGAAAGAATAGGACAGTGGTTAGACTGGTTTGGCCTTAGTTCTGATTTGCTTTTCATATAGAATGCAGGTTTGGAAGCCAAAAGTGTAATGACAAGAGTGGTCTAATACTACCTATTTCTCCAGATTCTTTGCGCTCGTGCTGTGAACTGGTTGGAATTTGCACCTGTACTACAAATCTTCCTTGCTGAAGCACTTGCCAAACCAACTGTGCTAAGTATCACACCAGAGGTCTGCTTGAGCACCTGGAATCAGATGCAGACATGTGCTGAGCATATGTGGCTTGCTTCAGTAACTGCTGTGGTTGGCTCCACTCGGGAAACTCTTGGTGTGAGGCTGGCAGTCAACGACAGAAGTGGATCCCAACAAACAGGAAGTTTTCACAAGAAAATCTTTAGCCTCTGGTATTTGGTAAGCGTTGGGAAGAAAGAATCTTATTATATTCATGTACTTTTCAATTTTTCAATTCACTGACAGTTGGGACTAAATGGCCAACGTTATACACTGTTTATTTATCTCTCAATGGAGATCTGTACTCCAATTCACCTAAATGCTTCATACCATCTGTGAATATTATGAGACGATAAACAGAAGTACACAGCTGCTGCTGTATTATCAACAGTCTTCCCTTTGGCATCACGTATAGACATGAGGGGACTGAAGGACTCTTTCAGGTTCCACCACCCCAACAGGTGCACCTACTCATGAAGGAGGCCGCTGGCCCTGGCCATGCCCTTTACGACTCTATTATTGCTTAGGTCTGGAGCCTTCTTGAAAGATCTGAATCTTTGGGAAGACAGCTGCCCTTCTGAAAAATTGTTCAGGCTACACTTTAGATTTCACCATGAAGGGAAAAATTAAGTTTTGCAAGGATAGTTGTTATTGCCTAGTCACTAAGTTGTGTCTGACTCTTATGACCCCATGAACGGTAGACTGCCAGGCTCCTCTGTCCACAGAATTTTTCAGGCAAGAACACTGGAGTGGGTTGCCATTTTCTACTCCAGGAGATCTTCCTGACACAGGGATCAAACCCGGCCGGGTCTGTTGGGTCTCCTGCACTGGCAGGCAGGTTCTTTACCACTGAGCCACAAGGGAAGCCCCTGCTAGGATAGCATCCATCTGAAAAATAAAATCTAGTCCTGGGGCAAGAAAATTCTCCACTGCAAAACTGATTACCAAACTTCAGCTGATTAAGGGCACTGTGTAAAAATCCTTTTGTATGAACAGTTCTGACTTAGGAGATTTGGGGTGAGGTCTGAAATTTTTCCTAACAAGCTCCAGATGGTGCTGGTGCTGCTAGTCTGGGCAATACATGGAAAAACAAGGTGACAGAAGGCCACTAGTGCCCAGGGACAATTTTGAGGCTGGTCACAAGCAAACCAGTGGGAGCTTGCCCCATCAGGAAAAAATACCTCAGTTCCTCTTACAAATTTGCACTCTCTGTTCTTACGGCTAAAACTGAAAGCCTACCACCAAACTTTAATGATTCTCCGAAAGTTTTGCTCTTTAAAGTGCTTCCCAGCTATCATTAAAAAATATATATGCATGTGTGTAATACAATTCCAATCATCATTCCAAAAGGACTATTTTGGAAACAAACTAAATTATTCCCAGGTTATTCCTGAATAGGTAAGAATGACAAAAAATGGATGTGGCATGGGATTAGGGAAGGACAGAAAGCAAGGACAGTAGCAAGGACAGAAAGACGACGTGATAAAAGAGCCATCACATATCATGAGGGAAGGAAATAAATGTTATTGGACAATTATTCAGCTATTTGACCAAAAAAAAAAAAAAAAAAAGACAGCTAATTTAATATGCCCTTTCTCTCAATAAATTCCAGGTGAATGAAATACAAAATATCAATCAAAAGGAAAATATGAAGACCCTAGGAGAGAGGTGAATACCAATCAAATCCAGAAGGAAGATTAAATTTGGAAGAATTGGAAAAAATAAAAGGGAAAAACAGCTGACAATGTGTGTGTGGATCCTCTGTGTTAAAAAAATAACATTACCATATACTGACATGAATCCGCCACGGGTGTACACAAACCCAATCCAGTATTGTAAAGTAAAATAAAGTAAAAATAAAAATTTAAAAAAAAATAAAAATAAATTAAAAATAACATTAAAAGACCAACCAGGAAAATGTTTCTATTAGCTATGACAAAGTAATAAGAAAAATAAAAAACAAAAAGTAGCTCAGAAGTGTTTTCCAAAAGACAAGAGCACAGTATGCTTGGAATTCTGGAATCTAGATCCGTCCCTTGGCTTTCCCAAGTGAACGTTTCTCTCATTTCTAGCGTTTACTTCCATCACCAAACGTTCTAGTCTCTCACGTTAAAATAGTGAAAGTAACAAGCAGCAGAGTATCTTAACAAATCCTTCCTCTGTGACCAACCCATTTCTCTATCCCTTTGCTTCCCAGGTGGCACAGATGGTAAAAAATCTGCCTGCAATGCGGGAGAACTGGTTTCAATCCCTGGGTCAGGAAGATCCCCTGGCGAAGGAAATGGCAACCCACTCCAGCATTCTCGCCTGGGAAATCCCATGGAGGGGAGAGCCTGGGGTGCTGCAGTCCATGGGGTTGCAGAGAGTCAGACATGACTAAGCGACTTCACTTGTTCACTGTCAAGACAGTTTCCACTTCCTTTCCTCCCTTCCCCTTTCTGAAGTATCTATCCCACCTTTCCACAAAATTATTGGAGCTCTGATTTAAAAAAAATAAAAAAAATCAATGACCTCCAGTGTCTTCATCTTATCCAACCTCTTACCACCACTTAACACAGCCTACTTGCTTTAGTGAAACATTCCCTTAGGTTCCCTCCCACTTCACTGGCTGTTTTCTTAATTGTGTTTGGTGGTCTCTCCATTCAAGCTATATCTGCACTATCCATAAAGCAGCCCACTAGTCACACATCACTACTGAGCACCTGAAATATGGCTAGCCTGTGACTATGCTGTAGGAGTACAGAAGACAGTGGATTTTGAAGCTCTATAGTATGGAAAAAGACTTACTATGATTCTGAAGTGTTAATCTGAACTTTGAGGATTTTTTACCTGGTGAAATACTTCAGGTATACTGAGTTAAATAAATTTCACCTGTTTCATTTTACTTTTCAGTGTGGCTACCAGAAACTTTAAATATGTGGCTCATGCTGTATTTCTACTGGATGGTGCTGCTTGAAATGTCAGAGTATGCGAGGGTTTGGTCTTGTTCCTCCCTGAACATTGCCACCACAGAGACAGTATCATCACCCATATGATAGCTCACATTAGAGGTAAAGAAATGTAGACAGTAGTATTTTCAGACAATCAGGGCAGGATTTCCAGGTGAAACAGAACTATTTGGTGAGGCAAAAAAAAAAAAGCAGAGACTGAGCAAGACTGGGCCAGCAGCTCAGATTTTCAAACTGGGGATAATTGAGCCCCACCTTAGCTCTCGGGAGCTAACTCTGCCCACAGCTTTTAGTTTCTCCTTTGGAATGTGTGCCTAGTTTAAGAAACCTTCAACTGGCTCTCCTGTTTTTTTCTCTTTTTTAAAGACCAAAGTTTGTGTGACTTTGGCAGGCCCTAAAATTCTAGTTAATCACTGATGACTTGAAAATACAAGCACTGTTCCCCTAAAGAGGGTTAATTTCACATATATGCTGCCTGCCACTGACCAAAACTTGTTGGAAATAACGCCAATGACATCAATTCAACAGAGATGCTGAAAACTGGCACTAGGAAGAAACTTAGCAACAACATTTGTCCCACCAGTTAAGAAACAAGAAAAATGAAGTTGAGAAAGCTGAAAGACTTGATTCATTCAGATCTTAAGAACAAAACAAAATGGATTTTGGAAACAGTACACATGCAAATCAAGATTCAATGTGCAAAACAAACAAAAAGACTCAATGTGCAGATTTAAAACTTAATAAGTATCAAAACTACTAACCATTCTATAAGCACTCCTTTCAAGACGTTGACCATCTTTTCCCAGTCAGAAGGTGCTGATGACCCTAAAAATGGTAACAAAACCCTAAGGTGACAAAATAGAAAAGCATTAACTTCAATATCCTTTGGTGATTTACTTCTGAACAGAGGCAAAAAATTAAACGCCAAGACTAAACATAGAAGTCTATTAAAAACATAGAGCTAACATTAGGAAAACATACAGATATTCTGATCTTTTAACAAAATTCAAACGAGTCTATTTGGGATAGTAACAATGCACAAATCTTATTTGCAAACAAATCCTACCCCAGTCACTCCTAATGAAAGCCTAATGGGGCCTAACTCCACAGCAATGTGGCCAATCCAGGTTTAGAACAAGTACATTATTTAAAATATTTCTTTTTCCCACGTAGAAATACGATAAAAGGTAAAATTCTGGGAGATAGGAGTCACAGAATGGTAGCTTCGCAAGAGGCCTTAAAAATTATATGGGGGCTCCGACCATCTCGTTTTACAGATGAGATGGAGCAAAAAGATTTAAGTCGCAGCTACCAGCAGAAAAAGAACAATCCAAGTCTCCAGATCTTGTGTTATATTGCCAAATAAAATATGTACCCCAGTGACGTGCGCTCGAAGGTAAGGAACCCATTCAGCGCACGCCAAATTAACTCTTATTAAACTTCCACACCTCGGCGCTGGGCAATGCCCCCCCCCCGCCCCCCCGCCCTCCGCAAAAGAAATGCACAGTTCAACTGCCGCGGGGCAGCCGCCCGGCCTCGTCAGAGAGACAGGACGGAACCCTGTATCCCCGCAACCTGAAAGACAGGTTTCTAGGACTTTCCCCTCCCCTCCTTTTTTCTTGGAAACCCACAGAACTTCCACGCACGCCAGGCTCCCCTACGGCTCCGAGGGCCGACGCCACGTACCTTTCCACCCACAGATCCCACAGCGCCTAGGCACCGACAACAGAGTACGCATGCGCCTTCTACGTCATCGCGACAGCGACGGCCTCGAGGGTGGGGCGCCCCGGCGAGGAGGCGGGCTGTGGGCGGGGTTTATAGCGGGGGCGGGGCGAGACGAGGGCGGGGTCACGTGCCGCCCGCCGCCGGTGGAGGGGCGGGGACTGGGAGCAGAGGGGCGGGGACTGGGAGCAGTGGGCCGGGGCGGGCTCCCAGCGAACTCGGTCCTGCGTGAACGGCCAGGGGGTTGTGGCCGCCTCCGCGCGCCGGCAGGTAAGGAAGGTAGGGCTGGGTTCGTGGGTGGGGGGCGGATGCAGGCGAAACCGGGCACTGCGGGCCGTGGGGCGAGCGGCGACTCGGCGCGGTCGGGGCGCCCCAGTGAGGGCGCGCGGCCCCTGGCTGACCCGCTGACCCGGCGCTGGGCGTGAGGTGAGGGCCTGTTTCCCCGCCTCGGCAGCCCGGCTCTGCTTTCCCGGTCGCCACCCTCCTCTTAATTCCAGTCCCAGGCCCAGAGAGCACCTGCTGGTACCGTCGGCCACAGGAAGGATGGTGAAAATGAGGAGGAAACAAGTCTCCGCCGTTCAGATTGGAACCTTTCAGACCACAGCTTCTATAGCTGTGACGCGAGAGGATGAATAAGATTGAATGCTGATGGGTCCTCCGAGCCCGGAGGAAAGACCCAGAGAGTTCCAAAATTACTTCCTTCTCCAGATTCGGATCTGTAGTCTAATACTCTGGCCACCTGATGCGAAGAGTCCACTCATTGGAAAAGATCTTGATGCTGGGAAAGACGGGGCAGGAGGAGGAGGGAAACAGAGGATGAGATGGTTAGATAGCATCACGCAACCTAATGGATATGACTTGAGCAAACTCGGGGAGATAGGGGAAGACAGAAAGAGCCTGGCATGCTGCAGTCCACAGGGTTGCAAAGAGTTGGTCTCCACTTAGCTACTGAACAACAATGTATTGGAGCTCTAATTGTTTTTTTTACCAGTCGAGAAATGAGGTTTCTTGCTTTCTGTTCCTTAGGTGAAATTGTACTTCTCCAATTGTGTGTGCATGTGATTTAGGAATCTAGCTCTTCCATTTATTTCCCTCTTTCTTTGCTTCAAATCTTTCCCGTTGGTTTCCATGCTGTTGCGCATGCTCGTTCCCTCCCTCTCTCTAATCTGCCCCAACAATAGTTGTTCCTAAATTTATTGTTTTTTTTCGTCTTGAATGCATTTTCCTCTTTCACTGTCTCATCGGTTCCATCCCGTCAAACCTCTATTCTTGTGCGCCAGATGTCAGATGCCTGCACGTTAATGACCTGTGAGAACTCTAAAGAATGCCTCCCAACCTGAATTAGACCTCACTTCACCATCACTTCAAAATCTGCTTTTCTTTCCGTGTTTTTCCAAATCATCTAGATTTAAAATCGCCATTTTTTTTTTATTCAACAAACATTTTGTGCGGTATATGTCAGACCCTATTCTAGACATTGAACTAACAATGGTGAGCTGGCAACTTAATTATAGGCAGGGAAAAGGATACTAAAAATCAGATAACTAGAAGGTTAACTGATAGGATGTGATAAAGAAGGACTGGAAGGGCTGCTTTTGTTAGGAGGTCATCAAAAATGACCTTCAGTTCAAGCAGATTTCTGAATAAAAGAGTAACTTCTACACACCAGCAAAAACTGGGAATTTTAATAATAAAAAGATGCTATTCATAACAGTATTGAAAACTGAAGGTATCTGGAAATAGATCAAACTAAAGGTGCATTGTCCTTTAAGGAGAAAATTATAATGCTCTATTGAAACACATTAAAGAAGACCCAAGTAAATGCACCCATATACCATATTCATTGGAGAAGGAAATGGCAACCCACTCCAATATTCTTGCCTGGAGAATTCCATGGACAAAGGAGCCTGGCGGGCTACAGTCCATGGGGTTGCAGAGAGTCAGATACAACTGAGTGACTATCACCATATTCTTGGGGTAGGAAGACTCAGTACCATAAAGATGTCCATTTTCTCCAAATATACAGATTTGTTGAAATTCCTATTAAAATTGGAATATGGCTTTTCATGGAGCTTCACATGTTGAACCTAACATGTCTATGAAAAGACAGAGCACCTGGAATTCCTCACTCAATTTTGAAGAAAAAGTCTCTGCCTTCTAGGTATCAAAACAATATAATGCCGTAATAATCAAGACTCCTGGCTTAATTACTGGTCTTGATTTAGGGATAGGAAAGTAAACCCATGGAACAGAAGAGAGAGCTTAGAAACATGCTCATATACGTATGGAAGTATACCGCCAAGTAGTAGTATAAAAGCACTGTATTCAGTAAACGATGCTGAGCTACGTGGTATCCATATAGATTTAAGACAAAATTGGATTCCTACTTCACATCATTTACAATAGCAGTTTCCAAATGGACTAAAGACCTAAGTGTGAAAGACACACCTGAAAAATATTTAGAAAAAAATATAGGAGACTATGGTGTTTCTGGGAAAGATTTCTTTTTTGTTTCTTTGTGTTAAATACATGTAACATAAAATTTACCTAACCACATACAGAGTGCAATTCAGGGATATTCATGTTATCATGCCACCATTACTACTGCTTGTCTTCAGAAGCAGAATTACTAACTAGTTAGTAATCGAACCCGAGTCTCTTATGTGTCCTACATTGGCAGGCAAGTTCTTTACCACTAGCACCACCTGCAAAGCCCCAAGATGTATTATAAAACTGCATTAATCAGTACTGTGTGATTTTACATGAGGGTACACAAATAGATCAGTGGAATGCAATGTAGTACAGAAATAGGCCCATACTTATTTAATCAATTGATTTTCAACCAAGGCACAAAGTCAATTCAATGAGGATAGGAAAATGTTTTCAACAAATGATGCTGGGACTATTGGCTATTCATATAGAGGGGGAAGAAATGAACTTCAACTATCTCACTCAAATCAAAAAATTAATTTGAAATGGATCATAGCCTTAATGTAAAAGTGAAAACCAAAACGCCTTTTAGACAAATCCATAGAATATTTGTGACTTTCAGGTAGGCAAGAAAAATTTCTTAGCTAGGACATAGAATGCAACAACTATAAAAGAAAAAAGAATTTGGTTAAAGAGATGTTATGAAAATTAAAATTTCTGTTCAACAGAAGGTACGTTTATAACAATGAATAGGCAAGTCACAAACTGGAATATACTTTACATATATATGCATACATACATATGTGTGTGTTTATCCGTCTATATACATACACTGTAAGGAAGCCTTGCCATGGAGTTGTATTTTGTTGTTGTTTGTAAGTTTAAAGGATTGGAAACGCAGTTTGGGTGGGATGCCAAAGGAAAGTGACTGTGGTGCATCTGAGTCACTGACAAGGAAGTGCCATGTTCTGTAACATGGAAACTCAGAGGGGCCATCTTTTAAGATGTGGGCAGGTGCAGAAGTGGTACAGAGCGGTCACAAACATTTGCTTTTTATAAATTAAGTGATTCACATAAAAAAAAAAGTTGGTTAAAGTTAGCTTTGGTTTCTGGTCTACAATGTGGCCTTCTCTTTAATCAGAATTTCCCGTGGACTGGAAAAGACAGGAAAGCCCACTGATTACTGAACGGTGTTTGCATAGTCTGCCTGGGAAAAGTTGCACTATTCTCTCTCCTCCCTTGTCTATCGTTATCTGTACTCAGTGGAATTCTTTAGCATTCTTTGGCAAAATCTGCTAGATGAGTTCAGATTTTTCCTTCTATTTGTCCTCAGGCCAGCTGTCCTCAACTTCCACAATAGAGTGGAATGGGGAGGGGTGGGGGAGGGGGAGTTCCTGTTCATATAGTTGTCTACATCAGTGTTACTATACATTTTACTTTTTTAAATTACTGTTTCCTGACTCTACTGTAATTGCACCAAACTTCTGTATCATTCATACAGAAGGTGTTATTACAATAACCCATCAATGATAGAATGACTGTCTCATTATGGATTTCTTTCTCAGCAGAACCTTCCGTTTCCCATATACTGTATGTTATCTTATATGAAGGTCATTACTGTAAATGATCTCTGAATCCCACTGACCACCTTAGGTGGAACCAAATGTTGCATTCCAAAGTGCAGCTCAACATGGAAACTGGTGTCCAAATCTGTTGTTGTTCAGCCACTCAGTCATGTCCAACTCTTTGTGACCACATGAACTGCAGCACACGAGGCTTCCTTGTCCTTCACTGTCTCCTGGAGTGTTCTCAGACTCGTGTCCGTTGAGTTAGTGATGCCATCCAATCATCTCATCCTCTGTCACCCACTTCTCCTCTTGCCCTCAATCTTTCCAGTGAGTTGGCTCTTCACATCAGGTGGCCAAAGTATTGGAGCTTTAGCTTCAGCATCAGTCCTTCCAATGGATATTCAGGGTTGATTTCCTTTAGGATTGACTGGTTTGATCTCCTTGCAGACCAAGGGACTCTCAGGAGTCTTCTCCAGGACCACAGTTCAAAAGCATCAATTCTTCAGCACTCAGCCTTCTTTATGGTCCAACTCTCACATCCATACATGAGTACTGGAAAAACCATAGCTTTGACTATACGGATGTTTGTCAAAAGCAAAGTGGTGTCTCTGCTTTTTGATATGCTGTCTAGGTTTTTCATAGCTTTCCTTCTAAGGAGCAAACATCTTTTAATTTCATGGTTGCAGTCACTGTCTGCAGTGATTCTGGAGCCCAAGAAAATCTGTCACTGTTTCCACTTTTTCCCCTTCTGTTTGCCATGAAGTGATGGGACCAGGTTCCATGATCTTAGTTTTTTGATTGTTGAGTTTTAAGGCAACTTTTTCACTCTCCTCTTTCACCTTCATCATCAAGAGGCTCTTTAGTTCCTCTTCACTTTTTTCCATTAAAGTCATATCATTTGCATATCTGAGGTTGTTGATATTTCTCCCTGTGATCTTCATTCCAGTTTGTGAGTCACCCAGCCTAGCATTTCGCATGGTATACTCTGCATAGAAGTTAAATAAGCAGGGTGACACACCTGCTTATTTAACCTTTTTAAAATAGCCTTAACGTACCTTTCCCAATTTTGATGAAGTCAAGTGGGCCTTAGGAAGCATTATTACAAACAAGGCTTATGGAGGTGACAAAATTCCAGCTGAGCTATTTAAAATCCTGAAAGATGATGCTTTTAAAGTGCTGCAGTGAATATGCCAGCAGATTTGGAAAACTCAGCAGTGGCCACAAGACTGGTAAAGGCCAGTTTTCATTCCAGTCCCAAAGAAGGGCAATGCCAAAGAATATTCAGACTACCATACAATTGCACTCATTTCACATGCTAGCAAGTTGATTCTCGAAATCCTTCAAGCTAGGCTTCAGCAGTATGTGAACTGAGAACTTCCAGATGTACAAGCTGGATTTAGAAAAGACAGAGGAACCAGAGATCAAATTGCTAACATCCACTGTATCATAGAAAAAGCAAAGAAGTTAAAAAAGAAATCTGCTTCATTGACTACACCAAAGCCTTTGACTGTGTGGATCACAGCAAATTGTGGAAGATTCTTAAAGAGATGGGAATACCAGACCACCTGACCTGTCTCCTGAGAAGCCCGTATGCATGATAAGAAGCGACAGTTAGAACTGGAGCTGTGTGTCTGAATCTGGGGCACAGTTTATTCATGAGGGCCCAGTGGCTCCCCATGGGCAGTATATGCTGTCTCTGGCAAGTGTTCCTTTTCCCTTTGCCTACAGCCCCTTTTTGTTAATCCAGGGAACAGCTGCCATCCACGGCACAGTGGCAGAAATTATAGTTACTGCTCAAAATATCCCATAGTCCTAGGAGGCGAGGAGGGCATGGGTTTTCCAAAGTTTCGCCTTCTGACTTTCTACCCCACAGTATAGTGGACCACTGCTTAGATGCCAGTTTGGCTTCTGGTTGAATCAGCATGCTTAGCCAGCTCTGCTGTGTGTTTCTATCAACCTGTTCCCAGAAGTGGTTCTTGGCATTTTTGCCATTATTTTCTGGGTCTGATTTGTGCGTTGACTCAAAGTGTCATTTGTCTCCCAGGCTGCTTTCTTCACCTGTTTCTTCTTCCTGAAATAGTAGCCCTGTTAATCCATCTATCTGCATTAATAGTCCCTTTTCTTTTCCATGACCATATTCCTTGGTGGCCATTCCTCTCTGGCTCATCCCCTTAGCCAGCCCTCAGGTCCCTCAGTATCTCTCTCTTCTCTTAGGTTTTGGCCAGTGTTGCTCAAGTCACCACAGGTGTTGGTTCAGTTGGGGAGTGATTGGTTGGGTGCAGTTCCGGTGAAGAGTATTCACCCAAAAGTATTATGTGCCCCAGATCACAGTAATATGAGTCAGGGTGGTGCCCAGATTCAGGGTGGTCTCTGTAGTCTGTCAGGCCTCGTGTAACATTCCACATTTTCTGTGGGTTTGAGCATGGTTAAACTATCTTACTTCCCTGGTGGCTTAGACGGTAAAGTGTCTGCCTACACTGCGGGAGATCTGGGTTCAATCCCTGGGTTGGGAAGATCTCCTGGAGAAGGAAATGGCATCCCACTCCAGTATTCTTGCCTGGAAAATCCCATGGACGGAGGAGCCTGGTAGGTTACAGTCCATGGAGTGGCAAAGAGTTGGACACGACTGAGCGACTTCACTTTCACTTTGAAACTGATTCTGGTCAGGGGCTAGCAGAGGCAGGAGGTAACCTTGAGGATGGGGCCCACCTGCAAAAAGAAGGCTGGTATGTGTGAGGGCAAAGCACGACAGGAAACATTAAGTGGCAGGCAGCACTTCACACTATAACCCGGACTCTGCAGAGAATGCCACCATCTAGTCCTGTTGACACACACCGACAACGAGCTCCCCCTAGCCGACTGTGGGGCGATCGCTCCAAAAAATTCCACCTTAGTGTGGGCCCTATATAGTACCATACGTTACGAAAATGGTATACTAAAGGCTAAATCTAAATTAGAGTGACAGAAATGGGTACTTCAGTTCCAGAGTAGTGTAGTTATAGCAAAGGATAAAGTAACTTGATCTTGAGAGTCAGAACTGACTTCCAGGATCAGATAAGATAACTTTGCTCCAGCAACAGAACAGTTGTAGCCCTTATCTTAACGTTAGGAGCCATCCTGTTTGTTCTTCCTGTTTCTTCTAAAGAGGACGTTAAAAGTCTGTTAAGGGCTTTCAGCAGCAGCTTTCTCCTTTATTGTGTTGATGGCCAGGAGGGATCACTCCTTCACTTGGATGAATCCAAGGCTTAACATCTTCAAGTTTAGCAGAAGAAATAGTTACTAGCAAAACCTGATGAGACTCCATCCACTGCGTTGGGATTGGTTTTCTGGGAGTACTTCTTTCCAGGTTTTTCGAATGGGGGACATGTGTATGGTATACTTCATGCTGCTTTGGTGAGAGTGATAACTTCTGCCTTTTTGAAGGAAGTACGTGGTACTAGACTTTTGGCCTGTGAGACTTCTTGTAAGGTCACTACCTGCATGTCCGCTTTATAACTTCCATAATCCGTGAAACTGCTCCTATTGGTGAAGTGTCTAAGACTCCCATTGGAGTATTTTTTTAAAATGTGGAATTAAAATAGTAGGCAAAAATACCTAAAAACATAGAGATTGGATTGGATTTAAACCATTCTTACTTGGGAGAATTTTTGTATTGCTTAAATTTATACTTTATGTAGCATGTTAAAAATGTAGTTTTTTTTAATAAATAGAAATAAATGAGACAACTTTAAACTAGTTAAAGGGTATTAAAGAAAACTTGATTTATCCCACATACAATACATGTAAATGGATTAAACTTATCTGTTAAAAAGATTTTGGAATTAAATATATATGATATCAAAAGACTATAAGCATGATTGGGGAAAATGATAGTTAAGCACATGTTGAAAGAAAACTGGAAAGAAAATATTAACATCTTATGAAATAGAACTTAAAGCATATTAATAATATCCCTAAATATTAATAGGGATAAAGAGGGATCAGATATGGTGATGAAAGGGACAGGGTACTAAGGTTCCAACGGTCTTAAGTTTTTATACACCTAATGACGTGTCTTTTCACATCATGACCAAAATATGACAGTATTCGTTTGGCACAGTGGGGGGATTCTATAGTAGAAGGTAAAACCCATGAGGGCAGGTACATAGGTTTCATATTCATTACCTTGTCTCCAGTACTTAAAACAGTTCCTGGTGTATAGGTGCTCAAGTATTTGTTGAATGAATAAATAATTTAAAGAAATAATGGACAAGTCTAAGGGGACTCTGATAAATCAAGAAGCCAGGATGAAAATTTTTAAAAACCTCTCGGAGGTACTAGAAGGTCATGCAGATAAAATTTAGTAAGGTCATAGAAGTACTTTTTAACAACAAAATTCATGAGCTTGTTATAATGGATATAATAAATTTTGCCAATAGCAAAGAAAAGTTTATATGACACATTTATGAATATTGGTTGCAATTAGGTGGCAAAGCAGGTCTTCACAATTCCAAAGAATATATGTCATCTAGCACAATGAAAAGATAATCTTTAGAAATTTCATGTTTAAAGATGGGAAACAGAACTAAACAAAACCCAGATTAGAGGAGGTCTTGCCTCAGGTCTCAAAATCACGGCAGATGGTGACGGCAGCTGTGAAGTTAAAAGACGCTTACTCCTTGGAAGGAAAGTTTTGACCGACCTAGACAGCATATTCAAAAGCAGAGACATTACTGTGCCAACAAAGGTCCGTTGAGTCAAGGCTATGGTTTTTCCAGTGGTCATGTATGGATGTGAGAGTTGGACAGTGAAGAAAGTTGAGTGCTGAAGAATTGATGCTTTTAGACTGTGGTGCTGGAGAAGACTCCTGAGAGTCCCTTGGACTGCAAGGAGATCCAACCAGTCCATCCTAAAGGAGACCAGTCCTGGGTGTTCATTGGAAGGAATGATGCTGAAGCTGAAACTCTAATACTTTGGCCACCTCATGCGAAGAGTTGACTCATTAGAAAAGACCCTGATGCTGGGAGAGACTGGGGGCAGGAGGAAAAGGGGATGACAGAGGATGAGATGGCTGGATGGCATCACTGACTCGATGCACATGAGTTTGGGTGAACTGCGGGAGTTGGTAATGGACAGGGAGGCCTGGTGTGCTGTGATTCATGGGGTCGCAAAGAGTCGGGCATGACTGAGCGACTGAAGTGAACTGTCTCAGGTCAGATTTGGAGAAGGAAATGGCAACCCACTCTGGTGTTCTTGCCTAGAGAATCCCGTGGACAGAGGAGTCTGGCAGGCCATGGTCCATGGGTTCACAGAGAGTTGGACACAACTGAAGTGACTAAGCTCACACAGTGAAAATATCAGGAATTGTGAAATTGAAGTGAAGCAAAACTAGAGGGGAATTTATGGTCTTAAATGCACTTATGAAACAGCAAGAAATGCTCATAATATATTGTTTTAATGAAGAAGTTAAGAAAAGGACAGGGTAAATCCAAAGGAAGAAAGAAGGTAGTGAAGAGCAGAAATAGAAAACAAAACAGAGATGCTCAGCAAAACAAGAGATGAAGAAAATTAAATAAATTTTTCGATTAATAAAATTTTAGAAGGCAACTAAAAAATAAGAAACACAAATAATGCTAGAAACAAAAAAGTTATACAATTTTAGGGATAAGAAGATCATAGGAGTAAGCAGGGATAGCTTTATGTTCATGATTTTGAAAACCTAAATTCCCACCTTGTTGAAAAATACATATTATCAAGACTAATTCAAGAAAAATCTAAATTAGTAGTTACAGAAATAAAGTGACTAAAAGGCACATTAGCAACCAAATATGGACCTTGGTTAGATCCTAATTCTAATAGTCCAGTAGTGCAAAGCCAAAATTTATGAAATAATTGAAACATTCATTGGACATTTGATGATACTAAGGAAATTTTTTGGAGAGAGGAATAATGATGGTTAATTTTCTCAGCAGTAACATACTATAGTATTTAAGGGTTAAATATGACATGACATCATGGAATTGCTTCAAAATAATTGAGTGTTACGGTGGTGGAATGAATGTAGGTTACAGATTGCACTGTTCAATAATATAGCCACTAGCCATATGTGGGTAATTAAAATTAATGAAAATTTACAAGATGAAATGACAGTTCCTCAATCATATTAGCATATTTTCACATTGGTAGTAGGAAATCTCTTACCATGCAGAAGTTCTTTTGGATAGGGCAGGTGTAGATGAAACAAGGTTGACCTCTTGTTGATAAGTTTTGAAGCTGAGTGACAAGGGGTTCCTTTTGTTATTCTCTCCACGTTTGTATACATTTGAAATTTTCCATGAAATGAGGAAACAAAGAAAAACCATGCATGACCTTTGTGGAGAAAATTACAAAAGATCTAAAAGAAGAATTGAAGATATACTCTTCATGAATGGAGAGACTCCATATATCATCAGTTCAGTTCAATTCAGTCGCTCAGTCATGTCCATATCAGTTCAGTTCAATTCAGTCACTCAGTCGTGTCCGACTCTGCGACCCCATGGACTGCAGCACGCCAGGCCTCCTTGTCCATCACCAACTCCCACAATTTACTCAAACTTATGTCCATTGAGTCAGTGATGCCATCCAATCATCTCATCCTCTGTCATCCCCTTCTTCTCCCGCCATCGATCTTTCCCAGCATCAAGGTCTTTTCAAATGAGTCAGCTCTTCGCATCAGGTAGCCAAAGTATTGGAGTTTCAGCTTCAACATCAGTCCTTCCAGTGAATATTCAGGACTGATTTCCTTTAGGATGGACTGGTTGGATCTCCTTGCAGTCCAAGGGACTCAAGACTCTCAAGAGTCTTCTCCAACACCACAGTTCAAAAGCATCAATTCTGCCAAATTAAGTCTGTAAATTCAATTCAGTTCCAGAAAAATCCCAATAGACAAGATAATTGTGAAAAGAATGGGGGCAGGGTGGTTACCTAGAAGATATCAAGGCTTATTTTAATGGTATAGGAATAAAGAAAGGCATCGTATCACTGATGCAGAGTTAGACAAATATACCAGTGGAACAAAACTCTCCAGAAATGGACCCTAGGTAGATTAGACCTTGGCGTAGGGAGGAGTCATTTCTAATCAGTGTGGAAACTATGTTTTGGTAATAAATGGTCTTGGGATATTTGGTTTTAGGAGCATGATAATTTGACTTTAGATATCCTGGGTGTTTGTGGTGCTTCAGAGTGGAAATGTGCATTAGGCAGCTGAATATATGTGTGAAGCTTAGCAGAAAGACTTGAATAGAAATAGTTACAGAAATTTGGGAATCATAAGCTTACAGGTAAAACTTTATGATGAAAACACTGAAATTACTTGGCACGAGAAGATAGCATGAGGAAAAAAGGGGACTGCAGGTGGAACCCAATGCAACACTAACGTTTAAGGACTGGATGGTGGCGCTGGTGGTAAAGAACCCGCCTGCCAGTGCTGGAGATGTAAGAACCTCGGGTTTGGTCCCTGGGTCTGGAAGATCCCCTGGAGGAGAGCATGGCAACCCACTGCAGTATCCTTGCCTGGAGAATCCCAAGAACAGAGGGGCCTGGTGGGCTGCAGCCCACGGGGTCGCAGCGTCAGACACTGACTGAAGCGATGTAGCATGCACGCACGCACAGAGGCAGCAGGGCCAGCTGTAAGCCCATTGAGGGCACATCTCAGGTTTCCATCGCCTGCAGGCGGTGGGTGCTCAGTAAGTTTTTGCCAAGTGAGTAATGGGATGGAGTGGCCAGAAATGTGAGAATTCAGCCTAGAAGACCCGGTGTCACAGTAGCTAGAGGAGAGAAGGAGGGAGCAGTCAAATGCTTCCGACAAAGACCGGAAGATGGTTGACTGAAAAGTGGCTTTCGCAGCAAAGATGTCACTCACTGGTGACCCTGGGGAGGGGTATTCTAGTGTTTCAGGAAGACACACTGGGGAAAGAGTCTTAAGAAATGCAGGTGGCAGACGTGCAATTGGAAAGAGAAGTGGCGGATTGGAGGTCGGGTCGGGGCTTGGCAGAGCATGTGAATGTTTAGAGCAGTCGTGGGGACGAAGAGACTTCCACCACTTGAGGCGAAAGAAGTGGGTAGACCGGGGATTTACTTCCCGCTCACAATTATTAGTTCATTTTTGTGTTTTGATAGGAGAACACTGGACATCCAGTATTTTGAGGGGAGGAGTAGAAAGAGCTGAAAGAGAGTGTGTGAAGATAAAGAAGAGAAAGCTAATGAGTGGATCGAGGTCCCTGTGGAAGTGAAAGAGATGAGAACGTAGATGGTACATTTCCCTGTGAGAAAGGATGAGACATTTCCCTCAGAAATAGGAAAGAACAGTGCTGATAGAAGTCCATTTGGAATCTGGAGAAGGTGATGCAGATAAAGATGTGAAAACCAGCCAGGGTAGATTTCCTGTGATACTGTGAAGCTTAGGCTTGGGGTTGCCTTACCACATGGGCACCTTTGAGCACTCCGAATTGGTAGGAGCTGTCATGTCTTAGGGAGGGAGGAACATCAGAGTATAATCCTGAAGCATTTCTTTGTAAGCACTTCTGACAGATTACCTAATGAAACTCGGAAAGAAAGATACCAACATTTCTAAGACTCGAGGAATTTATTGTGGTGTCTTTTCTCATTCTAAATTACTTTCATTTTAGTACCTAATTTGATATTTGTGGTTTTGTGTGCAGTTTTTTTTTTTTAGAGGAACTTCCTACCCCACTTAGGAACTTCCTACCCTTCCCCTACCCCACTATTTGAATACAATACCTCAGTCAATCCCTGCTTGTAGCTATGGGGGCAGAAGTTGAAGGAGTTCATAAGCTTCGTTTTGTGAGCGGAGTGAGAGAAATCATTTGAAAGGGATGAAGGGAGGGTAGGCCGCTTGGCAGAGTTCGTGGCTGTTTAGGGCAGTTGTTGTGAGGGTAAGAAGAGAAACGGTCAGGGACAGCAGAGATCATTCTGGGAGCCTACTCCCAGTTTATCTTGTGTCCCCTGTCCCCCGTCTTGGCTGTCCAAATGTTGGAACAGAGAAAACACGTTTCAAGTTGGGGCTGCAAGATAGTATTACTAGAAAGAGGAGGGCTGGTGGGCTTTCCTTGTGGCTCAACTGGTAAAGAACCCACCTGCAATGCAGGAAACCCGGGTTCGATCTCTGGGTTGGGAAGATCCGCTGGAGAAGGGAAAGGCTACCCACTCCAGTATTCTGGCCTGGAGAAGTCCATGGACTATATAGTCCATGGGTCGCAAAGAGTTGGACACGACTGAGTGACTTTCACTCACTCGCTCACTCAACTGGTGTGTTGAGGGAGCAGGTAGGGAGAAGGTGAAGTGATGCACCTGGAGTTGAGGCTAAGTTCGGAAGGAAGTAGAACCACGAGACAGCTGCTCACTCCCGGGAAACCAAGGATGGAAGGTTTGTTGAGGCTGGAGAGCAGTAAACTGGAAGTAGTTGAGATGCTAAGAGAGTTGAACATTAGAGAATTAGATATGGAGCAGCTTATTCTAGAAAAAGCTGAAAGGGCCAGTGTTGGTATTTGAGGAAATCTAGAGGGAAGTAAGATGAAGTAGATTTCTGCTGCACTCAGACATATTCAGGACGCGGTGGAGGGGAACCCACTCGGGTATGTGTGTGTGTGTTTAAGTTAATACTGTGAAGGTTTTTGTGAAGTGACAGCAACCCTTTAAACAAGTGAGAAAATAAGAAACAGTGACGTTTAAAACAGTGATCTTTACAAGTTTACCTGTTGCTTAAACAGTTTGCTTGGTCATCAGTTGATGTACTAGAGCCACAAGAAAAAATTTTAAGCTTGTTATCTTGTGTTATTCCTACAGATTTTCTTACACATGTATACCAAGCATTAGTTACATTATTTTCCCCCTAATCTCTCTAAGGCTGCCAGATGTTTTTACTGTATTAAAATAAACTAAAAGACCATTTCTCACGAGTTCCTCAAGGCATCTTCTTTCTTTTCTCTTATTCCAAAAGAAAAAAGAAATGTTTCATCCGGAGACAGCCTGATTCTAGAATACTGAGGTGTTCTAAAAACCATCGCATCATATTTAGATCATCTTCACTTAGTTGGTTAAATCGTTGCATGAAAGGTGAGTGATTAGATAGTTGAGCAGCATCTTCTTTGTCAGGATGCCAAGAAGTAACAATTAAATTTCAAAGATTTTAAACAATATTGGGTACCATCTTAAAGGATTTGAAGAAAAGCTAAATACTTCCATGGGTCCTAAGTATATCTTCCATTCAGAGTGCTTTTCACTTCTGTAGGGACTTCACAGTCACCAAAGATAAATATAAGTATCTATCTATATGCATATATATATGTGTACATATAGCAAAGGCATTTAAAGTTTTTTGAAACCTATATTGATATTCTCAATAACCTCTTTTTCTATTTTCTACTAATCATTGATCACAATTGGATACAGTTTGAATAATAATCATCAAGGTACCAGCAAAATACTGTGCTAATGTCTGCTTTAAATTTTTAAGGGAGAAATTTTGTTTTAATAGAAAAGTTTTTTTTTCCAAATCTTGAAACATCTAACTCTGTGGTCAATCTACTGTGATTGTGACATGTTCTTTTTTTTTTTTTCCTTGTATGATTCCAATTATAATAACATTTTGTAAGTGACGAAACTATAGAGATAGTAAAAAGGCGCGTGTTTGCCAGGGTTTAGAGGAGGGTAGAGGGAAGGGATGAATGTATAACGTACAATTTTTAGAGCAGTGGAACTGTTCTGTAATGCTGTGTTCTTATAGTTAAAAGAAATATTTCTAATTACATGCTAAATTAAATCTGTTGCAATTGTTCTAAACGCACAGAATGTCCCTGGCTGCTTATTGTGTCATCTGCTGGAGAAGAATGGGAACCTCGACTCCTCCGCCAAAAAGCAGCACATACTGGAGAGATATCAGTGAGTACAGTTAAAACGACAGTATTTTCTTGTAGAAACAGTGATAGAATTCTGGTTAAGTTTCCAGGGTGGTCCGCAAAAACTTATTTAATCCGTGATAAATCTCAGATTTGTTTACAACTTTTCTGTACTGATGGTTCACCCCCAGTTTGTAGGCCCAGAGCCATGCATAGTCCTTCTTCTTGGGACTCTCCCCCTCCCTTTGTTCCTGTCAGGTTCATACTCATCCTTGTAAATTCAAGTCTCACTGCATTCTTCAGCAGCTGTTTATTAAGCTCCTATAAAACTGGTGCCAGGCCCATGTTATTAGGTTCTGGGAATTCAGTGGAGAGCCAGGAAGATGTTTCGCTTGCCTTCTAAGAACTTAAGATCTAGCACCAATCTACTGTCTATTTGTAAATATTTATGTTATTTATTACTAACCTTTATTTGTAAAATGAGAATATTAGCCTAGGCCATCTTTCATTGATTCTGCTATGTGCCGGGTACTGTTACTAGGCCCTGAGGGTACAGTATTGAATAAGACAAAGTCTGTATTTATGTTATTTATTACTAACCTTTATTTGTAAAATGAGAATATTAGCCTAGGCCGTCTTTCATTCATTCTGCTATGTCCTGGGTACTGTTACTAGGCCCCGAGGGTACAGTATTGAATAAGACAAAGTCTGTCCTCATGGAGCTTCCTTTTGGTCTTTAAGAGAGATCAGTTTTTAGGGTAGATCCTTTTCATCTAGAAAATTCTGTGATTTTGTATTTTAAAAATACAAAGAAGAGTGGAACAGAGAAGGGAACTTTTCTTCTCTCATCACTTCTAGCAGAACAAACTCAAGAGGAGTGAATATACTGTAGGGTAGCAGAAAAGGCTGTGAGTCTGCATTCTGTTTCTAGGGCTTAGTGAAAGAGAAACATCCTGGTGTGAAGAAACAGGTGGTGGCAGTATAGGAGGAAACAAACCAGCTGCTCCTGGGAAAGTCCAGGGAGCCGTCTTGGAATAAAGAAGACTTCCTGGAATTGTCCTCTTTCCTGTTCCGGAACCCTTTCCTAGAATTGGGGGGAACGGCCTTCTCCCTGGGCTGACACGTGTGGAAGTCAGTGGAGAGTTCCTTAACCCTCAGGAGGGAGGAGAAATGTTTTCTTGGCAGCATTATTTGAAGCTCTGAACAAAACCCTGAACAAAGCTTCTATACAGCCAACAAATTATACATTGACATTGTCTTTTTTTCCCTTTCTTTTCGAAGGAAATATAATAAAGCTTACTGGATCACTTATTTTAGGGTAAGTGTCAACTGTGAAATATTAATTGACTTCATTATACTACTGTTTGAGAGCTCAGTGGGAGTAATTTTCAGGTAGCATAGGGGTGCTGAAAGGGTATAGATTTTAGAATCTGAGCATGTGGATTCATCACTGGTTAATCACTGGTCTGTCACTTCAGTGTTGTCTTGATCCAGTTACTTTAAGCCCTGAAGAGTGTTTTCTCTTGGATCTAAGTGTAGATCTGGGAATTCTGCCCCCTGGCACTGTTGCTCTGAGGAAAGTACTTGGCAGGTACAGAGCAGGCACTCACTGATGAACTTTCACATACTTAAAATCATATCTTGTGTTAGGTTATGAAGAGGTTCAAGAAAGCTGAAATCAACTATAGTCAAAGTTATTTTTGAAAGTCCTTCGAGTCACCATAAAGCTGTTATGAAAGGAACTGAGGTTGACTGAGAAAACCATTCCCATTTCATGCTATTTCAGAGGCACATGTTTAATGAATGGAGTGATTTGCTTCCAAAGGTTGATATTTTTTATTCTCTTTTCTTCTTTTTGGAGAGGAGGGATGGATATATATTAAGTGTATGTCCAATGCTGCTCTAGTGTTTCTGTTAATAATATTCTTTTTCATTAGTGTAAATATGAAATCAAGTCTTAGATGCTAAAATGATAAAGTAGATATATTTGCCATTTTATCCAAATACATACATTTCTCCATGACATTGTAAGGTAAGACAGAACATATTTAGAGGATTTTTTTTCTTTGGACTCATTCCAGGCAAAAGATAAATGTTACATTCTTTTCTATGATGCAGTTTCTTTGTTTATATCACAGTAAAATTCAGGAATATTGTGAAAAATCACAATTTCTAGTAAAGAATTTTGTCTTTCATGAAACATGTGATAAAAATACTGAATAGATTTGTTCCTTTTGGCTGCTCTGGTCGCTACCCCCAGAGAGGTGATGACCCTCGAGAGCTTTCTCCCCATTCTTCTGGCGCTGGCAGTGTCTGGCCTTTCTGTCTTCCTTGCTTTTGCTATAGGGTGGGAAGCTCAGGAAAAGGCTTCATATAACTATTGTTTCTAAGCTCTGAGTTCACAGAGTGCAGCCTTTGTGTCTGGATAATAAGGAGTGTGTAGTTCAGTCAGACTAGGGGGAAAAATCCTTCACTTTAGGATATGCAACATTGTATTTCACTTAAAAACAAATTCTAGTTGGCTCCCCCCCCCACCTCCACTGTGCAGCTTGTGGCATCTTAGTTTCCCAACCAAGGACTGAACCCAGGCCCTTGGCAGTGAAAGGGCAGAGTCCTAACCACTGGGTCGTCAGAGAAGTCTTTGTGTTTCACTTCTAATATTTGATTTTAGGTTTAACACTTAGGAGAGAAGAAATTTTCATATGCTGGTGTTAAGGAGTACAGATTGACTAATCTTTTTAAAAAACACTTTGGCATTATCTAGTAAAGTTGAACAATATATATATATATACTTTCAGAAAGTCTGTAATTTTACTTCTAAGTATGTATCTTAGAGGAACGTATGTATCTATAGAACATGAGTCTGCATCTTAGAGGAACATATACACATGCATACAGTGCAGATGTATATGACGTATATATAACACACTGTGATTGACTCAAAACAGAAATTCCCTAAATGCCCATCTGTGGTAGAATGGATAAGTAAGTCGTTATATAGCCACACAGTGGATGAATCACATACCATGTGAAAATATAAATGCCTGAACTCCAGATACATGTAACAACATGGGTGAATCCCACAGGAAGAAGGCTGAACTAAAGGATACATACAGTGAGATTCCATTCCTTTGAAATTTACAGACAAAATTAAGCCTTGTTGTTTAAAGGTTTGTGTTTAGGTGGTGAACTATAAGGAATAACAAGGATATTATTATAATCAGAGAATAATAATTGGCTATAAAGATGGGAGACAGGGTCAGGATCAGGGAGGGATGCACTGTGGGCTTCTGGGTACTGTTAATGTTTTTTGCCTGGGAATGTAATGCAGATATTTGTTATTATTTGTTAAGCTGAAGTGTGTATATACATTTGTGTTTATATATATATGTATAATGTATGTTATATACACATTACCGTATTCATACTATGTTTCCCAATAAAAAAGAAAGAAAAAGTTCTACAGAAAGCTTCTTAAAAAAGAGTGGTTCCTGTGTTATATTTAGATTATATGTTTATGATGAATTTTTTGTTTCTTTTTAAGAGGCTCTTTATTTATTACATATGAAGTTCTGGCCTTGAAGAAGTCTTTGACATTAGATACTCAAGTGGTAGAAAGAGAAAAAATGAAGTCATATATATATGTGCACACAGTTTCTTTAGATAAAACAGAAAATCATGGTAAGTTCATGGTAAAGTAATCCCATCTTTGTGAACAATGGAAGCTAGTTATTGAATTTAAAAAATGAGTATTTAGGAATGTAAATTGGTACAAACACTATGGAAAACAGTATTCAGATTCCTTAAAAAATTAAAAATAGAACTATATTAGAACCAGCAATTCCATCCCTGGGTATTTATTCAAAGAAAATTCTGAAAGATTATCCACCCCTCTATTCAGTGCAGCATTATTTACAATAGCCAAGATATGAAAGCAACCTAAGTGCCCATCAATAGATGAATGGATAAAGAAGATATGTGTGTATATATACACAACGGAATATTGCTCAGCCATAAAAAGGAATGAAACCTTGCCATTTGTAACAACACAATAGACCCAGAGGGTATAATGCTGATTGAAATAAGTCAGACAGAGAAAGACAAAATACTGTGTGATTTCATGTATATGTGGAACCTAAAAATCGAACATGAGTAAACAAAACAGAAACCCAATCATTTATAGAGAACACCTACAGATGACTGCCAGAGGGGTGGGGTTTGGGGAAGGAGAGAAATAGGCGAGGGAGACGGAGAGGTACAATTTTTTGGTTATAAATAAATGAGTTACAGATATAAAGTGTTCAGTGTGGGGAATGTGGTCAATAATTATGCACTACTCTTGTATGGTGAGAGATGATAGCTAGATTTAGCGTGCTGATCGTTTTGAAATATATAGAAGTATGAAATTACTTCATGTGACTGGCAGAAATTAGAACTAAAATGTTTCACAGTAAAGGAACATTTTCTTAACTGTCTCCCAGCCATATTAACAGTATGAAACTAAAATGAAATAACTTTGTGAAGGAAAAGCTTCTCCCCAACCACCCAGTTTTAAAAGTGATCGGGAGGATTAGGTACAGAACAGAGAAAAGTAGAAAAATGAAGGATATAAAAAATCCATAGGTCCTGCCCCAGTGATTGTTGTGTTGTGATATCAACAGTCCTGGTTGCTCAGTGGTAAAGAATCTGCCTGTCAATGCGGGAGACACAGGTTTGATCCCTGGGTTGGGATGATCCCCTGGAGAAGGGAATGGCAGCCCACTCCAGTATTCTTGCCTAGAGAACTCCATGGACAGAGGAGCCTGGCAGGCTACAGTCTATGGAGTTGCAGAGTCAGACAGGCCTTAGCAACTAAACAAAAACAACAATATCAGTAACTAACACAATGTTGTAAGTCAATTATACATCAAGAACAAACAGACTCAGAGAAGAGATCAGATTTGTACTTACCATTGGTAGGGCACGTGGGGGCAGGGAGAATTGGATGAAGGTGGTCACAATGTACAAACTTCCAGTTATAAACAAGTACTCAGGTTGTAACATACATTAATAAATATAAATGTAACTAACACTGCTGTATGTTATATATGAGAGTGATTATGAGAATGAATTCTCCGAGTTTTCATTACAGTGGAAAATTCTTTTTTTATTTCTTTAATTTTGTTTCCATGAGATGATAGATATTCACTAAACGTTATGGTACTCGTTTCATGATGTATGTAAGTCAAATCATTACGCTGTTTACTTTAAACTTATATGGACCTATATGTCAATTGTAGCACAATAAAACTTGAAGAAAAAACTATGAAAAAAATTTAAAATGAATACAATATTAATAAAACAGGTTTAGCTAACTGTAAGGACAACCAGACCTGTAAGAGCCAAGTTCCTAAGGAATTAATTGAAAATCAAATTTTGGACTTCAAATATTTAACGCAGATATGAAGACTAGCCAACTGTTTTAGTCTAAACTTGGAGTTCCTTGGTGGCTCAGCTGGTAAAGAATCCACCTGCAATGCGGGAGACCTAGATTTGATCCCTGGGTTGGGAAGATTCCCCTGGAGAAGGGAAAGGCTACCCACTCCAGTATTCTGGCCTGGAGAATTCCATGAACTGTACAGTCCATGGGGTCACAAAAAGTCAGACATGACTGAGCGAGTTTCACTTTCACTTTCACTTGGAGTTCTTTACTTCCTGAGGACTGTCAGTTCAGAGGCTGGTCCTCAGTTTAGCAAGCATAAAAACATGATTTTTGTCACTTAGCTCAGGGGTATTTTTGCTCTAAAGCATTTATTATTATGCAGCCTAAACTCATGGGATGGATTCATAAATATGAATACCAACTTATTTACAGAGGGGAAAAAAAAAATGTGTCATTAAGGTTGGAAAGCCTGGCTCTACTAGTCGAAACACTCCCCTCCTCCATATTTAGGTCAGATGGAAACCCAGTTAGCAATCACATGGTTGCTTGGTGAACATGAACTTTTAGAGCAGAGTATCTTTTCATCAGGATATGGGTAGCCTGGCACGTCATCACACTAGATTTACAGCTGCCTGTTGTACATCGTCAGCCAGAATAACCATGCCTACGAGCACTTGACATTCCCCGAGTCAGGCAGGTTCTGCTGCTCCCCCGTCTGCAGCTGTATCTATCACCGCCCTCTCCAGTCTGTATGTATTGTTAGTGTACCTTCCTTATTTCACATGCTTTCACGGTGTGTTACATCAGTTACAGAGCTAATTTTTATAGGATACAATTTACTCATACAGTAAAGCTGAATCTCATCAGTCAGGTATCTCTACTTTTCACTTTAAGAGGGGTATTTTTAACTGACATTTTCTCACATATAGCTAACCCCGTGTTGTATATGAGGATTTTTGTTAGCTTGAGTTAGTGTGTTTGCTTTTGTTTTGTTTTCACCTTTTCCCTGACTAGGAAAGCAATTTTGGAGCGGGGGTGGGAATTCGGACTCTGTTCCCATAATGGTTTTAGTTGCTTTAATAGTGACAGTAAAAAAAGATGCTGTTTTACATTTTCTTTTTAAAAAATTGGAACTTAATATATACATTTTTCTTTGAAGTATTGGAGCACAGCATTAAGAGTACCTATTTGGTTTTATTTACATCTGTAATCATTCTAGGAATCACCTACCAGGCAAGAAAAGAGCTTCACAAAGCAGTAAGAAAAGTATTGGCAACATCAGCCAGGATATTTCGGGGTCCATTTGCTGGTAAGTATCACATATTTAATTGAGAATCCTTATCAGTAATCTGAAAGTCATTCAGTGATCAACCTGAGATTTTTTTTTTTTCCATTTCTTGTGCTAAGATTTATTGCATCTATGAAAATTGAATAACCTTGTTCTCTTGGGCTATACTTAATTTTAAGGACTTGATGCCTTGGAAAGATCTTTCCTTCTATCTTTATGGGTGCATTATTTTTAGATAGTTGTCCGACTCTTCATGACACCATGGACTGTAGCCTATCAGGCTTCTCCATCCTAGGGATTTTCCAGGCAAGAGTATTGGAGTGGGTTGCCATTTCCTTCTCCAGCGGATCTTCCTGACCCAGGTATCAAACCCGGGTCAGACGCTTTACCCTCTGAGCCACCAGAGAAGCCCAAATAAATATTGAGACTCTCTTGATGAATATTTCAAAATTATTTGTTAGAAAATCATTTCCATGCTTTCTCATATTGCATCAAAAATATAGATTCACAATTAGGCAAATCTACATTGTGGAGCTAGCTGTAAAAGGGCTGACCTCATCTCTTTACAAAGTTGGTGTGACGAAAAAGGAAAGGTGGGAAAACTTTCTAGAATTAAGATACTAAAGAGACTTAACTAAATCTTGTTGTTTTTTTTTTAACAGCTCTAAAGATATTTTGAGAAAAGTTGCAGGAATTTGGATATGGAGTTAGACTTATTTTTAGACGATCTGGAAGATTTTTGTTAGTACTCTTAGGTGTTATAATGGCATTGTGATTATACAGGAGAATGTAGGCTTATTCTTAGGAGATGCATTTAGAATTATGAAAGGGTAAAATATCATTACTTCTGCAACTTTCTTTTACACAGTTTAGAAAAAAAGTATATACACACCCAGGGGAATTCTCTGGCGGTCCAGTGGTTAGGACTATACGCTTTCTCTGTCAAGGGCCTGGGTTGAATCCCTCGTCAGGGAACTAAGATCCCACAAGCTGCTCAGCACAGCAAAAAAGTAAAATAAAATATATGCACCATGAAGATTAAACAGCTATGGCAAAATAAGAACATTTGTTAAATCTAGTTGTGGTAAACATGTGGCTGTTAATATATTATTATTTTAATCTATCTCATATACTTGATATTTCTCATAATAAAAAGTTTCTTTAGGGAAAAGGAGCCAAAAAGAAACAAAGACCTTATCGTGAAAGCCAACATAATATTTAAAACAAAACCACGTACATATTATATGTAATAAACGTCATAATATGACAGAACTGAGAACAAGCCTCTCAGTCATCAACACCTGGAGATGGATTTAACTTCCCTGTTGTAGATTTCAGATACTTAACAAACTACCGTCTTACATGTGAGGATGAAAACATTTTAACAGTCCACATTGTCTTTTTTTGTTATCGCGAAGACACTTTTAGTACAGTCGATATAGAAGATCATGACTGCGCCGTGTGGCTGCTGCTGAGGAAGAGCCGGTCAGATGACAGAGCAGCCCGACTGCAGGCCGTCCAGGAGATGTCGGAGGCCCGTCACTGGCACGGTAAGGAGACGTCTGCGCACGCCGCACACGTTGGCAAGCTCGTGATCTCTGATGTGAAATGAAGGGCCAGAGACATGAAAGAAGGAGAATAATTCAGGAAATATTAACGTGTAAACGATATTTTCAAAAACTTTAAAAGAAACTCCATCTTCACGTGTAATCTTTGAAAAAAAAAAAAAAAAAAGAAACTCCAGTGATAAAGTACGAAAACTGCTGGCCTGGTAGCCACGGGGTGTTTGGTAAGAACCCCCTGAAAATGGAGGTAGATATATTTGTATAAACTTTCTACCAGAATGAACTTTTTATACTTGATGGGAGAAACTCTTGATTCTGATAGGTATAGCTTAATGTGTTGGCATGTTTTTTCATTCCTATTTAATGAGATATATTTTAATTACTGGCTGTACCAAAGCGATACGTGCTTTGGGTTGACAGTCTCTTTGGCTTTAATATAATAATTAGGCAAATGTACCTAATTGGCATGTGTATGTTTGTTTTTTAAGAAAGGTTTTTAATATTTAATTGTATTTACAATTGCAGGTTCTGTGGTAAAAGTACATGAGCAAGAGCTCAGATCTGCTCTGAATATAGTACAGGGGCTAAAGGATGCTTCGTTAGTAGAGGGCCTCCCTGGTGGCTCAGACGGTAAAGCGTCTGCCTGAAATGCGGGAGACCCAGGTTTGATCCCTGGGTCGGGAAGATCCCTAGAGAAGGAAATGGCAACCCACTCCAATATTCTTGCCTAGAAAATTCCGTGGATTGAGGAGCCTGGTGGGCTACAGTCCACGGGGTCACAAAGAGTCGGACATGACTGAGCAACTTCACTTTTGCTTTTTGCGCTTTCCCTGGTGGCTCAGACAGTACAGAATCTGCTTGCAATGCAGGAAACCTGGGTTTGATCCCTGGGTCGGGAACATCCCTTGGAGGAGGAAATGGCAACCCACTCCAATATTCTTGTCTGGAGTATTACATGGACAGAGAAGCCTGGCAGACTACATGGGGTCACAAAGAGTCGAATACAACTGAGTGACTAACACTTTCACTTTCACAAACATGTAAAAAAAATAATGTTCTCAAAGAAAAGTTTAGTTTCAGAATAAGATCTCTGTCTCCATACGAGTTAGTCAGTTTGACTGATTGGTGACTGTAGTAATTTATAATGTAAAAATAAGCTTACTTAATCTGAATGGTCATCTGAATTAAATTCACCCATTTCAGTCCATTTTAGTTCACTAATTCCTAAAATGTCAGTGTTCACTCTTGCAATCTCCTATTTGACCACTTCTAATTTTCCTTGATTCGTGGACCTAACATTGCAGGTTCCTATGCAATATTGCTCTTTACAGCATCAGACTTCACTTCTATCACCAGTCACATTCACAACTGGGTGTTGTTTTCACTTTGGCTCCGTCTCTTCATTCTTTCCGGAGTTATTTCTCCATTCTTCTCCAGTGGCATGTTGGACACCTACCGAACAACCTGGGAAGTTCATCTTTCAGTGTCATATCTTTTGCCTTTTCATACTGTTCATGGGGTTCTCAAGGCAAGAACACTGAAGTGGTTTGCCATTCCCTTCTCCAGTAGACCACGTTTTGTCAGAACTCTCCACCATGACCCATCTGTCTTGGATGGCCTTAGTTTCATGGCTCATAGTTTCATTGAGTTTGACAAGGCTGTGGGCCATGTGATCAGTTTGATTAGTTTTCTGTGACTGTGGTTTTCATTTTGTCTGCCCTTTGACAGATAAGAGGCTTATGGAAGCTTCCTGATGGGAGAGACTGACTGAGGGGGATATTGTGTCTTATCCTGATGGGCCAGGCCATGCTCAGTAAATCTTTAATCCAGTTTTCTGTTGATTGATGGGCTGGGCTGTGTTCCCTCCCTGTTGTTTGACCTGAGACCAAACTATGGTGGAGGTAATTAAAACACACTTGCTCCTTGGAAGAAAAGCTATGACCACCCTAGACAGCATATTAAAAAGCAGAGACATTACTTTGCTAACAAAGGTCCATCTTCTCAAAGCTATAGTTTTTCCAGTAGTCATGTATGGATGTGAAAGTTGGACTATAAAGAAAGCTAAGTGCCAGAGAATTGATGCTTTTGAACTGTGGTGTTGGAGAAGACTCTTGAGAGTCCCTTAGACTGCAAGGAGATCCAACCAGTCAACCCTAAAGGAAATCAGTCCTGAATCTTCATTGGAAGGACTGATGCTGAAGCTGAAGCTCCAGTACTTTGGCCACTTGATGTGAAAAACTAACTCATTGAAAAAGACATTGATGCTGGGAAAGAATGAAGGCAGGAGGAGAAGTGGACAACAGAGAATGAGATGGTTAGATGGCATCACCGACTTGATGGATATGAGTTTGAGCAAGCTCTGGGAGTTGGTGATGAACAGGGAAGTCTGGTGTGCTGCAGTCCATGGGGTCGCAAAGAGTCGGACATGACTGAGTGACTGAACTGAACTAGTTCAGTGGAGAATGTGAGTGGAGGTTTAGAATAAAAATCTGTTTCAAAATCTGCCTTCCAAGACTCCATTCAGATTTCTGCTCTATCAGAAACATCAAAGTTGGAGCCTTGGCATGCAGATTTTGAAAAAGTTCCACACTTGATTCTGACACCCAGGTTACGTAGGGCCATTATTAAAAATAATGTCTCCTCCAGTGGTTGCAGGTTTGTTTTTTTTGACACATGTCTTAATCCATTTGGGATGCTGTAGCAAAATGTCATAGACTAGGTAGCTTATTTTGGGCTTCCCTGGTGGCTCAAATGGTAAAGAATATGTCTGCATTGTGGGAGACCTGGGTTCGATCCTGGGCTGGGAAGATCCCCTGGAGAAGGGAATGGCTACCCACTCCAGTATTCTGGCCTGGAGAATTCCATGGATTATATAGTCCATGGGGTTGCAAAGAGTCAGATACGACTGAGTGACTTTCACTTTTCAGGTAGCTTATAAACAACAGAAATTTATTTCTCACGGTTTTCTGGAGGCCGAGAAATACAAGATCAGGGCAGCAGATGTGGCACCCTGGTGTCTGGTAAGGATGGAGGGAACTCTCGGGGGTCCCTTTTACAGGAGCACTAATCCCAGTCATGAGCGCTCTAAATCACCTTGTAAAGGCCCTGCCACTAAATCCCTTGACATTAGGGATTAGGTTCCAACACACATATTTGGGAGGGACACAAACATTCACTCTATAGCAGTACATAAAGAATGGAACAGTGAAATCAGGAAGGCTAAACCAAAGTACTGCTATCTGGGACCTCAGATTATTCATCAGCATCATGAAATGCCAGAGCACCATAGCAGTACCAGGGGATGATGGATCTAAATGGAACCGCAGATGTTTGTTGATGTTGTTCAGTTGCTAAGTCATGTCTGACTCTTTGCTGCACTGGACTGTAGCATGCCAGGCTCCTCTTTCCTTCACTGTCTCCCGGAGGTTGCTCAAACTCATGTTCATTGAGTCAGTGATGCTATCTAACCATCTCATCTGCTGCCACCCTCTTCTTTTGCCTTCAGTCTTTCCCAGCATCATGGTCTTTTTCAATGAGTTGGCTCTTTGCATCAGGTGGCCAAAGTATTAGAGCTTCAACATCAGTCCTTCTAGTGAATATTTAGGATGAGTTCCTTTAGGATTGACTGGTTTGATTTCCTTGCAGGGTTTTGAGTAGTGATCAAAATAGCTTTTGAATGCTGGAATTTCTTTTTTAAAGGAGAAGAAATTAAATTGGTTCTGATCTGTCAGGTTTCACATTTGAGGTTTATTTTTTCAAAAAGGTTAGTTAGACTGTGATATGTCTAGATATGTGTTGAGAATTAGATCAGTCATGGAAATGTTGGATATTTAGCTTATTGGTATTATAAATACAGCAAAATTTTGAATTACAAACTTATAGTTTAAAAATTATGTTCTTCATTTAATCTTTGCAACAACCATAGGCTAAGTTGGGTGCTAACAGCATACTTCTGCAATAGATTACCAGTACAGGATAATTGCTCAAGCCTGTGATATGAGAACTCTTACTGGTTTGGCACGAAGCAAAGAGAGTGATCTTCGTTTTTTTCTCCACCCTCCTCCTCTGCCATCTTTAAAAGAAGTAAGTAAAAATAATCTACTGAGTGAAAAAAAGTTTAATATATCATCTTCACTTTGGGTGCAAAATAACCATTCAAAAAACAATTTTTTGGCTGCTTCTCACAAGCAGGTCAGTTAGGGTGTAAACCTGAAATTGTAGCTTCCATTCTAAGGTTTTTTGATTCCTCAGGAGGTGCTATTTCTCCTAAATTATTTTCCGCTTTGTGGAGTTGGGAGTCTCTTTATACCAGAGGGTGGCTTCTTAGCATATCAGCATCCATCAGTTGGTCCTTTGTACTAAGATCGCTATAGATCAGTTTTTCTCAGTCTCAACACTACTGATATTTTGGGTCAAATAATTCTTTGTTGTTGGAAGCTGTTCTGTACACAGTGGCAGCTACTCCCTGGATGACAGTAGCACCCCCCAGTTGTAACAACCAAAAATGTCTCCAGATATTTCTAAATATTTCCTAGGGTACAAAACAGCCCCTGGAGAGCCACTGCATTCAGATACTAATGTATTATAATGTTGTTGTTCAGTCGCCAAGTCGTGTCCGACTCTTTGAGACCCCGTGGACTGCAGCACGCCAGGTCTCCCTGTATTCCTATACATGGATATTGCTAACCACTAATAAAGATATTAGAGCATGTTTCTTAAGCGCTTTTCCTAGGCTTTCCTAGAAAGTGAAAATCTGAAAACTTTGCCATGAGTTTTTAAAAAACAGAAAAAAAACTGTACTAGATATAAGTTATTGTTGAAAATCAGAACAATAGGAACAAGTTATGGATATTAAAAAGCCAGCTTTAATTAAAGAGTGTAATAATTCATTTTGAGTCAAGATGTTAAGTGGCCCATGAGGTGAAATCTTGAGCGATAAATTCCAATAGGTGTTTCAGGCTGAGGTAGTAGACATGAAAGTATGGAATTCAAAATTAAACAATCCTCTTTTACCAGGGTGGGTGACCGGCTTCAAGACTAAAAGCACTGATTTAACTCTCCTGTTTTGTTTTGGCTTAGATTCTTTGGGTGCTTTTCATTATACTCAATTGTTGAGTTTAATTATGAAGAATTTTTTCCCTTTATTTCAGGATTCTTCCACTGAAGAAGAGCTCAGACACTTGCTGGCTTCTTTACCTCAAACAGACCTGGACGAGTGTATCCAGTGTTTTACAGCTTTGGCTCTGAGTGAGAGCAGTCAAAGTCTAGCTGCTCAGAAGGTTAGATCTTTTATTCAGTTAGTAAATATCTTGGAGTGTCCACTTTTCTAAAATGTTGTGCTAGGGGCTAGCACTTAGAGCTTTAGGGCAGTCATTCATCTAGGAACTGAATAAACTTACTACTGATTCCTGGTTGTCTGCCACATCCTGGGCTAGGTGTTTGGGATAATGGGGAAACAGGTAATAAATAAAGTTATAGAGCATGTAAGAGAGATACGGAGCATGTAAGAGAGATCTAGGATCTCATCACTCTTTGTAAGAGGTCATGTTGAAAAAGCTCTATAGGATGTCCTCTGAAGTTGGATCTTGAAGAATGAATAGGTAGTAACTGACAAGGCTATTAAATATTACCTCTGTGTTGGTGATGCCTGAATTCAACATCTCTAACCTGTGTTCTCACCTAAGCTCTAGGTTTAAATATTGTAGCCTCCTTCTTGATGTCTCTACATGGATGTTTAACAGGCATCCCAATTATACATACTGAATTCTCCCTCCCTCCCTCCACAAAGCTCTTCCTCCCCTAGTCTGTTTTGTTTCAGTAGAGGGCAGAGCATCCATGTAGTTGTTTAAGCTAAAGCCTAGGAATTCTTAATTCTTCTCCTCCATGTTCAGTTGATCAGCAGTTAGTGTAAGCTGTTCCTCCACATACGACTTGACTCCAGTTGCCTCACCATCTTCACTGCAGCCGCTTACTCCTGGCCACCGTCATCTCTTTCTCATAGTATCCTGTTCCTTCATCCTGGTTCTGTTCTTCCCTTCATTTAAAAATAATTTTAAAGTCTCTTTTTATTATTTCAGTATACTGGAGTGTTGATTCCTATTTGTGGAGGCTCCCCATTATGTTATATTGTGGATTAACACGCGTTAATCATTTTTACTGTGAGCTTATCTTTAGCTAGACTGATTGTTTTCTATGGGAGTCCCAAGTACGTCAGATTCTAAATTTATTGCTACAGAGAAATTTTTATGTTTGCTTCTTTTGGATACCCCAAGGGTTCACTATAATGGGACTAATTTTTTTTTTTATATTAATTCCTTGGCTTGGAATTTCTTGAGCATATTGGTAGTGTGAATTCAGATATACCTGTGGGTGATATAGATTGTGATTGTGATTTCCCACTCAAAGCCCCAGCAGAGACAGGCTTCTTGCTCATGGGCTGGTGAGCAGAGTTTTTCTAGACTCTCTTATAGTCAAGGAGGCCAACTTTGCAGGGTTCTCCCTTTAAATAGAGACCTTGGATCTAGCTCCCAAAGAATGTGAGTCTCAAACCCCATCTTCTGTGGTGATGTGACCCCTGAACAGGTGTTACTATCCCATCCTCGGGGGCCTGCAGGCATTTTACCTCATCACTGATGTGCTGACCACTTCTGCTGAAAGTTGTTTTCAGTTCAGTTCTAGCACCCAGGGGTTTCCCTTTATTTCTTTTTTATTTTCTTTAGAGCTTGACTTTGTTTCAAAATAGTTTTGCTATATTTTACTAAGCATGTTTGTCATGGGAGAGGCTCACTATGTCAACTAAAGAAAAATGCACAACCTAGAGTTCCAGGTTTAGTTTTATTTGGGGACCTTATTGAGGACTGTAGCTAAGGTAGCTCCAAGGAACTGCTCCAAAGAGGTGAGGGAGGAGCCAGGATATATGAGTTTCTTGTTGGGAAAAAAAACCCTGTGGTTGAACATCAAAGATTATTACTAATCACACGCACACAAAAACACATCTTGAGTTAATGATTTTAGTGCTTGTCTGTGTATGGGAAGATGCAAGAATCTGGGCTCATTGAAATTATTTATTAGATATGCATCTTCATCACCTCGGGCCAGTATCCAGAGCGCAGAATTTTCTCTGTTTTCCTCCATCCGGAATTCCCCCAGGGTGCGCAGTGGGTAGAGGGTGCTGCAGTGGCTGATGGCTTGATGGTGGGCACCATTTTCTGTTTAGTGTAACGGCAGGCTACATTCTTTGTCCATACCTGGGAGACAAGTTCACCTTCTTGCTGCATCTAGAAAGCTTCCTTATCATGTCTCCACCGCCTCTAGGAGCTATAGACACTGCTTCAATCTCCAGCTGCTGTCTCCAGTTCTGTGTCCTCAGCAGCTGCAGTGATTTAAAAACAAAAGTTCGATCAGGTCATACTCCTGCATGGAGCCCTCCAAATGGCTCCCCATTGCACATTAAACCTGAGCCCCTCACTGTGATCCAGGCACGGACTGGCCCGTGTTTACCTGTGTGTCTGCCCCTAGGAGTAGTGAGGAGATTGACAGGAAGGCGCCACTGGGCACAGATGTAGAGAGTAAAGTTTGTTTGGTGGCAAAGAGGCTGAAAACTGAAGGAGACCACGCTTAGGTGAAGAAGGCGGTGTTTGCACTGTGGTCAGAGCTCTCAGAGTGCTCCCTGGGGAAGCTCCGCTCCTTGGGAGTAAGACTACTTTCAGACAGGAAAAGCTATCACTTCCGAAGGCGGTGTCTGTTATCTCCCCTCAACCCTTACTCCTTCTGTTTTAGCCACGGCCTGTTGACCAGATGTAAACACCTGGCATAAAACCACCCGTACATAGCAGAGGGCTTCTCAGTGAATCACAGCAGCCTCCTAAACAGAATCCCGCTCCGGCCCGCCCAGGGTGGTCACTGGCTTCCGCTGTTCCTCTGCTATCATCTCAGCAAGACTTCTGCCTTCATAAAATAACTCTTACAACAGAAGAGACCCACAGACCTAGAGATCGAACGTAACAGTTGTCATGGGGAAGGGAAGTTAGGGAGTCTGAGATGGGCATGTACACACTGCTGTGTTTAAAATGGATCACCATCAGGAAGCTACTGTACAGCCCAGGGAGCTTGGCTCTGCTATGCGGCAGGGTGGATGGGACTTGGGGGAGAATGGATACAGGTATGTGTGTGGCCGAGTCCCTTCACTGTTCACCTGAAACTATCCCAATATTGTTTGTTGATCAGTTACACCCCAATACAAAATAAAAAGTTAAAAAGAATAGCTCTTACATCTCTAAGAGAAATCCAAACAAATTATAGTCACTATTACTGTATTAATTACATAATCGACTCAGTGAGGAGAAAGCATTTTATCAGTGAAACAAATGCATTTTGTTTGCATTTGTTTTGCAATAAAAATGCAATAAAATAAAAAGCATTATCAGTAAAACAAATCATAGTATTCTGTATTCTTTTACCAATTGAACTGCCAGCTAAAAATGTGCACTTGCCATCTGCCTCCACAAGGATTAAGTCACTGACCACTGTAGCCACCATCAACACACCCTGAAGGGAGTTCAAGGTGGAGATCAGCAGTGAGGCCCTCTTTGCTGTGGGGAAAAGCGGCAGAACAGGCCTTCAGATAGATGTTTTTAGGAAAAGATTTTATGAGCCCAAGTTCTTGCATCTCCTCTTATCTAGAAAAGCAGTAAAATCACTAACAGTGTCATGTGCTTCTCACTTCGGCCTCTGCCATAGTGGGTGCTCGACTGTACATCCCCCGTCATTAAAACCATATAAGATACTGGCCTTCCCCCCTGCCTCTTTGGAACAGTTCCTCGGAACCGTCTGAGACGCTGTCTCTCCAGGCTACAGTCCTCATTTTTCCCCAAATAAAACTTCACTCACAAGTCTCACATTATTCATTTTTTATCAGACAGCTGACTGTCTTTCCCTCAGTTCCGTGTTTATGAGATTTTAGGGACATACCAGTAGCCATGATTTCTCTAGCCTACGCTTTACAGTTTCTCCTTTGGGCCGTGTCTTGGAATCGCTCCAGTGAAGCGTAATCATCGTTTTCCTTTCGATGCTCAGAGCGTCACCGCCTGGCCACCAGAGCCTGCTCCTCGTCGTCCTTTTTAATTCCATCCCCAAGGTAACTGTGAGAGCACCTGTGTTTTCTGACGGTGAGAGGTCTCTGGCTCTTCTCGATTCTTCCTGCCCCCCGCAGGGCATCCCACGGCCTCCGTCTCCCATGACTTCTCTCTCAACCTCTGTCCTCACGCCCCTGCAGAGCTCCTGCTACCTGGCCTGGAGTTCCTCAGTTTTCAGCACCTAAGATTTTTCTCTGCTCATGACTATTCAGTTGATACCCCTCTGCCTCCTCTCATGTTGTGTCACCTTCTACAGGGTCTCCTCACCTTTTGCTGAGTGAAGAGAGTGCATGGTGTAACACGTTGTACCGCTTCCTTGCTACCTGGATGTCATGGCCTCAGCCAGCAGTTTAAAGGAGTAGCCCGTCTTTAGTTAGTTTCATACTGAAATCAGTAATTTTAGCTCTGAGATCGCATCTCATCAGACCAGTAAGCAACTCCATTTCATTTACTCTCACTCCCCAGGTTAGTCAGGCTCTGGTTTTTTTATAAGTTGGAGTAAGTTGGGTGAAGGAGTGGAAGGCGCGTCCATCTGGTTTTTAGTGATCTGACCGGTTAATGACAGACCTGTCCTGGGACAGTCCCCAAGCCCCCATCAGGTGTGGGGGGGTGCGGCTGCTCTACAGCACTGCTCACGTGCAGAGGTCCCTCTTGACTTAGCAGACAGCCTGCGGTTATGGTTGGGTTCAGAGCATGACTTCTTAACCTCTGCACACCATGGATCCCTCTGGTGACTTGATAAAGCCTATGAACTCATTTCTAGGTGCTTAAAATACATAGGATTACACGGGAGACTGATTATATTGAAATACTATTATCAAATTTACAAATTTGTAAAATATGTACTTTAATTACAAACTTAAAGAATTGCAACAATAATATATTTCAGTAGACTTGTCAGTTATTCCTATTTCATCCCATTTGTTTTATCATTCCCCATTTACTCTCCGTATATATGTGTGTGCATATATATATATTTTTCTTTTTTTTGGTGGCGCTGGGTCTTCGTCGCTGCACAGGCTTTCTCTAGTGTGGTGAGCAGGGGCTCCTCTCTAGTCGCAATGCTCGGGCTTCTCACTGCAGTGGCTTCTCTTGACAAGGCACACAGGCTCTTGGAGCACGGGCTTCAGTAGCTGCTGCATGCAAGCTCAGTAGTTGTGGTGCATGGGCCCAATTGCTTTGAGGCATGTGGAATCTTCCTGGGCCAGGGATCAAACCCATGTACCCTGCATTGGCCGGTGAATTCTTATCTGCCGTACCTCCAGGGAAGCCCTATAGATATATTTTTTCTACATCTGTTTTTACGCACATTTATAGTTTCCCACCCTGTGCCTTTTGAGAGTTAGATGCAGGGTCAGTTTGGGGTCACCAGTGTGAGAATCTGCAGATGGCATTCAAAGGCACTATGAGCATGATGCTGTTTGCAGGTGGCTGCAGCAAGTGGCGTGCGGTGGGGAAAAGATGCACCTTCTATTGTTTGCAGGGCTTCCTCGGTGGCTGAGACAGTGAAGCATCTGCCTGCAATGCAGGAGACCCAGGTTCGATCGCTGGGTCAGGAAGATCCCCTGGAGAAGGGAATGGCAACCCACTCCAGTACTCTTGCCTGGAAAGTTCCATGGATGGAGGAGCCTGGTAGGCTGCAGTCCATGGGGTCACAAAGAGTTGGACACGACTGAGCGACTTCACTTTTCTTTCTTTTCTATTGTTGGCAGAGGCACACAGACTGCTGCTGTTACTGTGGCTTTTTATCTTTGTTTGTAATTGAATACAATGAAAAGTTTCACTTAAGGGTTAGGAAAGTAGACAGTTTTTTCCCATTCCAAGCTTACATCCTCTCTTCCCTGAATTCTCTCCATCTCAGACCCTTAAGGATAACCTGGGTTACAAACTCATGCTTTAGAATGAACGTCATTTATGCCCAGTGAGTCTGAACAAGCTGCAGAGCTCTAAGGTTGTAATTTTTTATGAAGAAACACTAGAGATTAGCTCTCAAATGTAATAAAACAAAGGGACCCACAATTACAGGCAGTATCAAAACCCCCCACCCCCCTGCACCCCACCTGCCCTGGTGGTGATTTGCCTTCCCTGCTTTTATTCTCTCAGTTCACTGGGAGAACTGGATCGTTGAGCAGGAAAGCGCTTCTCAGCTTTAACGGCCACCTACTCCCACAGCTAAAGTCTGGGAAATTTGCTGACTGTACTTCTGGAGGGAGGCCAGGAAGGAATGGTCCTTGGTCTTCTACCATCCCGCATGTTACCATCAAGATTGCTCCTCCTCTGATGTCAGGATCCAGGTTTCCGTCTTGTTTTGGTTTTTGTTACCATTGGACACTCCCAGTCACCTTGTCTCCAGGTTCAGCCTCTGTTGGAGGACCTCAGAGCCCAAGGGTACAAACAGGATGCAAACATTTGGACAGTGTAGACTGTGACTTCTTTTTGATCCAATATGGCAAACTGCCTGGGGTCAAGAGAACAGTGGATGTGGTGCAGTGGTTTTTCCACTGTAAAGCTTTTGTGGTCTTGGTTTAAGGACAATCCAGCAATGTTGGGCACTGTTTCATATATTTTAGAGGCATTATATTTCTTTTCCTAAGAACTTTCTGCTTCTGACTGTTGCTCATTTTTCCATAGCCTTGTTGGTATTTTCTCACTGATTTGTAGGCAATCATCGCATGTTAGCGATATGCCGTAAGAGTTGAAATTTTCTTTTCCCAGTTTATTTTTGTGTTTTAATACCTGCTAAGGACTAGTCCCCACTACTCCTCTCTTTCATAATTTTCCTAACTCTTCTGTTTATTCTTCCATGTGAATTTGAATTTCAATTTAGGAAGACTTAAAAGCTTTCTCTCTCTCTCTTTTGGTGGTGCTGCACGGCTTTCAGGATCTTAGCTCCCCAACCAGGAATTAACCCCAGCCCTGGCAGTGAAAGCGTCGAGCCCTAACCATTGGACTGCCAGGGAATTCGCCCCCACCTTTTTTTTTTTTAAATTAAAAGCTCTTTGATCAGTTGTTATTGTCAGTATTTTAACTTTTTCTAGTAATGCCTTTTCTATTATTCTGATTGATAGATTTTAGCTAGACTCTACTGGCATAATCTGACACCAGAACATCATTTGTTCAGCCCTGGCTTTTCTTACTGGGTGAAGATTTGTGTGTTAGTCTCTGTACTTTCAGATAAGAGGACGCAGAGGAAAGAACTGAGAAGCTCAAAGACTGCTGTATTCTAAGAATAATCCCACATGTTTTCTAGTCTAGCAACAGTTTGCATAATGAAAGTTCCCTGTAAGTCTCCGAAATATTTTGAGTCCTACATATTAGTTCTTTCTAATTACTATATATAATACAGAGGTTGTTTTTGTTTTTGTTTCTGTTTTGTGAAACAAAAAATATTAGGCCCTTTTTTTCCACTAAGAATTTTGATCATCTCATTGTCAGGGTGGTTTATGGTGTTTCGGAGGAAATGGACTTCCTTATGCGGAAAGTTTTGGAGAAGTTCCTTCAGCTACAGTGGAAATGTTCTGTTTGGAAGCTTTAGTAAAGCATTCTGAGGTAAGTTACATTTTCAAAATATCGTCACATTTTATGATCACATTGAAAAAATTATACATGTTGATTCATTCAAGGGAAGTAATTCTAATTTTTTATAAAAGAAAAAAAGTTTTTTGCTTGTTTTCCTGCTTTTTTCTCAATTGTTAGCATTGATAATCATGATTTAGCACTAATACATGAATTTCATCTTTGCTAAGTATTTCTAAAAATAAATTTAATCTCAAGTGTATATAAAGCAACCTGTTGTCTAAATGTAGCATTTACCTTTCAATTATGCTGTCTTCCATTACCTTTCTCAGATAGTTTTTACAAGTAATATTATCAACAGTATTAAAATTTACAAGTATTATTTAACTGGAGTTAATTTCCAGTTAAAATATGTGCCAAAGATGTAAGACAGGAAAAAAGTAAATACTTGGCAAAAGTATCTACTTGACCATAGCCTTGAATTTTAACCATAGCATGTATATATCAATGATTTTAAAAACTTTTTTTACATTATGACAACGTGTCTATCATGATCATGGTTTGATTTTATAAATAAAAAAGCAACCAACTGTGGTGCTCAAGCATTAGTGCATAAAAGTCACCCAGGAAGCATGTTTAAAATGCATATTCCTACTCACCTCTGGCAATTTGAATGGAGTCAGTGTGCGATGGGGTCCAGGAGTTCGCACTGGTAACAGGCACCCCTGGTGCGGCTGATGCAGGCGGGTCATCCCACATCACGAGAATCGGCTCTAAATGCTCCCGTTTAACTGGGAACCAGCAGACACGGCGCAGAAGCGCACTGCTCCCTGGTCATCTCAGCTCCCACTGGTGGAATCAGGAATTGAGCACCAAACAGAGGCATTAGTGTGGTAACACACTAAAAAGGGAACGCGGGAGAAGCAGCTTCACTTTTTTGTGACTTATGACTGGTGTCTGAAACAACGGGCATCTGCAGTAATACATCCAGGGCACAGAACGTAAAGTTTCCTTTCCAGAAACTTCTCAACGTATAACATATCTCAGCTGATACATGTCCCAAAGGCATACTTTTAAATGCATTTAAAATGTGGTGAAATTTAATAAGAATTTAGAGAGGGAAAGTCATTGCATCTACAGGACATGGTATCACATAAGTGGTAAAACTAAGTGCTAGGAAAAAGAGCAAGATCACCCTGGGGATTGTAGCAGACTGTCATGGGTCAGTTCTGTCTTCTTACCTTAATCCATAGATTTCCTTTGGCTTTCTTTGATCTCTTTTCTCCATTAAAAATGCGCATCCCCTTTTCTTTCTAATTTTTACCTGATCTTTCTCTTTTAAAAAAATGTCCAACTCTTAAGTTTGAGGTGAGTACCCCTCTCCGTGCCCTGCCCCCCCCAACAAGCTGTGGGCTTGTGTGGGATCACAGATGCTGCTTATCTGTATCTGGGAGTTCATATAGACAGAAGCAACATCTGCCATTTACATAGGGGATTATTTCCTGGCATCAGGTGGCAGGTTTCTCAAGGGGAGAAGACCCTTTAATGTAGTTTGAAACCAATCAAAATATCCATATATATTGAAACAATTCTGAAATAATGATATCATGGTTCCATCCAACCAAGAGCTAAGCAGAATGACTTTTAAGAATAAAAACGTCACAAGTCCTAATGGCCTCCATTTTTCAGTGATTTTTTAAAGCACTTCCCACACAGATAGATGGGGGTTGGCTAATATATTTGAGTTGAGCTGAGAGTTTGGGGGGTCTCTCTGGGTCTCTTCCTTGAGCAGGAGCCACCTGGCTGCCCACCAGCATGCTCTGTCACCTGGTTAGTGAACTTGTGCAACATAAAGTGAGCTTTCATTAATTTATTGTGCTAGATACCCACACATTGTGATAAAATTGAAGCAAATGGAGGCTTGCAACTACTGCAGAGGCTGTACCAACTTCACAAGGACTGTCCTAAAGTACAGAGAAATATAATGCGTATCCTTGGAAATATGGCTTTGAATGAACATCTTCATTCTACTATAGTGCGCTCAGGTAACAACTTTACATAATGAGTACTTGGAATCCAGCCCTCTGTTCTTCTCCCACCTTTACCCCTCCGTTGTGGTACACCTAATTTTTCAACAGATATAAGGCTTTGCTTAGGGTTAGTTTCGGGTCCTTTAGAGCATGTTATTTTAGTAGGGGCAAAGAATTGCTTGAGCCATGTGGGTAATCCACACCTAAGCTAATCAGTGTGTAGACAGTCACAGGAGAGCGGTTTCAGCCATGACAACCATCTTTGATATGATCTGGGTAACCAAGAGGCATAGTGAGACTAAAGAGAGGTGATATCCCCGCCTTGTAACTAATAACCACCTGTGGGGAGGTGCTGCGGATGAAATTTCCCGCCTGCTTTGGTCTCTGTCGTGATGCATCATGATGCCTGCACGACGGTGGTTTTCCAGCTGCAGCATCCCTGCCTCGTTCACAGTTCAGCATTTGGCATTCTGCTGTAAGCAAGAGCCCTTCTTCCTCTGCCTCCTGCCTTTCTTCCTTCTCCTTCCTTTTCTTCTCCCTCCCTCCCTCCCTATCAGTGTGCGCACGTGGAGTCCTGATTTTTCATGATTTACAACTTATCACTGTACTTTGTAGTTTGATGCGAAGTAGGTTGATGCCAGATTGTCCCAGCTTTAGTCAGTGGAGCTCAGCCAGCTGGTTCCTGTGTCCTCTGATGTACCCACTTCATTTTGGGAGGCAATCCTTACGTGCTGGTGTAACAACATGTTCCAGGCTTATTTCTTCAGAGACTCCTATTTCCTTTTAGTGGAGGCTAATTGTTAAGAGACCAAGGTTGGGTGCTAGCTACATGTGCTTATTGCTCCTGGGATGTCTTTGCTTATTGGCTCTTTCAGTGGAAAAAACAGGGTGATATAACGAATAAATGTATATGTATACATTTATTTGTAATGTATGCATAATGTATGCAAATGTACACTTGTGCACATATGCATGCATGTGTTCAACAATATTTAGAAATGATGAATTTATATTATATTTTCTCTTGTATCTTTCCATTTTTTTTTTACCTTTAAGAGTGTCTTGATAAGCAGAAGATTTTAATTTACTGAAGCGTGATACAGGGATCAGCAGACTTCCCTATAAAGGACCACTTACAGTATTGGTTTTATTTGTTCCTCTTTTTCTTTTTTTAAGGTGGGAACTTAGAGCAGTGATTTTAACCTTTTTTCTTGTTTCAGTTATCTATTGCTGTGTATCAAACCACCCCAAACTCAGTTAGAACGTCAGTTATTTTTTTTGTGCATGAATCTGAAATTCGAGCAAGATTCAGTAGGGAGGGCCTTTACAGGCTCTACACTACGTCAGCGGGGCAGCTCAACCATGGGATGGAGATTACTCCTTTGAAGATTGCTCACTCATACGACTTGTAAATTGGTACTGACTTATAAATTGGCTCTCAGCTGGGAGCTCAGCCAGGGCCAGGAGCATTCGCTTTCTTCAACAGCCACCTTGGGCTTCCTCAAAGCATGGTGGCTGGATTCCAAGGGCAAATTTTCCGAGAAAGAGCCAGGTATAATAAGCTCTTTTTTACAAAAAAATCAAGCACTGGAAGTAATTTTTGCCAAATCTATTGATTAAAAGCTAGTCACTAAGGCTAAATCATATTTGAGGGGAGAGGATTTAGAAGAGGTTTAGATCCATCCCCTCTTGATGAGAACAGTGTCAAAAGAATTTGAAGACATGTTTTAAAATCATTAAATTATTAGTTATTTTAAATAACTAATTAAAATAATTTAATTTAATTTAGTCATTAGTTATTTTCTAATATAAGTATTTAGAACTGTAAGTGACCTCCAACCTGCTTTAGCTCCATCCCTCAAATTTTATATGTATTTTCATCATTATTCAGTTTGAAATATTTTCTAATTCTCCTTATGATTTCTTCTTTGTCTCGTGGGTTACTTAAAAGTGTGTTGGAATAATTTACAAATATTAATGGCTCTCCAGATATCATGTCTCTGATTTCTAGTTTAATATTCCAGGCATTCAAAGAACAAACCCAATAAGATTTTAGGCTTTGGTAATTTGACACTTATGTGATGGCCTGTTTTATGGTCTATCTTGGTGAATGATCTATTTGCACTTGAAACGAATGAATATTCTGTAGTTGGGTTACGTGTTTTATAGCGACATGTAACAGTTTAACCAAGTTGGTTGATTATATTATTCAAATCTTCTCCAGATCTTTGCTTAGTTTTTATCAATTACCAAGACAAGTTAAATTCTTCAACTGTGATTATAAATTTGTCTGTTTCTCCCTTTACTTCTGTCAGATTTTTCTTCCTGGTGAATTGTTCCTTTTTTATTAAGTAGTTTCTCTATCACTGGTAATACTCCTTTTCTTGGAGTCTACTTTATCAGGTATTAAAATAGCCAGCTGGCCTTTTTTAATGCTTGATGTTTGCATTGCATGTCTTTTGTGATTTTCTCTTTTGCTTTCATTTTGCTGTGCCTAAAAATAAGTACGTTTTTCACAGACATCGCATACTTGCATCTTCTTCAGAAAGTTCAGCTTGCTAATCCCCTTTAATGGGAGTGTTTTGTCTGTTTGCCTCTGATATAATCATTGATATTGTTTGGTTATGTCTGTTGTCTTGCAGTTTTCCCCCTTTCTGGTTTTTTTTTTTCTTTTTTTCTCCTTTATTGACTATTTTGGGGTTACTTGAGTATTGTTTTCTATTCTATTCTTTCTCCTCTTTTAGCTTTTTTACAGTATTTAATGTGTACTTTTTGATTGACTGTATCTTTAACTTATAACAGTCTATTCTGAATTCATATTATACCATTTCATATATGATGTGAGTGTCTCACAACAGTATAATTCACTTTATGCCCTCTGCCATCATTTGTGGTACTGTCGTAATTACAGACTATAATATGTTACAGGCCATAGACCTCACAATATATTGTGGCTATTTTTCTTTTAATAGTCAAGTGATATTTAAAGAATATAAGAAAACAAATTTTATTTACATATTATATCCAGAACTCTTTACCTTCTTTTCTATCTAAATTTGCATCTGATATCATTTCCCTTCAACCTAAAGACCTGAGTCTGCTGGCAATAAATTCTCTTCACCTTTCGTTTTCTGAAAATATCTTGACTTTTATTATCCAGGGATAGGTTATTTTCCATGGATAAAAAATACTTTATTGATAATGTGGTTTTATTTTTTCTGTCAGCACTTTAAAAATATCATTCTATTTTCCTTTTTCTTTTGAACATCAATCTTTTATCGATAACAAAGCAGCAGTTTGGGGGCCTGTTTCCAGGACACCAAGAGCAGGCTCCTGTCACCATGCTGGTGTGTGTATGTATTGTCTGATGAGAAGTCTCTTAGGTCCATTTGTTCTCTTATATGAAATGTGTCTCTTTTTTTCCTCTGCCTTCTTTTAAGATTTTCAGCAGTTTGACTGTGAAGTATCTAGTCTGTTTTTACATTTATCTTACTTGGTGTTCACTGAGCTGACTGTATCCATGAGTTAATGTTTTTGATCAAATTTGGAAACTTTACAGATAGTGTATCATTAGACTTTCTTCTGTCCCCTTTCCTCTCTTTCCTCCTGAAACCTGAATTCTGTATATTAGACCTCTTGATTCTGTTCCACAGGTCACTGAGTCTCTGTCCATATCTTTCCAAATATTTGTTTCTCTGTGCTGTCCCTTTCTGTTTTTTAATGTACTTTTATTTAGTATAGTTGAGGTATAGTTGAGGTGCAATGTTACATAAGTTTCAGGTATACAGCATCGTAATTCAGAATTTTTAATTTCTTAATGTGGTGTGTCACCCTGATGGATTTATAGGTGTAGAAGCATCTTTGCACCTCTGGGGTAAATCACACTCAGTCATGGTGTATGATTCTTGTACATTGAATTCAACTTACTAATGTTCTCGTTGAGAATTTTGCTTCTATGTTCATCAGTGATATTGGTCTGTGATTTTACTTTTTTGTGATATTTTTGTCTGGTTTTGGCATTAGGGTGATGCTGGTCTCGTAGCATGAGTTCAGAAGCATTCCCTTCTCCGCAGTTTTGTGAAATAGATTGAGAAGGATAGGTGTTAACTCTTCTCTAAATGTTTGGTAGGATTCGCCTGTAAAGCCATCTTGTCCTGGACTTCTGTTTGTTGGGAGTTTATTATTATTACTATTATTACTGATTTAATTTCATTATTGGTATTTGATCTGTGTACATGGCTAAAGTATAAAATCAAGTCACTGGACAGTAGGAACAGTATAATTCCATTTAGCAAAAATAAAAGTATATGGAGCTGCTGCTGCTACTGCTGCTAAGTCGCTTCAGTCGTGTCCGACTCTGCGACCCCATAGACGGCAGCCCACCAGGCTCCCTCGTCCCTGGGATTCTCCAGGCAAGAACATTGGAGTGGGTTGCCATTTCCTTCTCCAGTGCGTGAAAGTGAAGTCGCTCAGTCGTGTCTGACTCCTCACGACCCCATGGACTGCAGCCCACTGGGCTCCTCTATCCATGGGATTTTCCAGGCAAGAGTGCTGGAGTGGGGGTGCCATCGCCTTCTCCAATATGGAGCTAGTATATATGTATAAATTATTGGTATGTAGTTGAATTTTTTGAAAGGTTTGGAAGGGTATCTACCAGACTTTTAACTTTAGTTACTTCTGAGGATATAAATGAGAATTGGGAAATGATGGGAATGCTAAAGTGGGATGTTCATTTTTAAATGCTGTTTTTGTTCATTTTTACAATTAAAATATATTCAGAAGTTATATAATTTAAAAACAGTAAATATTTAAGAAAGACACAAGTTTTCCAAGGAGACTTTGATGGTTTATAAAGGTGAAACATTGCAGGCATTGTTAAAACACTTTGTCAACTGAAAAATGCTGTAGAAATGGCTTATGCCATGCTTTCTCTAGTGTTACCTTTCTTGTGACTCCATTAAAAATGAAGCCATATTTTTGTACAAACCAGTAACAAACTAGTATATCTCTCTAGGTAGAATTTTAAAACACTATTTATTATAAAGCATTCTACAACAGATTTTGAAGAGGGGTTTTCTTTAAAATTAGAATATCGTTAAAAGAAATTGTTGGGTCTAGAATTTCTTCTGGATTATTAAATAATGGCCTCCTGTCATCATAATTATTCTCAACACTTTGCCACAGAAAGTGGGAGGAGGACATGAGGACAAGCTGCTGTCTGTTGAGCACCTGCTGGGCGTGGTGATGGCAGTTTTTATCTAGATTAATTTAGTAGAACCTTCCTTTGGGTCAAAGGAGCAAAGTAACTTGACTGAGGCTCCACAGCAAGCAAGCAGGGCACAGAAATTTGACACCCAAGTCTCTCTGACCTCAAAGCCCATGTTCTGTTTTATTTTAAATTAAATAATGCATGATCAGACTCTCATTGTAAATACTTCAGAGAACACAGATACAGCAAAAAATTAAACCCACCTTTATACAGAGCCCACCCCGATCCCAACTGCCCCCCTCCTCAGAGGTAGTGACTGTTTGTTAGCTTGGTGCCTCTTTCTAGATCTTTGCATGTGATGTGTGCATGCATAGACTTTCATACATATTTATGTACATAAAGCAGTACGCTTTTAAACAACAAAAACGTCAAAATGAAATGCAGTGGTACTGCAGAAAGTATTTCTTTGTCTCCCTTTAAGAAAGTTTTTCCAAAGTGTTATATAGAGAATGGATAAACAAGGTTCTACTGTATTGCATAGGGAACTATATTCAGTATCCTGAGATGAACAATAAAGGAAGAGAATATAAAAAAGAATATATAGATATAGGTATAACTGGGTTACTTTGCTGTACACAGAAATTAACACAACACTGTAAATCAACTATACTTCAATTAAAAAAAATTTTTTTTTTCCCTCTGAACCTCAGGTCTTAACAAGTTTATAATTAAGAAACAACTTCCTCATGGATATTAAGGCCTGCTAATCTGACTGCCAATCAGAATGAAATAACTAGTATTAAGTCACTGAGTTTAATAATCATTGCTAAAGCAAAATAGGACCCTTTCTTACCGTTTATGACCTCATCCCTAGTAATTACAATTTTTATTACATTTTCTAAATGAAAAAAAAAAAATGGCTGGGGACATCATGGTGTTGTGTTGTGGGACCCAGAGGGCCTTTAGGGAAGAATGGAATTGGGGCAGTCGGGCTTTTCCTCGCAGACAGATGCAGAGGTTTGCCCCCCTCCCACCCTTTTTAGCCTGAAACCTCTCAACAGTCTGAGCGCTGGGGGCTGGTATTTAGGGAGTCTGTTCTCGTCACCAGGCTGGGTTTCCATACTGGCAGAAGCAGTCAAGTCTCAGCACGTCATGGAGGCCTCCCATGCTGCCAGAACGCTGGCTAACCTAGACCGAGAGACTGTGCCAGACAAGTACCAGGACGGCGTGTACCTGCTGCACCCGCTGTACCGCACCAGGTGAGAAGGCCGGCGCCGCCGCCCCGGGCACATGGGGCCTGGAGGGCTTAGTATGCTAACTGCCTTCTGCACGATTTAGACCGGTGAAATCCTGTACAAATATGTCAGAATCCTCATTTACCCAAACAGTCTGCAGTCACCAAAGAATGGGAACCAGCTAAGTTACCGGGGTTATTTTCTATCAAGGATAGACTGCATTCACCTTTTATAACGTGTCTCACATAAACTTTGTGATGCCTATTTCGTCTTTATTACATTACACTTTTTCATGTAGATGTAAGTTATTGACTGATGAGGGTTGTAGAAGCTGATCTGGATGAAAAGGGACTAGGACATTATTACATGCAGGCACCAAGTGAGCCTGGGCCTAGAGCTCAAGGGACTGGAGAGAGCTTAGGCAAGTGTCAAGGCCTGTGCCTGACAAGATGGGCTGTATATTATATGCAGGCACCAAGTGAGCCTGGGCCTGGAACTCAAGGGACTGGAGAGAGCTTAGGCGAGTGTCAAGGCCTGTGCCTGACAAGATGGGCTGTAATGATACATTTGGCTCATACTCCTTCCTCAGGTTATTTCTGGTCACTATTTCCAGCTGTATCATTGCTAAGACGATAAATATAAAAAGGACCACAACAAAAAAATTACACATATTTTGGATTTTTGTCAGGCACTTTAAAAATAATACCTCAGAAAATAGCAAGAACTTCTTTTCAGCTTGAAAAATAGATGGCCTGGTTCATTCTCATTTGTAAACAATGGGATATGATAATGTATTTTATATGTGTGGCATGATTGTGTGTGTATTATAAATAGCTTGCAAGTAATATGCTATTGTAATTTTTACAATGTCATAAACAGAGAGAGAATAAAGTTATTTTAAAATCTCATTTGCTCTGTTTCTGATGAACATCACTTTCCTTGATAAAAAGAATCTCTTTCATGCACACTGAGTTTGAAACTACATTAGCATATTATTTAATGTCTTAAATATTTTTATTGACTTGTGTAATATTCTCATGGAATTCTCTGGAGGGTAATCTATGGCATGTCCCTTCATTGATCTCTAAGTGCATTACAGTTGATGTTGGTTGGTCTGCCTGGCCGGCTGTGTCTTCATCCTTATGGAGACAGCACTGAGCACGTGCCATATGTCTTTGCCAGAACCCTTTTAGTGTTCCTTAGCCAACCTATGCTTATAAAGCTGGTCTTAATGAAGCTGATTTGGTGTCATATAAACCTGCTAAGCAGCATCCAGAGAGTGCTGTGTAGATTCCTATCAAAGTGATAACGTGTTTTTTTCTGCTTCTTTCCAAAACTCTCTCCCGCCTATTAGTCAGCCCATCAAAGCAGATGTCCTTTTTATTCACGGCCTTATGGGAGCAGCATTCAAAACATGGCGCCAGCAGGACAATGATCAGGATTTAACTGAAAAGGTCTCAGAAGATGAAACCAAGTATACAACGTGTTGGCCCAAGGTAAGGAAGCGGCTGCCTCCAGCGGGCCACCCGTATCCTGACACATGGCTGTGCCACCAGCCTTTGGGTCCTCATTGTGACTTGCTTGTTTTTCTCCTTCTACTGGGATTTTTTTCCACACAGTTTTTCTTTCCCTTAGAGACACCTACAGTACGTTACATGAACAGCTGGGCTTGTCACTCTGCTGTATAATGTTGGGTACATGGTATGACACAAAGTGTATTAAGTGAAAAAAAACAGGAGTGAGGGCCAGTAATAGTTCACTCGCACTGAAAATATAATTCAGTAAATAATATATTAATGACAGTTGACTAGTTCTGTGATTTTAAAAATTATAATAGAAAGACTTTGAAGAAGTAATTCTGCTTTGGATTTCTTTGACATTATTTCTCCTAAAGAGCCTAAATGCTGGGATGAATTTAGTGAATAAAATTTATCTAAAGCTCAGTGAAAACTGATGCTTGTAAATAGGTATAGTTTCTGGGGCTTTGTCCCACTGCTGCTTATTCACCTTCATGAGGCTTATCAGCAGAAAGAATAGTTGGTGCCCTCTCTCTGGTGACACTGGAACATGGAGAGGACGATAAACCTTGGGTTCACAGAGACAGAACCGTGACTCTAATCAGTATCTCTGAGTTCTCAGATCAGATCTCTAACCTCCGTCACCCTGTTCTGTCTGTCCTGAGATCATAGCTTTCTATTAAATGCTTTCAAAAAGCCAATTTGATCTAGATTCCAAAAACAGGCCCTGCTTTTGTCATTAGCAGACTAAAATTGAGCATACTGTTAACACCTGCATAGACCTCATGCTGTCAATACTGATATCACCTTGTGAGCAGGGACATAAAGATAAAATGCTGTAATTATTTTTCTGATCACCTTTACACTTGACTCCAATGCAATCTTTTACTAGCTGCCAATATTACAAGGGTCCTTTAGTTACGAATTTCAGTTGCTAAGAGGTAAGTGGGATAGTGGAAATTAATATTTTTCCTTTTGTACTTTTTATTTTACATAGTCGTGGTTAGCAAGAGACTGTCCTGCTCTCCGAATAATATCTGTGGAGTATGACACCAGCCTCAGTGACTGGAGAGCCAGGTGCCCTACAGAAAGGTAACGGAGGGGAAGGGGCTGGGCCACAAGTGGCCCAGAGGGAGGGGAGTTTTGTCTTTGATGTCACAGCCAGGATTTTCTTTTTAACCTTTTCCCTCTTCCTTCTAGAGAGAGTTAGCTGTAAGTAATGAAACTACCAAAGGCTTAGAGTATTACTGTTGGGTTCCTAACATGGTTCACTTAAAACTCTTCTTATAATAAGGACCACTCTTGAGAGTCCCTTGGACAGCAAGGAGATCCAACCAGTCCATCCTAAAGGAAATCAGTCCTGAATATTCACTGGAAGGACTGATGCTAAAGCTGAAACTCCAATACTTTGGCCACCTGATGCGAAGAACTGACTCAATGGAAAAGACTCTGATGCTGGGAAAGATTGAAGGTGGGAGGAGAAGGGGATGACAGAGGATGAGATGGTTAGATGGCATCACCGACTTAGTGAGCATGAGTTTGAGTAGGCTCCGGGAGTTGGTGATGGACAGGGAGGCCTGGCGTGCTGCAGTTCATGGGGTCGCAAAGAGTCGGACACGACTGAGCTACTGAACTGAACTGAGTAAGGACCACGGATTCGGGGCACAGTCTCCTTAACTCCTGGAAGTAAACACGAGGCTTTTGGCTTTTGTGCTCCCGAGCACACCACCTGAAGGCAGCCGAGAGAGGTTGCGCCGTGTGGGCTCCTTCTGTCACTTGTGTGTCATACGTCCAATTGTAGGTACAGGAGACAGCGCGTGACTTCCGGGCATCAGGAGCCAGACTGTAGCCAGTTCTGCGTGTGACTCACCAGCCCCTTTAGGTCATTTCACTGGTCTGGGAAGTTTGATCTGCCAATGGAGGGGGTTGGTCTGACCAGTGTTCTCAAACTGTTATCTCTGAATGATCCCCACCCAGGTGCTGGAGGAATGGTGCCTAGGGGTCAGTGGGCAAATCCACAGGTCTCCCTCCCCACTTAATTCGGACGAGTGCTCGTACAGCTTTACTTAAAGAAAGGATTCTCCAGCTACACAGTTTAAAACTACTAGAGCAGACAGCTTTAAAGTTGCCTTCTAGTTTAAAAATATGTATTTGAATGCTTTGATTCTAATGAGCTTTGTGCTGTTTCTAAGGAATATAACCAAAATGATGGAAGCTTAGTGTTTGTAATATAAATCCAAGTACAACTAAACAGCAATGAGAGCTGACTCCACAGGTGAACTCAGAAAGGGACTGCGTGGTCTCCAGTGAGGCCACATACCGAGAGGGGGACACACAGTCTAAGTGGGGTTGGGGGGGCAGTTTGACCCATGAAAATTGCCAGTTACATGTTAGATACCTAAACAGTGCCTGTTTAATAAAGATTTCCACTTACGCCTGCGTGACTAAGTTAGAAATGGGGAATAAGCAACTGCAGGGATCAACCCGAGAGAACGGAGGTAGTCCTGACTCCGCAACGTAGCCTGTAGAACTGGTACAGTGAACAAAGGGTCTTGCTTTAAAAAGTGGACAGCAAAATTTGGGGGTGGGGGAGAGCGACAGCATCCTGTCATGCCTGCTGTTCTCATTTTGTTCAGAAAGTCCATCGCATTCCGGAGCAACGAACTTCTGAGGAAGCTCAGAGCTGCTGGTGTTGGGGACAGGCCAGTGATATGGGTGTCACACAGCATGGGAGGTCAGTGTGTTTCATTGTTGCCAAGCCAGCACTGAGTTGTCAGCCATCGGGCTCAGCGGAGTTTCTGCAGCTATGTAATGGTGGCCCCTTTCCCCTGAATTAATGTTTTTGGCGATAGCTCGGAGGTTTAAAATGACTACTCTCCTTCCATACTATTTGTTTTTCTAGAAAGGGACGACTAGTAACAGATCATAGAAAATGAGAAAATAAAAAGAAGCAAATGAGTTTGCCACTTAATGCTTTCATGAGGCATTAAGCGTGATAATGAGTGAATGTCAGAAGCTGTCCATGGCATGTATAAGCCCGACTTGTAAATATTGCTCAGCACGCAGGGCTGGTCCCAGGGCCCCCCCTTTCTTCCCTGCTTCTCAACCATCGTTGAGAGTCTGTCGTTGCTCCAGTGCCCACAGCCCCAGCCCCCTCCGGCCTGCTTTCCCCTGGCCAGAGCCCGCGATGGTGATGTGAGGGCTCGTTGGCCCTCATGCTTGCTTGCTAACTATGTCTCCTGCTTCTCCCAACCCTCTCTCCAAGTCCAGTTCTGAATTTTTACCATCCCCCTCACAGAGGGCCTTTGTGCAGCTCCTGGCCTAGTTTATCTGACGAAATGCTCAGGATTGCTGGCTCTGCGTCTGACCTTCGGGCCAAAAGGTGGATGTTAACACTTTGTATCCTTAGAGACCCACTGTTACCCTCCATGTTACCTTGGGTTTCCCTGTCAGCTCTAAGCCCAGGTTGGGGGACAGGAGAGAAGGTGCATTCCTAGGTGCATTCTCCCACGGCAGCTTTGTTTTCTCCACTATACGAGAGTCTGTGTGTTTTAATATTAGTACCGTCTTAATGGAGTGGTGGTTAGTGGGCTACTGTGGGCTGGGGCAGGGGCCTGGCCGTGCACATTCACCTCCTTGATGGGCACTCTACATGCAGTGCCTGACCTTCTCTGGGAGAGGGCATCCTGTGAAGTAAGAGCTGCCTTACAAGTGAGTTTCTAGAATCTCGCCTGTGTGCAGCTTTGTGCTGCATGTTTTAGAGGCTTAGGAGCATGACCACCGCTGCTGCTGCTGCTGCTAAGTCGCTTCAGTCGTGTCCGACTCTGTGCGACCCCAGAGATGACAGCCCATTAAGTGTTAATATTTTAAGGCCTTGCTTGTTGGGCTACAGAGAATAATTGTTTCAACTTTTTTAAAGAACGCATCTCTTTCTGTATTCCTGTTTGCCTTGAAGCGAAGGCAAAACCCATGAAGCGAAGGAAACTAGCTTACACATTTTTTTTTTCCTTCTCTATCACTAGGTCTTCTTGTCAAAAAGATGCTGTTGGAAGCCTCAAAGAAGCCAGAAATGAGTACTATTATAAACAATACCAGAGGAATAATTTTTTATAGTGTCCCTCATCATGGATCCCATCTGGCTGAATACTCTGTTAATATTCGCTATCTTCTCTTTCCCTCTTTGGAAGTCAAAGAACTCAGCAAAGGTAATTCTTTCTTTCAAAAGGAAATTGGCATTGTATTAACACCAAGTATATAGGAGAAGGAGAAGACAGTTTCTAACTTGACCCGTATTACCTCATTTTACTGTTTGTATATTAGTTGTGTTTAGACTATAATGGAAAACTTTTAGTTTGGGGTTAATTTTTCTTTGATACCGTCCCTTTTTCTTCTTAGCATTATTTTCTCAGGTGGTGCTAGTGGTAAAGAACCCACTTGCCAGTGCAGGAGACATAAGAACCATGGGTTCAATCCCTGGGTCGGAAAGCTCCCCTAGAGAAGGAAATGACAACCCACTCCGGTGTTCAAGCCTGGAGAATCCCACGGACAGAGGAGCCTGAAGGGCTGTTATCATTAGGGTCTCAAAGAGTCAGATACCACTAAAGCGTCTTAGCAAATTTTATTTAGCACACATTATTTTCTCAAGAAATACAACAATTTTAATACTATCTTAAATATTTACAATTTTAAAAGATACATAATGTTCTGCTTTAAGTATTATTCCAAATTACCAATGAACTGTTTTTTCCTACAGGCTTGGAAAATCAACTATTAAAATATACATGAGCTTTAAAGATATTCACCATATTAACTATAAGGCACTATATTTATTTTGGGTTAATGAGCATCTTCTCTCTCTCTGGAACACCTGCTATGAGAATTTTGGGACCCCTGGCCTGAGCCTTAATATGCCATTGTCCTTTTGCTCAGATGTTCTTTTTTCTGCTTTATGGAGAGTTATTGGACTTTACCTTGAAACCTTCTGGTGAATTTTATTTTATTTTTTTGCAGTCATATTTTATTTTCCAGCAGCTCTTTCTTCTGTGATCCATTTTCTTTTGAAATCATCCTAAAGATCATACCAGAGGTTTTGTTTTAACTGTCTCGTGTGCTCAGGTTTTCTGTCTGCTCACCGGGTCTCTCTCCGGTGGCAGGCTTTCCTCTGAGACCTGGCGCCTCTTGGTTGCCCTTTCATATCCGAGGATGGGGGACAGGTGCTCTGTGATTACACACAGGCTCTGCTGGTGAGAGGTGTTTCAGGATGCACGCAGGCGTGTCAGCCAGCACACTGCGGGGCCCTCTGTCCTACATACCACACTGCCCTGGGCTCTACTTCCTGTCAGCCGGTAACATGAGAAACTTCTGCCGTTGCTACCGGCTCCTCAGTTCTCGGTTGGTTTTAGCCCTTTACTCTCATCTTCTTGGCTTCTTAGGAAGTGAAGAAACTAAGCCACTATCTTGAATCAGAACCCTAATTTCCTCCCCAGATTCGCAAGGTTGCTGCATTTTATTATGAACTGGATACACAGGACTTGTCACGTTCTCGTTCTCTATAATTCTACAGATTCTCCCGCCCTTAAAACACTACAGGATGACTTTCTGGAGTTTGCAAAAGACAAAAACTTCCAGGTGCTGAGTTTTGTGGAAACACTACCGACCTACATTGGTAGCATGATTAAACTCCACGTGGTGCCCCTGGAATCGGCAGGTATTCACTCTTTTGAAATTTGTTTGACCTTAGATTCCTGGGAGGTGGTCATTATAAACGTCAGCTTTTAGGTTCAGTTTCTCAGTTTTTAGAAGACAGCTTTATGAAGATTTAGATTCTGTTACTCTGTTAAGCCACAGATTAAAATTTCTTGGCAAACATTTAACCTTGGCATTTCCTGCCCCCCTTTGATTTAACTGATTAGACGGCACAGGTTAACTGGCTAATGCTGTGTTACCTTCCACACTGAAAGCTGCTGCCTTCCGGTAAGAATCCAGAACTTTTCTATCAGCCCGATTAAAAGGAATATTTCATTTAACAGACTGAGAGCCACCTTCAGGAACCATCAAATCTACTAAAGGCGTGGATGCTTAGTAAATAAATGGATGGTACATGGGGAATATTCAAGCAACAAAGATTTGGAAGGAAAAAACAAGTGTGAAGTTTCTTCCTGCTTCTGGGATGAGAGGCTTGGCCAGTACCCACTCCTACAGCCCATGTAGGCTCCTTGAGGGCAGGACTCAAATCTCCGCTCTCCTTGCAGCCTCCTCTGTTCCTCTGTGCATAGTAAACAGCATGGACACTCCACTCTCTGAAATGCTTTCCCCTCATCCGGCTAACTCTTGAGTTTGCTCATCAGACTCTTTTCTGATCACCTCAGAGGCTGAGTCAGGTGCTGTCCTGGTGGCACTTGGGGCTCCGGGCAGCCAGGTGTGGAGTGTATCCAGAGCGCCTGCCGATGGGCCTTCTCTCCTGCTGCATTAGTTATTATCTAAGTAAAATGAAAAAGGCTTGATACACTGTAGTGGAACCTGAAGAGACTTTGCCTTAAAGTAATATGCCATGAGGTGAAGGGTTGCTGTTTGGTAGTTGAAGAACCTGAAGAGTTCAAAGAACAGTGGCTTTTTTTTGTCTTTTATGATGACTTTGGAAGCTTAAAGCAGAATTAGTATGGTGGACCAGCTGCAGGCAGTGACATAGCCTTGCTATGATTCTGTCTACCTCTTCTTCTGTGTCACTAGCTGGCCTGTCTTCCTTCATAACCTCCACCTCACTTGCTCACCAGGCTGGCCTCACTAGTACCTCCTGGCATGCCCAGGAGGTGGACTTGGCTAGGTTGAAATATGAAAACCTCACCCAGGTCTCCCAAGCACCATGTCATCTCCTTCCCTGGTAGAGTGAGCATGGACGGTCTGGATATAGAAAGGATTCTGTGTGAGATGTTCCCATTCTTTTCGTCAGGGCAAGGGAGCTCACTATCGAGTTTCTCATAGTAACTCCAGGAAAAGAAGTGGTTCATAGAAGTGTGGGATAACGTAGGAATAGCCTGCAGTGTATAAAGGCTTTGAAGATGACAGTGCTCAGGCACAGCTCACTGTTAGATCAGGAAGCAGGCAATGCACACATATACAGAATTTATGAGAAAAGCATAGAAGTATAATGGCACCGCATGAGACTCCGTCCTGTCATGATTAGGCACATACAGTTTAGCTAGAGTCAACTGTAATTTCCTTTATCTTTTAGAGATCTATCACAACCAACTTGACATTTACATCTACCCATCTGGTCTCTTTCCCTGTTGACAGGGGCAGCTTATATTTTTACCTAGACTTCATTGACATTTCTGTTTTCTTTAGATTTAGGCCTTGGAGATCTAATTCCTGTGGACGTTAACCATCTGAACATTTGTAAGCCAAAGACAAAGGATGCTTTTTTGTACCAGCGTACCTTACAATTCATCCGTGACGCTTTAGCGAAAGACCTGGAAAACTGACAGCCGTCGTCTTCCCTTTTCATACATGAACACAGTGTAAGAAACGTGCTGTTCTTTTTTTTAAGCTCTACGCAATCATGCAGACATAGTCATTGTGGCATCCAGGTTTGGAGTACGTCGCAGGCAACAGACTACTGTTCTGTAAAACACAAAGATACAAGTGGCAATCAAGATTGGAGGGAGGGCTAGACTGGACTGTTTTGAGTTAAAAAACAAAAACAAAAAACTTCCTGTGTGCCAGTTTATTTTGTGTAGCGTTGTCCCTGGTGATAGGGAGCAAGCTGCTATGGCTGCAGAGCATGTGACCTGTGACTTTTGCCATCTGTGGCCGTCCCTGGCTCATGCCGGGAGCAGCACGGATGGCTTCTGCAGGGAGAGCCATCACCAGTTTACCATAGCAATGCCTCTCGGAGGGAGCCTGAAGTGCAGAGAAAAGGAACTAGAACCTTCAAGACTCTGTTTTGGGTCTGGATTCCCGTGTGCTGTAAATTTTTAAAACTTTGTCAGTGTAAACCTTTGTCTAGCGTGTTGGCTTTGTTTTACCTCTTGTCATCCATGGGTCAGTTCCTGGTAAGTTTTTATTTTCATATTGCTGAGAACAAGTATTTTTCAACGAGTTCTACCCTATAATAATTCCTTCCAGACTGTAGCTCCCTATACTCTTAATTTTTCTCAGATAAGAAGAATAAATACATTGTTGATCAGAGTGTGAAATAAAACTATTCTAAGCCAATACATGTATTAGCAATAGTTAGTATCAAGATTCTCATATTCATTTTAGCAAAATAAAGTATACCTTTCCTTCTTGCTCATTTGGAAGTGGTATTGTCTCTAGCATGTGAGAAATAGGAAATAATAATATTGATGACTTTTTGAAAAATAATTGAAAAATACTTATTGAGAAATAATTCACATACCATAAAATTCACTGTTTTAAATGTACAGCTCATGGATTTTTGGAGTAGTTACAGTTGTGCTGTAACTACTGTGCTATATGACCACTATATAACTGCAGAACATTTTATCATCCCCCCAAATCACCCCATACTCACCGGCAACCACTCTTCCTCTGCTCTGCCCCCAACCCCTGATAAACACGCATCTTTTGGTCTCTATGGATTTGTCTATTATGGACATTTCATATAAATGGAATCTTACAGTGGAATGGAATGGAGTCTTATGTGGCCATCTATGTCTAGCTTCTTTCAACATTTACTTGTTTTAGTTGTGGTACGTAGCATCTTCAGTTGAGACGTGGGATCTAGTTCCCTGACTAGGGATCAAACCTGGCCCCCTGCAACGGGAGCACAGTGTCTCAGCCACTGTACTACTGTGGGAGTCCCCAGCTTCTTTCTCTGAGCATAATGTTTCCAGGTCTCATCCATGAGATAACATGCATATATGTAGTACTTCGTTGTTATTATATGGCAAATAATATTCCATTGCATGGATGTACCACATTTGTTTACCCATTCATTAGCTTTGATGGACATTTAGGTCCTTTCCATGTTGGGGCTATTATGAATAATGCTGCTGTGAACATTCATGTACAAGTTTTTTTGTGGAGATGTTTTACATTCTCTTGGGTATATACTTGGAGTGGAATTGCTAAGTTATGTTAAGCTTATGTTTACCATTTTGAAAATGATGGCCATTTGTAGAATGGGATAGTCAAAAGCTAAACCAAGTACAGCATCTGAAGGTAGACAGGGGTCATCCATAAACTCTTAACAACATCTAATTGTTCAATTATGCAAGGACCTAACAAGTGACTTATCTTATTATCCTGCTACAGAGAACGTGCTGGTTAGCTGTCAGCAGTAAGCTAATGGGATCACAGGGTAGAGGCGTAGGTATGTTTGGTTCATTTTTTTTTTTTTCTGTTTTCCATGAACCATGGCAGATAAACCATGGTTGGAACATCTGTTCATTAACGTGGAGTAATAGAATGAAACTCCACTTCATAAAATCTCGATATAGCTATTATAGCTGTGCTTTAAAAATAAGGTCTAGGAGAGAGATCCAGTGTACTTCTGAATTACTATCCTTTCTCAGGCAAGCCACCATTTCTGTTTATTCTTTTTATGAAGTGGATATGATATGCACAGATTTACTTCAGTCTTGTGAGATTTAAGTCAATAACATTTTAAAAATAATCATCACCTGAAAAACTTTTAAGAACACAACGTATGAAAACATAATGCGTTTGAAACAGTTTTAAACTTAAACCATCAATAAAGTGGTTCTAGCTCAGTCAGCCTTGTTTAAATGTCCTCTCTGGGAGAGGATTTCAGGTGACGTTTCGACTACCTTCCCTCTCATGTGAAAAGTCGCTTTAAATGACTCACCCAGGAGGAAATAAACAATACAGGCGTGTTAGCAGACTCCTGAAAGCACACGAAACAATTCAGATGATGATGGATAGCTAGTTCTTCTCATCTGTAGCCCCGTCACTTCCTTCTGGTTTCACTGTCAACCCTAAAAGTCGAGGGCACTGAGTCCCCCTGTGCTCCAGCATGTAAATGTCACCACAGAAAGAGACTGCTCATCGAGCATCAGGATACCTTTCTCGACGCTGGCTTGGCCATTCAGCCAAGGCTACACCAACAGCCGGAATATAGTGGAGGACGTGGCCCTCGGCTCAGTGGGCACGCCCGTGATGTTGGGTGCTGGCAGGCTTCCTGTTGAGAAAGGCGATACAGTAATACAGTAATGTGTCTCTTGAAACTTGGTTCATAATTTATGATGCCCCTCAAATTACTTCTAATTCCTAAAATTTGAGTTTTAGGCATATCCTCCTGAATTTTCACATCTTTGTAATATTTAATATGTTAATGTTTGGTTTGGTTTTTATTGACATTTGGTATAAAAATTATGTCCATGAAAAAAATTTAAACATGTTCAATAAATTAACTTTTAATTAAAAAATTAACACTTTGAAAGCTCCTAAGAATTTCAGTGTTTATTCTCCATCGAGTCCATCTCTCCTGTTTCTGACAGTTCATTACTTTTCATTCAAGCAGGACCTTTTTCAATGGACTTCTCCTCCCCACACAGGATTGTTATCAGATCTGTCCTCTCTCTTCCAAGGGTCCCAGAATCCTTTTCCATTTCTATTGCCCAGTCTCTGATTCTGATTTTCAGATTCGGCCTAATTGGTTCCTCAACCTGCTGATAAAATAGAACTGTAATGCACCAGGTGTTGCTTTATACAAGAATGTGTGCTCAGTTGTGTCCGACTCTGACCTCATGGACTGTAGCCTGCCAGACTCCTCTGTCCATGAGATTTCTCAAGCAAGAATACTGGAGTAGGTAGCCATTCCCTTCTCTAGGGGATCTTCCTGACCCAGGGATTGAACCTGCATCTCCTTTACTGGCAGGCATTTTCTTAGCCACTAAGCCACTTGGGAAGCCCCTTATATAAGAATACAAGTTAGCTTTATTTAGCCATATTTTAAAGATAGGAAAACTCAGCATTAAAATAGTCATAAAACTGGCCCAAAGTCTCAAGAGCTAGTGAGAGCAAAGGTTAAGCCTAGGTTTTATTTTAAAACCTATGCACGTGCATTGCAGGGTTTTCGTAGAACGTTTAAAAGATTAAAAACTGACAAAACATCACAGTAGTGGGCAGTCTAGGACTTCCAAGCTGATCTTAGAATTTCTCTCCCTCAATAGCTTATTAAAAGGAGGGGGAAGAAAAAGGAAAAGTGGAAAATAATTCAGCAGCAACTAAAAAAAAAGAAAGGACTAAAAGCTGTCATTAACTTTGAGAAATGGTAGCTAGGAAAAAATAAGTGATATTAGGGAAGAAGGTTGACCTCAAGATTAATACAGTCTTGAGAATTGTGATAAGAGTTCTCTATTTTGCAGAAAAAAAGAGGAAGGCAGTCTTGAGCAAAGTTAAGGAATAAATCTTGAGGTTGGAAATATCTATAATTGGACATGTAAATGTGGGCGATGGGGCAGGCAGAATCAGCCAGGCTTTTTCTGAAGCCCTCATGGGACTGGTAAGTTCTAATACTTTGGCCACCTGATGCTGAGTCCACTTATTGGAAAAGACCCTGATGCTGGGAAAGATTGAAGGCAGGAGGAGAAGGGGACAACAGAGGATGAGATGGTTGGATGGCATCACCGACTCAATGGGCATGAGTTTGAGCAAGCTCCAGGAGATGGTGAAGGACAGGGAAGCCTGCCGAGCTGCAGTCCATGGGGTTGCAAAGAGTCAGACACAACTGAGCGACTGGATGACAACAACATGGGACAGAGGATAAGAGTCCAGGGGAAGTGAATCCCAAGATAGCCATTAACAAATCCTCAAAAGAAGTGGGAGAGGTCAGATCTTTAAACAAAGATAGTATAAAGCTCTCCCCAGGGGTGCTATGGGGGTAAACCCTTGCCCCTTCCCACACTCAGATAAAGGAAGAGGGGATGAGCAGTAACATCAAGCAGGGATGAACAGGAAGCAGCTTCAGATAAGGTGGGAGTTTCAGGAGAGTTCACCCTCCATTTAGCAGGGCAAGTTTGTCTGGATGAAGTTTATTATACATAAGAGGAAATGGCATGATACTTAACATAAGAAAGCAAACCAAGTTTTATATATACTGATGGCTGAAGATTCCATTGTAAAAGGAAATGTAATCCGTGAAGAACACAAAGAATGATGAACAACGGAAAAAGAGATTGAGAAACAAATTGGAAGCCCAATCAAGACAATCACAGGATAAAGCAGAAACCACGTTAAAGAACGGGAGAGACACGGATGAAAATCCTCTTAATAGAGGTTTTGCTTTACGGTTGCAGAACCACAATGAATGCAGAAGGAAAATTAGAAGATAACAGTTAAGTCACCATTCAGCTACAAGGTAATAGACACAGTCAACATAAACTCAGGGAATAGGGACCTAGATGTTTTTTTTGGCAAGTTTGGTTATTGACCAAATCCTGGCATATAGAAAAAAAAAAAAAAAGAAAATATTGCACTTTAAGATGCAAACAAAAATCCAAAAACCAATAAAATGCCCTCATGTTAGAAAAGAGTGATGTTGGAAAGAAAGAATTGTGCTTAGTTGAATTGCCCTTGACATAGGTACCAAAGTAATGGACCAACATGCTCAAACCTGGAGCTCAAGGGATATTGTTAATCAGTTCTTCTAGTTCCATCCTCTTAGATTAATTTCGGGTAAATTAAGCTTGATTCTTAACACCGACATGGGCTTCCCAGGTGGCTCAGTGGTAAAGAACTCACCTGCCAATGCAAGAGATGCGGGGTTGATCCGTGAATGGGGAAGATATCCTGGAGTAGGAGATGGCAACCCACTCCAGTATTTTTGCCTGGAAAATGCCATGGACCGAGGAGCCTGGCAGGCTGCAGTCTTCGGGGTTGCAAAGAATCAGCATGACGGCGCACACATGCACGCATATACAATGACATACGGTAGATGTTTATCTAGGCTGTATTCTGAGGTCCTAATCCAATAAAATTAGGAGGAAACAATTTCACAGTGCCAAACAAACTCTTAACTACTGGAAAACTGCACAGTCTCCCTTGAACCAAAGAGAAAATAGAAGCAAATTACAGGGCTTCTCTGGTGGCTCAGTGGTAAAGAATCCACCTGCCAACGCAAGAGATGTGGGTTTGATCCTCGGGTTGGAAAGATGGAGCAACTGAGCCCATGCACCACAACTATTAAGCCTGTGTTCTGGAGCCTGGGAGCCACACTGCTGAGCCCACGTGCCGCAACGAGTGAAGCCCGCGTGCCCTAGAGCCTGCGCGCCACAATAGAAGCTCCTGCAAACAGAAATCCACAAGCCACAACCAGAGAGCAGCCTCTGCTTTCCACAACTAGAAAAAAAGCCTGCACAGCAACAGAGACCCAGAACGGCCATAAATAAAAAATGAAGGAAGCATAATTCTTTTTAAAAGCAAATTGCAATCTAGATATTAATGAAAATGAGACTTTCGTGCCAATGTGTGTAGGGTGCATTTAAAGCTATAATCAGGGTAAAATATATAACTTTAAATGTCTTTATTGTTAAGCAAGACTAAAAATAATGAAACCCAGTATGAGCTTTAATTAAGAAACAAGGAAAATAACAAAACCAGAGAAGGGTGCAAATGAAAGATTTTAAGTTAAAATTCATTAAAAATGTTTTAAAAACTGACATAAAATAAAAATAAACAGTAGGAAATATAAATACCAATGTTGTTATTTGAAAATGTCAACAAAATTGATAACACCTTGAGAAACCCGATTTAGAAAGTGAAAGCGATGGTTATTTAACAAATGGCATATATTTAATAAATGGCATAGGATAATTACCCCTCAGGAGCATGTCAGACCCCCTACCTCACACCATTTATAAATGATGTTCCAGATGCTTTGAAGCACTGCTGTTAGCCCAGGCAAAGCCTGTAATCTTAAGCATGCCAACACTCAGATTTATTTAGGTATTTTTGCTGCCTGCTACTTCTATTATCTACATATATAGATATAAATCCTAAGAATAGAATAAAATCCTAAACTGTCATTTAAGGTGCTCTGACAGTCTCCCATTCGCTCATTCTTTCCATGTACAGAAATCTACTTTGCTACATATCAAATTTTTAATCCATATTCTGTCCAATCTGCCCTGGCCCTCTGCTCAGTTAATCATTCTCTCATTTGTATTCTCCTACCTCATGGAGACAGCTGATGCAAACAGCTTGCCTTGTTTGAGGATGAGTTTCAGTCTGTGACCTTGGGTAAGGAAGGCACCGTAATGGGTTGTTTCCTTCCTCCCCATCCAAGTCCCAGGCACTCAGATTAAAATAATTCAATACAGTACTTAATGGTCATGAAGGACTAAGCATCTTTAATACGTGGAGATTGTCAGTATATTCTTATTCCTGAAAGGCATCAGAGAACATTTATGACCTAAATTTCATGTATTAGTGAGCTAAAAACAAACCTAGACAGAACTGGAAGACTCCTTTCGCCTGTCTCCATGCAATAATGGACTCAAATCACTTCAGCAATCTAAGTTTGCTATGAGATTCTATAGAACATGAATCCTAGGATCTCTCAATATTATAGCATAAAGTTGTTAATGTTCTGGCAGTAAGCCCGGCCAGCAGCATTCAACTCGCAAATTCTTAACCAAGCGATTTTATACTGCTTCAACTTAGTTTGGTGGTTGAGAAAGGAAACAGAAACTCAGACAAATAACTAATAATCACATTTCAGCCAGAATAAAAGGCTGGCCGAAGATACCCCAAGCTTTTCTTCATATCTGAAAAGAACAAAGCCAAACATTTTCTTTAAAAAAAAGAAGACAAAACATTTAATAGGTGTTTTTTTAAAAATTCAGTACAAATTATCATTTCAAATAAACAGAGTTTTTATTCATTGCTAGTCATCCAGTAAGATTCAGTAAGCAATTTTTGCAGCTTTCTTTTTTAATAGAATTACTTTATTACAAAAGAAATGTTTTTATACATTACCTTGCTTATTACTTATACACAGGTCAGGAGAATTTTAAGTGTCTTGAACTTCAACAACTTTAAACTTTTATAGGAGTCGCTTGGGCAGATGTCCCAGTTTCAGTAATTTACTGCAACAATTTTTTTTAAATAGGAAAGAAGTCTGGTAAGATTATGTTGTAAAAAGGAATTTAATTGGGTTCAATGCCAAATTATAAAGTCTGTGCCTAAAAATACTCTGTGGTGAATAGTAACGCCTTACAGAACAGTAATGAAATAAACTGCAAGGCCACAATAAAAAGGCTGCTGTGGGAACATCAAGGAAAGATAAAAAATAAAAACCCCAGAATGAAATCCCCAGGATGCCAGCTGCTCACTCTCAAGATTATTCAACCAACTCCACTGCCAGCCTAGGAAAGATACCAACTGTTAAGCAATAATTTAAAAAATAAGACAATTCCAACTGTCCCTTTTTAACAGAATGTTAATGTGAGAACCTTCAGTTCAGTTCAGTTCAGTTCAGTTGCTCAGTCGTGTCCGGCTCTTTGCGACCCCATGAATCGCAGCACGCCAGGCCTCCCTGTCCATCACCAACTCCCGGAGTTCATTCAGACTCGTGTCCATCAAGTCAGTTATCAACTCAAAACTCTGTTGTTCATTAAATCTGAACAGCCATGATCAAATAGTATTCATTTCTTCATGTTAAACTACTTGTAATTTTTCCTTCAACCTGCCTCAGTACAATTGTGTTAATGCTTACTGTCAGATTCTTTAAGTACTGTATGTGTGATGAACACCTATGTTAAATGAAGTTCTGTTCTCAGTACCATTTATTGGCTATTTGCTACGTAGAACAAAGAAAAACCCTGAAAATTAAGCCCTAGAAGCAACTTTTGTGGTGATTATTGCCCCCCACCCATGCTTTTTCTGACTTGATACACAGACATGCCTTCAAATTCACCTCCTTTTTAGCAGGAAAGAGGTTATAGAGAAAACAGTGTTTGAATTAAGGAATCTTTGATTCCATTCTCAACTGTACCCTTTAGAAGCAATGTGAATCCTGCAAATGATTTACCTTTCCAAAGCCTATCCCCCATCTTGCAGCCTCTCTCCTCCCAACTCTTTCGACGATCATGTTTACTTCTTACATTTCTTAGAGACATAAAAATGATATAAAGGAGGTGCTAGAGAAGGTGTCCCAATCAGCTAAGGTGAAAAACACCATTTTTTATGACTAAGTTAACTATTCACATTATCTGTTTATCTCCAGGGCTCACTAGTATCTTTTTCTTAGTTTTCAGGTGAAATGAGATATAGCTTTGATATTGTCTTGAAGTGAAGTCGCTCAGTCGTGTCCGACTCTTTGCGACCCCATAGACTGTAGCCTACCAGGCTCCTCTGTCCATGAGATTTTCCAGGCAATAGTACTGGAGTGGATTGTCATTTCCTTCTCCAGGGGATCTTCCCAACACAGGGCTCGAACCCGGGTCTCCCACATTGTAGACACACGCTTTACCATCTGAGCCACCAGGGAAGTCTGATATAGTCTTGAGTGCCAGACTAAAATAATCTGTACTGTATCTTGATAGTGGCGATGACAAGTTAATTCTGAAACCCCAGAGGTTTTATTAGTAGGAGTGGCATTTCCCCCGGCAAGATGATTACTGCAACAACAAAACCGTTAGTTCTGAATACAGGAATTCCCTGGTCCATTGATGTCTGATTCTATGACATGGAAAATGCCTAAACATGGTATGCGGCACGCTACAATCTTGCCAGTCAACTTCTTATCAGCAAAATTATGAAGTCTGTTCCCAAAGACTTCCAGGCCTAACATTCTTTTAGAAATGTAAAGCAGCATGGCAATGTCTTTCTAGATGACTGAGTAAATTGAGAGGAAAGATTGAAGGCAGGAGGAGAAGGGGGCAACAGAGAATGAGATGGTTGGATGGCATCACTGACTCAATGGACATGAGTTTAAGCAAGCTTCAGGAGCTGGTGATGGACAGGGGAGCCTGGTGTGCTGCAGTCCATGGGGTTGCAAAGAGTCAGACATGACTGAACGACTGAACTGAACTGAACTGAACAGTTAAGAGGTGGTGCTGGAAATGTATACAGGGGAAAAAACCCTAATAAAATGTAGATGATAAGTTAACTCAGGATATCCTGGGGTTTCTTATACTTGGGGTCATATGGTGTTTTCCTTCCTGAAACCAGTCAGGTAGACCAGACTAAAACAAATATTCTTCAAATTGTAGCAGTGAGACTCAGGATTATGTGCCGGTATTTTCACAATCTGTGCTTTTACCGGGTATGGAATATAAAGGGGAAAAGAAGTCCATGAGGTTTTATTCAATAGGGAATAGAGAGTGTGAACAATGAGTAGCACACCAGAGATTAGGACTGCAGCAATTTATGGGACATGCAAAGTCTAAGACATGGGACATGCCAAGTCTAAGACATGGTACAGGAGGCTCCAGCCAGCTGGAGCTCGGGTGAAGCTAGACGATCCAGAATCGTAGCAGGGAATGCCACCATCTCCCCTAAGACCTGCACACCACAGTGGTTAATATACACGTACATAAATAAACACAAGGGCTGCTGGGAATGACAGTCTTGTCTTTTGGTGGACCTATTTGCTGCTTCCTACTCTCGTATTTTTTTTTTTTAACCTGGTGTTGGCCAGGTCCAGCTCACAATGGTCCCAACCACCTTCTAGTGTAATCTTGTACGCATCAACCTTCAGTGGGTCACCAAAACGTTATTCCAAATCTGTAAGCTGCAAACAATATTTTTCTAAAAACCACACCACATACACACATAATTTAAACAATCATTTAAAATTCGGTGGGAAGGAGCTTCCTGGGCATTATGGGCTAGGTTTCCTTTCCTAAAATCCACAGGCTGAATCTACCCGGAGGTTTCTCATACCCTGAGAGGAGAGATAACATGCTCAAGTCTGCAATAAAACATATCTTGATGGCTGAATAATAATCGTATCGAGGAAGAGACACAAGTTTTGTAAACTACACAGGAGTACCCATGTGTTTTCAATGTGCCTTTAACTAATGTCTCTTTCCACGTGGGGTTAAGGGCAGTGGGCCTTCCCCCTGTAAAGTGGAGTGGAGGGGAGAAGGCAGGCATCCTGCGGAGGAGCGGCTGTGGGATTCCCCGTCAGGTTTTCGCCAGTGGGTCAAACACCTGCAGCACCGTTCTCTTGTCCTTGTCACTGATTGTCACCCAGGTACCAAAGTCTTTTGGTCTGTGCTCTGGGGGCGGCTCCTGGGCTGGTGAGGCACTGACTTGCAACGGGGCTGAGTGCACCCTTCCGAGGTTCCCAGTCCCCGAGTCCGGGGGATCGGAGCTCTTGGAAAGCCAGGAATTATTCAACAGGTTAGGGTGGTGGAGGAGGCTCCAGAAGGGATCCTGGTAGTCACCGAGAAGGGGGGCACCCACTGATTTTCTGTCCGTGGTGCCATCAGCCTCGGGGCTTGCAGGTGGTGATGAAACGCCCAGGAAAGCCGGCTGTGGAGAGAGTGCACCCCCGGCAGGCGGGGCTGTGGGTGAACCGTCGCTGCAGGGGAGCCCCTGGAGAAGCTGGCAGCTGCTCTGCAGCACCTGCAGGTGGAAGGCCGCTGGCGCCGACTTCTTCCTGCGTGGGGGCACCTGCGGCACGAGGGGCGGGGCCTCCGGAGTGGGCGGGGTGGCAGTGGGCGGGGCCTCCGGAGTGGGCGGGGCCTCATCCGAAGTGGCCTTCCTGGCGGCACCTTTCCGCAGCTGAAGGGTTCTCGGTTTGGGAACCGGAGGGACTGTCGCTAGTGGAGGGGTGTCAGGGCTCAACTCCGGGGGCCCGATTGTAAAATGGACGGCCTGATGCCCAAGCTGTTCTTCCGGTGACGCGGGCTGAGAAAAGGTACGACAAAGAGCGTCAATCAGCAGCCTGCCCAGGGAACTGGGAATCCATCAGCACACGCGAGATGGGGCCACGCGGACATTCTAGCAAATTCAGGATTTGAGAATGTCTGGGATGCGGGGGTGTCATCAGGCACGAAAGAGCATGGGCAAAACACACAGGTATCAAGGAGGAACAGCAGGTCCAATGAAATATGAGTAGAAGCTTTAAACCCACCACAGGGAATAATCTGAAACAAGTTTCTCTGTTACCTAGGAAACGGGATTATAGTCTTCCTTTATTAAACAGCGAACCTCTCTGAAAACTCTTCCTGGAGGCTGCAGCTTTGATGATTCAGTGAAGTAGCTTATGTCACAGTGTTAAGCTAATTGAAGGACTCATTGAAGGGTATACTGGCTCCTTGAATCTTTGCTATTCAAATATAGAAGAATGGCAAATTTCACACAGGGACTTCCCTTCCTCGGCTCTGATTCAAACGGACCACAAAGGAAACAACTGCATGAGACCAGAGGGAGCTTTTGTACAGACATGGCTGTCGGTAGCTTAAACATCAGCGTTTCAGTATTGCTACTGGTTCTTTAGAGAAACCAGCTGCAAAAGACAACCTGTTCTCTGACAGCCTTTTACTTCAGCTCCTGTGCAGCTGGTGAGGAAAACGAACCCATTTCTACCTCTGGCCTTGAAAAGACAAAGTGAGAACAGGGAAGAGGCTGAGGAAAAAGGTCTGTAAGTGCAAGGAGGCGTGGAAAATGGGTGGATGAATGAGCAGACGTGGAACAGCAGAGCAACCCAGAAAACACAAAGCTGGCTCTGAAAGAGCCAGGCGCCCAAGCCACGCTCACACTTCCTCCAGGTGGACAAGCAGCCATTCTGTAATGACCAGCCAAGGATTACCGAGTGTCCGTGACTGGCACACTGAGCTCAAACGGAAGATCCAGATGTCTCTAGAGGTGCCAGTCTTTGGGCTGCTACTGTCCTGACAAACTCATGTCTCTGAAGCAGCAAGCAAGGCTGAGAAGCTTGAGAGCGAGAGCAGAAAACAATCTGCAAGAAAAGTGGCAAGAGCTGTCGCGCCTCCAGGATCTGAGGCCACACAACGTTTGTCAAACAGGGCCCATCCGGAGACCGGTGACTGTTTTCCTAATGCAAATAAGATCTGTACACGTGAACCGTGGGCATAGGACACAGACCACACACACAAATGGGAATTACTGGGACACGTGGAATACAGCGTCCCACGCTGGCTTGGTTTGGGAACAGAAATGGAACATTTGGACAGAATGATACCTCCAAGCTGTTCCTGTCTTGGTGAAAAATTCCCAATGTTTCTGCTCAGCGAGAGCCAAGAAGCAGCAGGGATGAGAGGGAGAAAGCAATTGCCGGGCATGTTCCTCAAAGATGGGGCCGTGGCTGGGAGTCGTGAACGTGTATAAAGAGACCAGACTCATCGGAGACATAATTCTTATCTAAGGAGACATCTGAGCAGCCCAGGAGTGACAGGCTTACATGAGCAGGTTCTTACCTTTCCTGTCCTCCTCAAGGTTGGCTTCTTGATGGCAGGAACCCTGGGGGCGGGCCGACGGGGCAGAAGAGGTGCCACCCCCGCTGTGGGCTCTGGTTTGGAAGATTCCTGGTCCCTCAAGGCTGGAGCATTTAGGGCTTCTCCTGGGACGCCTGAAGCATGGAATGGCATGGCGGACGCATAAAGGACAAGGCATTATTCAAAGGATAACACAATGTATTTCTCTTTGATCTAAATCTCTGAGGGTTGTCAGGACCAACCAGCGAGGCTTGGCCCCAGCTTCTCACGCTCACCTTCTCAACAGGGATGGTGATCTGGGGGTCTGTGTAGGGGAGAATCAGTGAGACCCTAAGATCAGGTGCAAAGTTTAATGTGTACCCATGTTGCTCAGGGGAGATGATGCTAGAACTCCTTGAAATCTTAGCAGGGCCCATGAGAAGGAAAATATTAAGTTGCGATGCAGGGTAGAGTTCAAACCTCAAACCTTTCCCACTCTCCACGTCTATACAGACTTAGAAAAAAAAAACCCTTGACTGTAATCTAATTAACATACCACAAAATTTGCCCTTTTTCAACGATTATACTTTGGTGGTTATAGTCACAAAGTTGTACAACCATCACCATATGGTCCCCAGAACATCTTCATCACCTCAAAAAGAGACCCCACACGTTTCCAGAGCAGTCACTGCCCAGTCCCTCATCTCCTCTCGCTCCTGAAAAACCACTATAATTTTCTCTCTATATAGATCTGACTCTTCTGGACAGTTCACATAAATGGAATCATATAACACATGGCCTTTTGGGTCCGTTTTCTTTCACTCAGCACAGTATCTTCACGATTCACCCATGACAGAGCATGTGTTAGCACTCTATTCTTTTTTACGGCTGAATAATATTTCATGGGATGGATATGCTTCACTTTATCCATTTGACCTTGGCATATAGAGCAGGGGCTGACAGAATAGGTAAGTATGAGAAGTTCAGGTCAGTTGTCTTGAGAGAAGAGGCTATAAAGAGACCTGCTACTACTGCTAAGTCACTTCAGTCATGTCTGACTCTGTGCGACCCCATAGAGGGCAGCCCACCAGGCTCCCCCGTCCCTAGGATTCTCCAGGCAAGAACACTGGAGTGGGTTGCCATTTCCTTCTCCAGTGCAGGAAAGTGAAAAGTGAAAGTGAAGTCGCTTAGTCGTGCCCAACCCTCAGCGACCCCTTGGACTGCAGCCTTCCAGGCTCCTCCATCCATGGGATTTTCCAGGCAAGAGTACTGGAGTGGGGCGCCATTGCCTTCTCCAATAAAGAGACCTAGTGGGGCCTAAACAATGCAGCAGGGATGCTGGTAATAACAGCAATAGGATTTTAGAGGTGGGCATTCTAGAGGGTGGCACTGAGCTCTAGAGAAAACTATGGGTGAAGGTCAATGGACTAGAGGTGAGGAAGGAGGGAGTGCCACTGGGGGCTGGTGGAAGAGAGTCCATCAGCTGATGGGCTGTTTCATCCATACAATGAGTTTTCGTTGTTTTTTTTTAATAAAAGAGAAACCATGGTGTTATCACGCAACAGTGTTTCTCCGCCTCTTAATCCATGCCCTCTTTAAATGTTATTTGGGAATTTCAAATAAATGAAATAACCAGACTGAAAACAAATCGGGCAACTATAAATGCATCTGGCTTTTCAGAGGGCATACTTTGCCCTCTTCAAAAGAGAGTCTAGTATAAAGTCAAAACAAACAAACAAACAAATCCCAAATTGCTAGTTACCAGTGATTTTGAATACATAGGGGAGATTCTAAGTTAAAACATGGTTAACAAGGGTTAGGTGAAGTGACTGCAACAAAAAATGAACAGGCAGTATGGCAGAGAAGAGGTCCCTGCCTGACAGTGAAGAATCGAGGGATGCTGGTAATTAAAAGACGAGATGTCTTGCCTGAAGGAGAACGCCTACTTAACCATCTCTTTCTACTGAGCCAGCAGGATGAGTTAGTGCCTTGAGCAAGAACCTCTTCTAAAACTCATTTTCGTTTATTTCTGTCTCTCCCTTAAGTGCTCCTTAATAATCTTGGGATTATTTTTATCTATTAATACTTACTGAATTTTAAATATATAATTCTAAATGGACGATAAATCTTCATAGATGAATTTTATAAAATGTTGCTAAAGGGTACTTTTACTGAATACTGCCTCCAGAAAAAGAGTTCTGTTCTTTTCTAGGCCCCTTTTTGCAAGAATATGAGAAGAAGAGCAGAATCTTGAAGGCACCCTGGGGGAGCACCTACCTCCTCTGGCTTCCAGGAGACATCGGATGGCTGCTTCTGCCTCCTGAGCGTTGGTTGTTTTGATCTGCTTGACATTATAAGGCTTACTTATCCCAGTCCTTGCTTTGGGCTTGAGGACAAAAATCAGGAAGAAATACATATTAGCACAAGTGGGAAAACAGCCTCGCCTACGGATCCATACATGAGCATGAGGTTGACAGAGCTCCATCAGCGATGAAGGCACAGCTCCCATCGAAACTGCACCCTTCAAGTCTCTTTCCCTCGGAGCATTCAAATACCCGGGGGAAGGGATGCAATAACATTCAGATGATCTGGTCTCCCCAACCGGGTGGTTCGAGGATTGTGCAACGTGGACCAACCATCCTCTATCTTTATTTCGATAACCCGGTAAAAATGCAAGAAAGATTAGTCAGAAGTCACTCCTTCCAAGGTCCAATGAGTCACGCAACACTTTCCAGATGTTTCTCAAAAGTGCTGATTCTACTTCTTCACTGTTCTACCTCTTAACCTCCACCTCTGAGTCGCCTTTGAGGACCTGCCTTCATCACTGTAAACCACAGAGGTCAAGTCAGCCTTCTACCCCTGCTGTGAGCATGACCGTGGCCATCAGCTGGCCCAGCTCTCCTCACTCTCCCTTCCACCCGGCTCCCAATGGCACCTCCCTCCTTCCTCACCTCTGGTCCACTGACCTTCACCCACAGTCTTCTTTAGAGCTCAATGCCACCCTCTAGAACGCCCCGCCTCTAAAATCCTATTGCTACTAAACCAGCATCCTTACTGCACTACTTAGATCTCTTTTTAGTCTCTTCTCTCAAGACAGCTGATCTGAACTTCTCATATTTCTCCTTCTACCAGCCCCTGCTCTATACACCAAGGTCAAACGCAAGCGTCAGAAGGGAGAGAAGCAGGTATGTCTGGAAACCAACAGTCCCTCCATGAAGGGGCGCTTGGGAGTTTTCTTCAAATGTGATTTTCTCTCTCACACTCTGGACGACCATTAAAAACCCCTACAAAGGACCTGGTAGTAAGTTATAGGGTTTGGGGGGGTAAATGGTGGATAGGCAGAGAGTTAGAGACAGAACTCTATGTATTCACCGGGAAGAGTTGACCCGGCATGATGTTAGGGGCTATGCATGGACCACGGGGCAGACCTCATGGGTTTTAGAAGCTGGCCCATTTCGCTCTGATCTGAGAAAGGAGAACTCACCGCTTGCTGAGGGGCTCCCGGCAGGAGTTTTGCCGTCTGCAAAATCGAGTACTGCCCGTGGGTGCCAGAGGAGATGGAGGCATCCGAGGCTGATTTTTTCACCATGAAACCAGCTGTAAAAACCAAGGAGCGCAGAGATTCCATCTCAGTGAAGTCACAGCTACTTCAACAGAAAATTCCCAGCCAGCCGAGAGCAAGAGCAAGGTCATGGTCTGAGTACGTCCATGGCCTTCAGCGATTCAGAGGTGCTTCAAGGCTGTCTTCTGATTCTCTAATAACTTGGGCCTATTAATGTAGATTCTCTGGAGAAGCAGTGTTTGAATGAAAATTTTAATCTAACATCCTGGGCGGGGGGATGTTAAATCTGACATAAAACCTAATCCATCACTTTTAAGCGGTTTAAAACACACTACTGTTATTAGGACCAAATTTTAAAGATGTTTCATGGGCAGAGTCTTAAAATTAATCATATTTAGAACAACATTTAGTGACAGAAACACTAGATGAAAAGACAGATGACCAAAAAAAAATGGATACCAATTCTGTTAATAAAAATTGATTTTACATAGACATAGATATATCTAATTGGAAAAAGGATGGAAATCTTTTGGTTAACAACTATCATCACTAGCTAAATGAAATTAAATTTTTTATTGTTTCTATTATCTCTTTTTGTAAACCTCCACAATAATATAGGATATCACTTTATTTTTATTTAATATTTTAATTTATTTTCTGAGCATGAACTCTGAAAAGTAAAAAAAATATGCTTAAACAAGTCATGGGTTTCTGACTTGCCATTGATTACTATTGTGATGTAACCCACGATGAACCCAATTCTGAAAGTAGGGCTTAGGAAAATCTTTACTGTCACGGCGGGGTGGAGTTGGGGAGAAGTAAGCAGCGGAAGTAAATGGTAACTGATCAAAAGCATGGTACAACCTTATTTCCGATTATTGAGGAGTGTTTTATGAGCAAAGCATTGTTTTTTGGGGGAGTCAGGAAGAAAAGTGCTACGCTGAGACCCAGACCGGGAAAAGCCGTTCTCAGCAGACTCGGGCTCGGGCTCACAGATGGAGTGGTGCCCGCTTAGAGGCGCGTACGTGGCCACCTTCAGAGTCAGGGCACCTGGGCTTACTCATGTCCTCGTGAGCAGAGGGTGGGCAGTGGTCCAGGAGAGAAGGTGCTGGGAGATGCCGTTGGGGGTTGGGGGGAGAAGGAGCTCAAAATGTCCCCAGCTCATTTGTGGCCCCAGTTCTCCAACCTATAAGGTTTCAAACTGGAAGCAGCTTCAAGCAAAAGCACAGCCACAAGAGGGCAAAGAGCAGCTTTAGGAAGGGCTGCTTTGACTTGCTTGCAAGACACAAAGCGATCTCTGATACCAAACTCGCCAAGGATTCAGGACGAAGAGGAGCCCGAGGAGGGGAGAAAGCGCTGTGAAAACCCAACAGCAGGATTTTAGAGCCATTCGCTCAGCAGGTAGGCAGGGCACGGTTATTCCCAGCAGGCATCGTGGTGAGTGGAAAGCAAGCGGAGTCTTACTTGGAGGGGGGGGTCTCTGCGGTGGGTGAGGTGGCCGAGGCCGACTGGGAACCGACAGAGACCTGCTTGGAGAGCGGTGGCGGAAGTCCCCAGCTGCTTCCAGCTCCTGCTTTAACTCCACCAGGTCGGCATCATCTGGAGGACACGGCGGGACGTGAGTCGGGGCAGTCAGACTCGGGTCTGCAGGGACCCCTCCCGCAGGACAGCTTGAAGGGTCCCTTTCGGCTGGCATGGGGGCGTGGAGAGGGCACCTAATGCCTGCTTGGAACACTTGGTGAGCCGTGGACAAGGTGTGATGTCCATACACGAGAGACACCAAAGAACTTTAAAGTGTAGGCGCGCTTCCTTCCCAAATAATCCACAAGACTTCCACACAGAATGACAGCTGAAAACCAGAGCCCCTCCACTTTACTGTTTTTTTTTAGATTGAGCTGTGTAGCATGTGGGATCTCAGTTCCTTGACCAGGGATCGAACCTGTATCCTCTGCACTGGGAGCCTAGAGTCTCAACCACTGGACCAGCAGGGAAGACCCTAGAGCCCCTCATTTTTCATTCCCACTCTGAAACAGGGCAGTGACAGTTTTGGCGTTGGGAACATTTTCACTTCTCTGCCGGTGGGGCAGTCTGCAGTCCAGCGGCAAGGTCCAGCATGGAAGGTCCCTGGTCACTCAAGACCCAAATCCCACAGCCCACGCCAGCAACTGCCTGAGCGTTCACCATCCTGACTCACCAGGGGCATGGGGAGGGGACTGCTTCTGTTTTATTACATTTATTACGTTTGGGGCTTCCCTTGTGGCTCAGCTGATAAAGAAGCTGCCTGCAAGGCGGGAGACCTGGGTTCGATCCTTGGTTTGGGAAGATCCCCTGGAGAAGGGAAAAGCTACCCACTCCAGTATCCTGGCCTGGAGAATTCCATGGTCTGTTCCCATGAGTCAAAGAGTCAGACATGACTGAGCGACTTTTTTCACTTTTTACATTTAAATTCAGGACAGTTTTTGGTCTTCTCTTCCACAATACAGCACATCTCGATTCATTTCATCGTGGCTCATCCTCCCATCCCTCAAATCTAAAAGCGAGGTGCATCTCATGAGCTCTGCTGAGGGAGGCAGGATGTCTCCTTCTAAAGGGAGTGCCTGAGGGCCCTTTTCCAACCCACTGGAAAAGACCCTGATGCTGGGAAAGACCCAAGAAGGCAGGAGAAGGGGATGACAGAGGATGAGATGGTTGGATGGCATCACTGACTCAAAGCACATGAGTTTGAGCAATCTCCAGGAGACAGTGAAGGACAGGGAAACTTGGTGTGCTGCAGTCCATGGGGTCGCAGAGTCAGGCATGACTGAGCAATTGGACTGAGGGCCTTAAAGCATCAAGGAGATATTCCCTCGAGGTCCACCAGGGGGCGAGTCCGCCCACATGTCAGAACCCCAAGCCGCTTTAAGTTCTTTATTCAAAAGGTACACATCTGCTCTGCCTCCAAAAGATGCCTGAATGATGGCCACCTTGGAGAATAGGACCACTTCCTGTCTCAAGGGCACATCCCTTCCGCCACTTCCGCTCCAGGGCAGGAGCCCTCTGGACGTGCAGCGTAGAGAAGCACCTTGATTTGCTAAAGAAGGCTGTTGCCTCTGAATTGGCAGCAGTCTCACACCATGGGTTTGGGTAGACCCTGGGAGTTGGTGATGGACAGGGAGGCCTGGCCTGCTGCAGTTCATGGGGTCGCAAAGAGTTGGACACGACTGAGCTACTGAACTGAACTGAACTCATCTGGACATGCATCCAAGTCACCTGGGAGCTCCATGAGTCACCAGGTTTCCAGGGTCCCAGCCTCACCTGCCAGGCCCACATCTCTATAATGTGGCAACTGATCAGGCCTCAGCAGTCTATTAAGCTCTTGATAGTTCAACACAGCCAGGCTACTGACTGGCTTTGGTACCAAAAACAGTCAAAGGGGCTTGGGGGTGGTCTCTCTACCTCCTGGGAAGTATCTAATTGTCACCCCTGCTTTTTGTTCTCAGCCCCAGCTCAAAGGGTCCTGACACACAGCTAAGCCCCTGCACCTGCTCGCCACCAACAAGGAGATACAATGTCCAACAGCTGGAAGGTACTGGTGGCTGTGGCTGAAACGGAGCTGAAGAGTTTGATGCAGAATGTGAACCACTCTAATCATCTAGGGACTGGCAGTTTGGTCCCAGTGACTTTCAGTCCCTCTCAAGTCTAAAATGACATAATGATGCTAAGATGTAAAATTACTGTATAACAATATAATGTTACACAAATATAACCAGACACCAACAACTCAGGACATTGATAGTGAGTATGTGTCTTATGGGACTGAATCAGAAAAGTCTTGGAGTGGCGGGGAGAAAAATCACAAATGTAAAACCAGTTCAGAGCCATGCCAATTTAAATAGAGGAAACTAACTGACTCATTGGAAAAGACCCTGATGCTGGGAAAGATTGAAGGTGGGAGGAGAAGGGGATGACAGAGGATGAGATGGTTGGATGGCATCACTGACTCGATGGACATGAGTTTGGGCAACTCTGGGAGATGGTGATGGACAGGGAGGCCTGGTGTGCTACAGTCCATGGGGTCACAGAATCAGACATGTCTGAGCGATTGAACTGAACTGAATGGTCATGAATCTGGTGTGTTAGAGGGGTACCAGTTGTTGGAAAAAAATGAAATCACTAGAGGAAATCGGTGTGGTGGCAACTGCCTTCCCAGAGCCCAGTGTCCACCTCTTGCTATGACTCATTTTGCCCCTCTGTTCACGGGCCGAGCACACTGGATGGTGGCTTTACGTTGACGCCCAGCTGCTGAGCGAGTGAACGCTGCACCAGAGGCGAGTTAGAAAAGGAAGGTCCACGCTACCTTTGTAGGTTGGATGCTGCTTCTTCTTGGCTAGTGTCGGTGACCTGGCAGGAGGTGCCGCGGAGGTGGAGCCGGGGGCAGTGGAGACCTCGTCTCCCCCTGGATCACTGTCTGAGACCACAGGCTGACTCAGCTCATCCGCCAGATAATCTTCGTCATCTTCGAGAATATCCCCTTGGGGAAGAAAATGTCACAGCGAACAATTAGGGGGAAAGTGCCAAGTCATTCATTGATGGGTCTGTTTCATCATCGAGGCCTGTGGCTCGTGTTAGGACCCCTGAGGTCCCTGAGGCACAGCCACCAGCAGCCCCAGGCACCCACGTGGCAGCAAGGCTGGGACCCCAATTCCACGGAAGTCTGAGACACAGGACCAAGTCCACAGCCCTGACATCCACAACTCACTGTCTTCAGTGAACCTTCAGACGCCTCCAGTCTTAGCGCTGCAGGTAGCACCCGTCCACATGAATGCCCCCAACTCTGGCCTGGAGAGTGAGCCTGCACTTCCAGGGGTCTCTGGAACCTTCCCCAGGCGGGGTCTCAGAGGGCTCTTGAGGCTCTCGCGCTGGGAGAAGGTCTCGTCTGCCTGCCTCGCCACAGGAGCGGGAAGTCCTGGCGGGGTGACTCACCTTCCGACTCATAGTCCAGACTCGTGAAGTCGAAGTTCTCTTCCAGCAGACAGGAGTTGGCCGTGGGGGACACGGAGGCCACACTGTCCCGCTTCCGGATGATCTCCTCTTGCAAACCTTTCAGCCAGTCCTTGGTCTTCGGTCTGATCTTCACGGCTCGGCCCTTCACCTGAGGACAGAGCAGCCCCCCGAGAATGATCGCTGACCTTAGACCCTCTGACCCCAAAGTGCTTCTCACTCGAAGGCACGTACCAGGAGCCAGTCCACCTTCACTTTCTGCCCAGAGGGTCTAGACCTCGGGCAGGCCTGGCACAGCTCACATTTGGTCTGAACAGAAGTCGAACTGTCATCCCAAGCTTTTCATTCGGTGTGAATTTAAAACCAGCACATTATCCATCAAAATGGGAACCACCTATGAGCTGCATGTCCCAAACCATGGAGAAAGAAAACAGAAAGTCGCTCAGTCATGTCTGACTCTTCGCGACCCCATGGACTATACAGTCCATGGAATTCTCCAGGCCAGAATACTAGAGTGGGTAGCCTTTCCCTTCTCCAGGGGAATCTTCCCAACCCAGGGATCAAACCCAGGTCTCCCACACTGCAGGTGGATTCTTTACCAGCTGAGCCACAAGGGAAACCCATGGAGAGAGCATGACCCCAATATTCTTGTTGGGGGTTGGGGGGTGAGCGCAGGGAGCCCCAGTCACGCAGGGGGCACGGTGCTCCAAAACTTGCTGTTTCTCCCCAGTCCTGCAAGGAGCCGGGGCTGGAGGGTAGATATCAGAAGCAGATGTGGTAATGATCACCTCTCTGGTGATCTGGTGGTTAAGACTCTAGGCTTCCAATGCAGGGGGCATGGGTTTGATCCCTGATAAGAGAACTAAGATCCGACATGTCTCGTGGCATGGCCAAAAACTAAATTAAAAATTTTTTATTAAAAAAAAAAAAAAAGATGTGGGGCTTCCCTGGTGGCTCAGTGGTAAAGAATCCACCTGCCAACGCATGATGCACGGTCCGATCTCTAGTCTCAGTCCCACCTGGCACACAGCAACTAAGGCCGTGGGTCACAACCCCTGAGCCTGTGCTCCAGAGGCTGGGAGCCACAGTGAGCGCATCTCGTGTGCCCCAAAGCCCGTGCCCCACAACCAGAGAAGCCACTATAGTCAGAAGCCCACACACCTCAACTAGGGAACAGAATCTTACACGCTACAAGTAGGGAAAGCCCATGCAGCAACTGAGACCCAGCACAGCCAAACATTTACAAAAATAATGATGTTTTTTTAAAGATGTGGTAAAGAGAGACCCAGCCCTTGCCCTCCTGTGGGTGTCTACATTCACAGAAACCGGCCACGTACAAGCACAAGAAGCCGGAGGGGAAAAGCAAGCTCCACGGGTGACCAAGCATGCCTCACCTTCATTCCGTCCACATCTAGGACACTGAGTGCTGAGTGACTGTCGGCAAAAGTCACGAGCATCTGCCCTTGGTTGATCCTGGAAGAGAGGAGATTTGCCAGGTCAGCCCCGGGGACACGCTCTCCAGCGATGAGCACCCAGCTCCACCCAAGTGTGTCGCCACCTGACAAGCACGATTGTGCCGTAATTCCCCAGGGTCTGCATGAGCTCCAGGCGCACATCCTCAGGAAACTCGTCCTTCTCTTCTGAGCTTGGCGACTGCAGGTTGACGACGACCGTGGCATCCGGGGGGCCCTGGAAAGAGGACACTTCCTGGAACACCCTGTCCCGAGCCCCCACATCGACTTCTTGCACTTCCACCTCCACGATGGCCAGCACAGGTCTGCGTTAGACATGGAAGGAAGAGAGGGCACCGTTAACCCAGGGCAAGACCGTCCCCCAGCCCGACCGCCATCCCGATTCCGCTGTCAACAGGAAACATTGACAACGCAGCCCAAGCGTGTGGCACCCCCTAGGGCCTGGAACCGAGCTCTCCGGTCCTGGGGTTTCTGCCCATCTTTCCCTAACCTTGGCGTTATCTTAGCTTTCCTATCTAAGGATGACCTGAGAGAAAATCCGTACCAGCCATCAGCAAAGGCTCTTTGCATGTAATCCCAGGACTGCTGGAGAAGAAAATGGCGACCCACCCCAGCATTCTTGCCTGGAGAATGAATCCCATGGACAGAGGAGGCTGGTGGGCTACAGTCCATAGGGTCACAAAGAGTCAGACACAACGGAGCAACTACCACACACAGGACCGCTGGGGATGCGGAAAAGTGGGGATTTTCCCTGGGCTGGGGGGTTCAAGCGTTTTGTAGGGCGCGCTATCTGGAGTAGGTTAAAGGTTAGGTTACAACTTAACACTATTAGGTTTGCATTAAGAACCTCAAAAGTGAGCATCTTTTGACCAACAAATTCAGTTCTAGAATTTTGTTCTGAGGAAATGACCAGAGTCAGACAAAGATTTATACACAAGGTTGATCTCTGCAGCACTGTTGATGGGAGGGACAAAGGAATAACATCTAACTGTCCCAGGAGAGGGAAGGAGTTACGACGAAGCCACACAACCATGTGCTATGCGCTCACTAAGTACAACGTCGTAGAAATCTACCTGAAATTCACTGAAAACAGATCAGCAGGAAATAAAGCAAACCTTGTAATTTTTACATAGGGATGGGTTTACTCTACAAAAAATTTATAAAATCCTCTATTAGGCAGATGACATCATCTTATTGAAGACATCTACCATATTAAGTGGATAAGCGAAACTCTAATATCGTGGGATAAACCATAATGGAAAAGAACGTAAGAAAGAGTGTATATGTAAGTATAACTGAGTCACTTTGCTGTGTAGCAGAAATACAACATAAATCAACTATACGTCAATTAAAAAAAACCCAAATCCTGAATCTAATACTATAAACTCTATGGTGTTTTTAATAATAAATTAGGAAAATATTCATCAGTAGGTGAATGGGTAAATTCAGTGGGTATATTTAGCGGAATACGGGACAGTGGTTGCAAATGAGAGTCAGATCTCTAACAGCGACATCACTATCTCAAAAACATTTAAGGAACAAAAAGGCAAGTTGCACAATGACATAATTTATCGACACTTAAATGACACAAACCGCCATTCAGGCTGTATCTTGGCAATTTTCATACATGAAGTCACTTTTGATGCGGAGTGATGACAAAAGGCTAACACTGATTAATTCTTGGTGGCACGCACACAGCTGCTTGCACACGTTCGTTGCTCTACCACGTGTCGCACGTGCACACACACGCATTCGGATGGGCAGGTCTCTTCTCTGCAGGGAGCACCAGACCCCCCTTCTCCAGCAGTGGACATGCTGATGGCGGCCAGGACCTTACCTGTGGTCAGACGCTTGCAGCTCTGCCCGGCCGTAATACTTGAGGGCACCAGGAGACCAGGTGTGTCTGAGTTGGGTGCCAGCGTCCAGATCGCTGTCTAGAAGGTTGAGTTCTCCAGCTGCTCGTGGAGATTCCAATCAAGAGATACACACAGGGACATACAAGACACAATTGTATCAACATGAACAAACGCTGATTACAGAGCGGGGGTCCATGTCATGGACCACCTCCTATCTCAGTGGCTCTAACCCCTTGGACTTGAAACTGGGTCAAGGCAGCTTTGGGGCCTGGGGTAAAAACCCCTCGCCTGGGACTTCCCTAGCAGTCCCAGGGTTAAGACTCCGGGCTTCCAGTGCAGGGGGTGTGGGTTTGATCCCTGACTGAAAACCAAGATCCCATGTGCCTCGAGGTGCGGCCGAAAGAACAAAAAACACTCGTCCTGAGCAGGCAGAGTGGGTGAGAACACAGCAGTCACGGCTGCAGGCATTCTACCCCGGGCCCACGGTAAACAGGACACCTGCAGCTCTTTGTACAGTAGGAGAGGCAGAGACTAAAGACACAAGGCTTCTTGCGCAGATGTCCACAAACTGATCTGGACAAAAACGCATCTTCTCAATCTGCAGGTGAGATTTCTGGGCTTTGCAATCTCAGCATCCGTCTCACCAGGACAGTTTAATTGTTTATGTATCAGTTTATAGGTGTTTGAATTTTTTAACAAACTGCACTTCTTGCTGGGCCTCAATAATCGTTCAAAACTCAATTGATGACTAACGAATGAAATTTATCTTTCCTGCGTCTTGCTCATGTGTGATCTAGAGTTGGGGCTTTCAGCAGGTAAGAGCTGGGCTGAACAAAACGGGCTGGAGAAAGGGCACAAGTGTGAGAGGCAGAGGTGCCCGAGAGGAGGACCCAGGACCTCTCCCCTGATCCCCACTGTGAACAAAGGCAGCGGGGTGGGGTGGTGTAGGCAGAGAGCCATGAGGCACAGATGCAGAGACCCAGGAGCCCGCACACTCGCAGGCTGGAGTCTCTAGAAAGAGGCCAGGGGGGGCTCCCCCAAAGCACCACTCCCAAAGCTTAGGGGTAACATCTGGAATGAGTTTCACGTAGTTCTGGGTTAACAGGAGCCTTGTTCTTTAAAAAACGAAGAACACTGGACTAAAGAAACGTGATATTCCCTGTGGCACACGGGTCACCGCCCTGCTCCGCGTCTATGCACACGGGTCACCCACCTGTTCTGTCGGAAGGGTACCTCTTTCTCCACCACAGGACCCTGTCTGTCCAGGCGGGGGTGCGGCACTTGTCACTGGTGTCGTAGGCAGCGGAGCCCACATCGTACTTGTAGGTGGGTCCAAAGTCGATGGTGCCCTCGTGAAAGTCTTTAAAAATCTATCGGGAGGAGAAGTCACAGGACCATCTCAGTTCTTCTAGGTCACGTCCATTACACACACCAGAGGGCATGTCCCAGAGTGGTTCTTTTTGTCCCCGACAGGGACAGAATCTACATAATAGTGGCAGGCATGTTGAAAATGGGATATCTGAATGCCTTTTAATTAGCAAAAAAAGTGACGATCATCTCTGTTCTGCCGATGGACACACCATTGGGCCTCCCACCCCCTCAGCACTGGATCTGTCACATGGGAGACAGTGAGAGACACAGGCACGAGGCCGCTTCCACGCGAGAGGACTGCCCAGCCCGGCCCCGGCAAGGCCTTGATCTGTATCTGTTAACTAAACCAACTGGCTGTCAACTGCAAATTGGCACTCGCCAAGGACGTTTCCCATCTGCATCTGCAGATTGAGCTCTGTGCTGCTGCAGCTGCTGACCTTCAACACCCCCTGAGGGAGTTCAGGGAGAAGACTCTTGAGAGTCCCTTGGACTGCAAGGAGATTCAACCAGTCCATCCTAAAGGAAATCCACCCTGAATATTCACTGAAAGGACTGATGCTGAAGCTGAAATTCCAATACTTTGGCCACCTGATGTGAAGAACTGACTCACTGGAAAAGATCCTGATGCTGGGAAAGCTTGAGGGCGGGAGAAGAAGGGGATGAGATGGTTGGATGGCATCACCAACTCAATGGACATGAGTTTGAGCAAGCTCCGGGAGTTGGTGATGGACAGGAAGGCCTGGCGTGCTGTAGTCCATGGAGTCGCAAAGAGCTGGACACAACTGACCAACTGAACTGAACTAAGGGAGTTCAGGGTGGAGAGTGAGGCACTCAGTGCTCCAGGGAATCCAGTGGGACAGGTCTTTGATAGATATTTTCAGGAACTGATTTCCTGATCCCAATCCTTGCATCCCTTCATATCGAGAAAATCACTAAATCCCTTCACGACTAGCAGAAAACCTTTTGTAAAGTGAGTGCTTGATTGAACTGAACTCCTCCTTCACCAAAATCCTATATATTGAATTTTCCCCACTGCCTCTTTGAAGCAGTCTCTCAGAGCTCTCTGAGATGCTATCTCCCAGGCTGCAGTCCTCATTTTGGCCCAAATAAAACTTAATTCACAACTCTCATATTGCCCATCTTTTTAGTCAACACAGGTAAGGAGCGGCTCAGAAAGGAAGCCCAGTTCCTCTCCATCTTCAATTAACCCTGGTCCAGCCCTGATGCTGTGGGCAGACCAGGAACAGACGCTCACTCGGTGTTCTAGTGCAAGGGTGTGGAGGACACTGGCAGGAGGAAGGAAGAAGGACCCTTAGCAGAAAGGCCTGTAAAGGTCCCTTTGCCCTCTAGCCAACCCCAGTGACCCACGTCCCCAAGGGGGAAGACAGAAAACCCGTAGGAATGACCAGATCTCGCTGCAGAAGGGGTCTTGCCCTCCCTGCCCACGCCATCTAACCCACTGCACTTTCACCTGGTGAATGGAACTAGCTGCACTTCCCTCCCCTCAGTCCATCCTGCTAGGAAGTAGTTCTGCTAGGAAGTAAACAGGCGCCGAGATGTGGAGGCCCGCCAGTGTGACCTTGAACAGAAGACGAATCCTATAGCTGAATCTTCCCTGTTACATCATGACCTGAGGAGGCACTAAAAACCTGCATGGGGTCGCACAAGGGAAGTCTGAGCTGAACTCTGACTGTCTCTGGCTGTATCATGGCTCTGTTTACTGACTCTGTGATCTTGGACATGTTATGTGACCTTGGCCTCAGTCTTCTTATCTATAAAATGGGTACAATGCCTAATCTGTGGGATGGTCTTATATGTACAAATCGGTGTGTGGAGTATATTAGACGGTGTATTAAATGAATTTTAGCATGCTCACTACCAAGAAACAGAGATATCACTGAAATAAATTGCTTTGAGCAGAGTCTAGCATGTCACTAGCTGGTTTAGTGCGCCTGACATACAGCCGTACCTACGAGCCTCAGCCCGAGTCCAGGGTGCTTGGACTGTGTACATCAGACCCGCCATCCTCATCAGCTGTGTGCGCAGAGCCTGATGTGGGGCTGTTTGAATCAGCTTGGATTCAAACTTACTCCCTCGGAAGCCCTGGACCAGGGTTCAGCTTGTCTGGAGGAGGAAGGGACGGCTTGCTGCCCCTCCAACCACAGAGCCGGGGCATAGAGGCTCCTATCACCCTGAGCTCCTCCGGCGGCTTGCGTGTAGCCAGTGTCCTTTCATAGAGCGACAGCCCCTCTGGCCACGAGAAGACGCAGACCTTGACTGTGGCCAGGAAACCAGAACAGGACACGAGTGTGGACAGAGCTCATGTGTCTCTAGCTTCTGGATCTGTGTGGGGCACATTTTCCACCATATCAGAATCAGTTATATCCGCGCACGAAGCTTAATGCAAACACGAGCGTGTACATTCAGTAGACGATGTTCCACACTGGGGGCTCCCAGGTGGCGCTAGTAGTAAAGAACCCGTCTGCCAATGCAGGATACAGAAGAGACGCGGGTTCGATCCCTGGGTCGGAAGATCCCCTGGAGAAGGGAATGGCAACCCACTCCAGTATTCCTGCCTGGAGAATCCCATGGACAGACGAGCCTGGCGGGCTACAGACGACGGGGTCGCAAAGAGTTGGAGAGGACGGAAGCAACATAGAATGCACGCACGCACACTCCACGCTGGAGCAGGTGTTAAAAACTATTTCAAAAGCACAACTTACTTTTCCACTTGACTTCTGCAGCTGTAGCTGATCAAATTCCAGAAGCCTCTTCCAGTCTTGGCGTTTAACAAAATAGAAGACTTCTTCGTACGTGAGATCAATGCGGTAGTTGAAATCACCACACCAAAACACATAATCGTGAGAGAAAACGTTTCTTCCCTAAGTCATAAAAAGAAAGAAATCCTGATGATTTGACCCATCTTGCAAGGAATGTGGGAGACGGGGAAAAACAAATTCACTATACAGAAGGTAAGCACATATGTTTTTCTTAAAATGTTATTTTTAAAATAAGAGTCTGCTAAAGCATCTCATTTTTCACTAATGCCATAAAAACCTGCTGATAGCCTTGCACGTGGCTTACTTTTTACATTTTAAATAGTGTTTTTGAGTGGTCTGGGGAAAACGCCATCTCTAATACAAGGCGCATGATGGGCTAGTATTCGCTCTGCCCATCAGATCTCGGCCTCCAGGCTGTACCCCTGCTTCGTTATGTCTGTATCCTAACAACAATGGCCCAAATATGCAGTGTTATGAGAATGAGGTTTAAGAAAATAAGTATAAATGCTCAGGACATGCAATTCTATAAAAGCTGGTGGATTTCATACATTTTT